>NC_092877.1:388638966-388959591 GCF_028372415.1 Notamacropus eugenii | reverse complement strand
CAACAATGTCTGATGGCATCGGGAATACATTACTCATCTGAGCTCATATTCAAAGCTCTGATAAGATCCCATCATATCTGAATACAGACTAAAGCATCCCTTTTATATTTTCTTTTTCTTGAGTTTTTGGGGCGTCTATGTTCTTTTTCACAACATGACTAATATGGAAATATGTTTTGCATGACTGCACATGTATAACCTGTTTCATATTGCTGGCCTTCTCAGTGAGGAGGGTGGGAAGGGAGGAAAGGAGAGAATTTGGAGCTCAAAATTTTTTTTAAAAAAGAATGTTAACATCATGGTTACATGTAATTGGGGAAAATAAAATACTAAATTTACCAAAGGAAGAGAAAAGAACCTATGAGAAAAGCTCCATAAACCCTAAGGAAGGGATGCAGCTGCATGGTGCAATGGAAGGAGTGCTGGGCATGGAGTCGATAAGTTTGTTGCTGTTGAAGTTGTTTTTCCATCCTGTCCAACTCTCAGGGACCCCATTTGGGGTTTTCTTGACAGAATGATTTTCCATTTCCTTTTCCAGCTAATTTGATAGATGAAGAAGTTGAGGCAAACAAGGTCAAGTGACTTGTCCAAGTCACACAGCTAATAAGTGTCTGAGACTGGATTTGAACTCAGGTCTTCCTGACTCCAGTGCTTTATCCACTGTGAGACCTAGCTGTCCCCAAGAAAGAGCTGGACATGACTGGAACCATCTAAAGACACATCTTGAAGACTTTAGCAAAAGGATTTCCCGGAGCTGAGTTGTTCCCTTTTCCACATAGGATCTCTAAGCTTGAATCCATCTTCCTCTAGATTCTTTATGTGCTGATGGGAGGGTGTGTCATAGACTTTTGCGTGGATATTTGGAATCAACTGTACTATACCATCTTAATAAACACTCTTTTCTAAAAGCTAATTAAGTTTGGCTGACTTACTGATATTCACTTATAAACATGAAGGAAGCACACTGATAGGGGCTCATAAGCATTAAATGATAGATAGATAGATAGATAGATAGATAGATAGATAGATAGATAGATAGATAGATAGATGGATGGATGGATGGATGGATGGATGGATGGATGGATGGATGGATGGATGGATGGATGGATGGATGGATGGATGGATAGATAGATAGATAGATAGATAGATAGATAGATAGATAGATAGATAGATAGATGGATGGATGGATGGATGGATGGATGGATGGATGGATGGATGGATGGATGGATGGATGGCAATAGAAAAGATACCCCTAGAGTTCCAAGGGGGCCCTGACTTGTCAGTGGGAGCAGGTGTTGGCTAGGAGTTTTATACACTCTTGTAAGACAGACATTCACACAGCATGTAGACAGGAATAAGAACCATCCTCATATGTGTAAGTAAGTCAACAACAAACGCTTCTAAGCACATACCTAGACTTACCCCCAGAGCTGAAGTGATCCCAGGCCATGACGGTGCCTGCTCATCCTGGACATATTGTCCATCCTTTGACAGGCAGAGTCCAGGAGCCTCTCCTTGGTGCCAGGGTGTGTGCCCAGGACTCAGGAGCTACTCACCGGAGGTTCCCATTAACAGCTTCTCTATCAGACCTTAAGCTCCTGGAGGACAGACTTTTACGACAGATGAAAACTTTGACTTTGGTCCTCCCAACACAGTCTTTTTTTCCCCTCTCTCTGTGGGAGTTGTGGGCTTCATGAAGCAATATTTATTCTTGTCAAAAGAGTGAAAACTAGAAAGAACGACCCGTACATGTTACTACAGACCTTTTATAAGGGAAACCGAATTCAGGGTAAAGGTTTAATCTACCCCTGTTCTCAGCAGAGAAGGACAACCATGATACCTACAGTCACAATAGATAGCATTTATATGGCACCTCCTATGCATCAGGCACTGAGCTAGGCATTTTACAATGATCTCATTCTGATCCCCACAACAATCCTGGGAATTAGGTACTACTATTATCCCCATTTTATAGAGGAGGAGATTTACTCAGGGTCACACAGCTAGGAAGTGTCTGAGGCTGGATTTGAATTCAGGTCTTCCTGCCTTCTGACTTTCAATGCTCTAGCCACGGCAACACTGAGATGCCTATGTCAACTGGCAGAAGACTGAGAAATCGTGCGTAGTTGCCATTCCAAGCCCTTGTGGACAGAAGGGTGAAAATCCCCTGCCTCCAGTCTTTGTGCTCAGGCACACAGAAGGAAGAAGAAAGGTTCTCCCGAGAGGAGAGCCTTATGAGATGATTGACTGAACTTGTTCCCCCTCCATCCCCTCTCCTCCAGCAGATCGCCCCCTCTGTCATCCCTACTTTAATTCATCCCTGTCTCATTGCCTACCATCTATAAACATGCTCATGTTTCTCCCATCCTAACAAACTATCCCTCACTTGATTCTTCCATCCCCTCTAGCTATTGTCCTATATCTCTTCTGCCCTTTGTGACTAAACTCTTCAAAAAAGCCTTCCGTCTCTCCTCTCACTCCCTTCTTAACCCTTAGAATTCCAACCCTGTCCTTTCTCTGAAATTTCTGATGAAAATTATTGATGACTGCCTTACTCCCCATTGCCAAATCCAAAGACTTTTCCTCCACCCTGTCTCCCTGACCTCTCTGCAGCTTGTGACACTGTGATCACCCTCTCCTTGATACCCTCTTCTCTCTGGGTTTTCAGGACACTGCTCTCTGTCTGTCTGTCTGTCTGTCTGTCTGTCTGTCTGTCTCTCTCTCTCTCTCTCTCTCTCTCTCTCTGTGTCTCTCTTTGTCTTTGTCTCTCTGTGTGTCTGTCTCTTTCTCTCTGTCTTTCTCTCTCTGTCTCTCAGTCTGTCTGTGTGTGTGTGTGTGTGTGTGTGTGTGTCTTGGTTTTCCTCCTAACTATAAGATCACACCTTCTCTGTCTCCTTTGCTGGATCCTCACCCAGATCACACCCTCTAAATATAGGTGTCCCTTGGGGTTAAGTCCTGGACTTTCTTTTCTTCCCTCTGTACTACTTCACATGGTGAGCTCATCAGCTCTCAGGAAGCTAATCTCTAAGCTGATGATTCTCACATCTACCCATCCTGCCCCCAACTCTCTGCTGACCTCCAATGGTTCATCTCCAACTTCCTCTCAGACATCTCCAGCTGGGTGTTCAGCAGACAGCTTAAATCCAACATGTCCCAAACTCTACTCATCGCTTTCCCCCTAACCTCTCCCTCTCTCTACCACTACCTTCCCTGTTACTGTAGAGGAGAAAGTCATCCACCTCTTCCCTTGGCCTCCCAACCTCGAGGAGTGGAGTCATCCTGGTTTTCTCACTCTTACCTCCCATGTCCAACCTTTCACCAATTTCACCTCTGCAATATGTCTCCAATCGGCTCCCTTCTCTCCTCTGACCCTAGCCTATCTGGTGCAGACCCTCATCACCTCATGCCTAGACTATGACAACAGCCTACAGAGGGTTCTGCCTGCTCCAGGTTTGTCCCTCTTTTATTCAACCACTAAAGTGATTTTCCTAAAGCCCAGGTCTGACCATGTCACTCCTCTACTCAGTACACTCCCTACTGCCTCCAGGAGCAAATACAAAGCGCTGCTTGTCATTCAAAGCCCTTCATCACTGCCCCCCTCCCTTTCCAGGCTTCTGACACCTGACTCTCCAACATGCCCTCTTCAGTCCCATGACCCTGGCCTCCTGACCATGCCATGAACAAGACTCTCCATCTCTCAGCTCTGGGCATTTTCTCGGGGTGCCCCCACCCCATGCCTGGAATACTCTTCCTCCTCATCTCCTACTCTTGACTTCCTTCAAGTCCCAACCCAAATCCCATCCAATCAACCCTCATAATTCCAGCCCCTTCTCTTAATGATTTCCTGTTTCTCCTTTCTATAACTTGTCTGTATGCATTTGTTTGTATGTTTTCTCCCCCATCAGACTGTAAGCTCCTAGAGGTAAGGGATTGTCTTCTGCCATCTTTGTGTCCCCAGTGCTCAGTACCTGGCACACAGTAGGTGCTTAGTAAATGTCGACAGATGGAATTCTGTGTTTCTGGGTGTGGGGATTGGGATAGTCAGTGCAGCTGGTCACAGAAAAGGACCTGCTCCTCCTCCTGTCCTTAGGGAGAAATCCAGGATGTCACCAAGAGTGTAGGGAGACACACCCCACCTTCCTGCAGGATTCCTCGGCTGTTTCAAAAGCCTTTAGGGAGGTATCCAGGCCCCAGTTTATTCAGGGAATGCTCAGCCCCTCAAGGCCTCCAGGCCCCCAGGCCCTCAGGCTTCCAGGTCCCCAGGTCCTCAACCCCCATCTTCCAGGCCCCCAGCTCCCATCCCCCAGGCCCCCAGTCCTTTAGGCCTCCAGACCCCAGGTCCCCATCCCCCCAGACCCCTGGGACTGGGAACAAAATAGAAGGGCATATGGAGAGGGCTGGAGGAAGACAGTGTGGGGAGGCTGGTGAGAAAGGCTGGATCCACCACTTGTGTACTCACAAGTGAGATAGGTGTGTTTTGTTTGGGTTGTTATTATTGTCAGGCAAGAAGCAATGAGGATGCATCTACTATGTGCTAGGCACTGTCTGGAACACAAGGAAAGCAGAACTATAGCTCTGTCCTAGAGGGGCTCATAGTCCAGGAGAGGAGACAACATAGTCTGTCCAAGGTCTTTATAGGGTGAATGGGGGTGGTCTCAGAGGGAAGGGAGGGGGAAGGGGAAAGCCTCCTGCAGAGGGTGGGCTTCTAGTTGAGTTTTGAAGGAAGCCAGGAGGTGGAGGTAAGGAGAAAACACATTCCAGGTCTAGATGGAGGACAGTGAGTCAGATATGAGAGGGGTGGTGGAGTCTGAGTGGAACTGCATTGGCATCCATCGAGGAGAGTCAGGCTTCAGGCTGGACAGAATCACTGTGAGCCCCCAGGGGCTTGGTTGTGAATTTTTCTATATCATGGTTTGTGCAGGTATGGGGAAGGGGTGCCGCTGTGGACCATAGTGTATATGTGTGTGCATGCATGTGTAGCTGGGTAGGTGGACGTATGTGTGAGTATGGGATGTATATGGAGGTGTACTGTGTGGTGTGTGCATGTGTTTGAGTATATGTGAAATAAACGTGTGTGTAGGTGTATTTGTGTGGTTTGTGTGTGAGTACATGTGGAGAAGTGTGTATGGAGATATATTGCTTGGGGGTATGTGTGGATATGTGGGGTGTGAAGGTCCATTGTGTGCTGTGTGAGTGTGTATGTATGAGAGTATGTGTATGAGTATATGTGGTTTGGGGGGTGTATTATGTGGTGCATGTATGCTTTTATATGTGGAGGAAGAGGTGTATTGTGTGGTGTGTGTATGTGTGGGAATATATGTGGGGTGTGTGGAGGTGCATTATGTCGTGTGTGTATGGTGGGAGTGTATGTGGAGGTGTATTGTGTGGTGTGTGTATGGTGAGAGTGTGTATATGGTGTGTTTATGTGGGGATGTGGAGGTGTGGAGGTGGTATGTGTGGAGGTGAATCATGTGGTATGTGTATGGTGGTTTTGTATGTAGAGTGTGTGGAGGTTCATTGTGTGGTACGTGTAGATGTGGGAGTGTGTATGTGTTATGTGTGGAAGTGCACTATATTGTGTATGTGTGGTGGGAGTGTACGTTCTATGTGTGGAGGTGCATAGTGTGGTGTGTGCATGTGGGGATGTGTGGTGTGTGTATGTGGGAGTGTGTATGTGGGCATATAGAGGTGCATTGTGTGGTGTGTGTATGTGGGGGGGTGTAGAGGTGCATAGTGTGGTGTGTGTCCAGGGCAATGTGTGAGAGCGTGATTCATGTGCCTGCGGCACTGTTCCCCGGTGTGCCTGTTGCACACTTGGGTCCCCGGTGTCCCCTGGTGTTCTGTGGCCTGTCATTTCTCTCTCTACCCCATCGAGCTCACCTGGTGTCGCCGTGTGACTGTATCGCTGGGTGTCACTGTGGTGCGACTGTTATGTCTCGGTCACTGTGTTTGTCATTGTATTGCGTGGTTGTTGTGCTAGGATGACAGTGTGTGACTGGTGTCTGTGTGCCAGTGAGGCTTCTCTGATTCAGAGGGCAGAGCTGAGCCCTGTCTCTTTCCAGGTAGAGGTCTTGGAGAGAGGGTGGCGCGCAGGGGCGCACAGGGGTGGGGGCGATGGGCCGTGGGGGGTGGGGGCCGAAGAACCTCTGCCCGACTGGTGCCTCTAGGACCCGAGCGGGCTGCTCTCTGCCGGGATGCTGGGCATGTGCAGAGGAGGAAGGGAGGTGTGGGGGAGGTGGAGGAGCAGGAGGGAGGCGGAGCTCCAGACCGAGCCAGTCTGTGCAGCCGGGCTGTGCAGGGCTGGGCTGTTCGGTGCTGTTCTGTGCAGGGTAGGGCAGGACAGACCTGGGCTGGGCTGTGGAAGGCGAGCTGAGCTGGGGCCACTAACTGACTGACGGACGGACGGACGGACGGACGGACTGGCTGGCGGATCAGCACCCACCAAAGCTGGAGTCAGATTGTGGAGGTGGAGGCGGGGAGGCTCTGGGCACCCTGGCAGCAGCCGCGGCGTAGGAGACACTGGAGTCTGCTGACCGGACTGGGGAAGGGTCTGGAGGGACGTAAAGAGAGAGAGTGGGTCAGGCAGGTGCGGCGGCAGCGGAGGCGCCACCCCCCTCTCCCCAGGATGCCCTCTGGAGCCCTGACGCAACGCGCTCCATCGTCCTGGACCGGCTGCTCCCAGACCTGCGCTCCGAGGTGAGTGGAGCGAGCGGTGAGCGAGCCCGGGCATCGCCATCGCCGCCGCCGTCGCCGCTACTGCTGCCGCCTCCCGGCCTCCTTCTGCTCTTTTGGGAAGGGGCTGGGGGAGGCTCTAGGAGCAGAGACAGCCTTCCACACATAACTTTGTATCCTCTTCCCCACCCCGGGTCCCAGCTGCGACAGCGCTCCCCACTCCGGGCAGCCCCCTGCCGCTGGTGCTCCTGCTCCCCTGCTTGGGACTGGAGGCAGATTTGGGGGCGGGGATGGGGGTTTCCTTCCTCTGGAACCAGGAAGAGAGTGAGTGCGTGTGTGTGTGTGTGTGTGTGTGTGTGTGTGTGTGTGTGTGTATGTGCTTATGTGTGTGCGCGTTTGTGTGCTTGTGTGTGTGCGTATGTGTGCGCGCAAAATTTGGGGTGAAGGAGGTATTGATGTGGCTGGAGGGCTGGCGTGCACACACACCAGCATTAACACACTCGCAGATATCCCCTCGGAGCCCTGTTCGCCTTCCTGCAGCAGTCCCCCTTTGGCGACAGGGCTGCCCATCTTCCCTCGGGCCCTGCCAGTCCTTTGCCTAGTCCCCTCTCGTCCCAGGTTCCCTATCAGCCTAGAATTTTCTCTCTTGTCTCTCTGTAAACTCCATCAAAAGGGCTGCTAAACGCAGACGTAGGTTGTTTAGAACCGCACGGAGGCAAAGCTAAGCATCTGCCCAGATGTTGGCTGGCACTGACTGAATGGGCCCCAGCGATGGCTTAGGGGGAGCTCATGGTGGGGACATTTCTGCCCTGAACTGTGGGCAGCTTGCCAACCTTCCTGAGGGTTTGGGCTCATACCCAGATAAACACCAGCTGGGACAGAGGTGTAGGGGGCCTGGCAGGGTCTCCTCTCCCTGCCCAGCTGTCACTGAAGGCAATGGGGATATCTCAGCAAGCCTCTCTAGGGAGGGTAGCAGCCCCATTGGCCCTCCTGTCCCCAGCTACATCAAACCCAACATGATTGGCAGCTTGGACTTCTCTGATACTCTCTTGCCTTCCTTTCCTCTCTGTTTCTGTCCCAGGGGGGCAACGAGAAGAAACAATGTTTTCACCCTTACCTATGAACTGTTCCCCAAATCGACCCCTTTCAAAGAAATTACCCAAACCCAGGATGCTTGGCAGATAGCCCCTCCTCTGTGGGAATGCCATAGGTGCTTGCCTGCCTGAGGCTCACTCTCCCGGGGTTAAGAATAGCCTTTTCCCCCTTCCCCCCACCTTGCCTTCTCCAAGAAATTGCTGGTGTGGTGGCCTCCCTGACTCAGACGTTCCCCAGGTTGGTGTGTGGAGCTGGAATGACCTCTTTATTGGTCACTCTCTCAGGGCTCAGAGATCAAGGGCTGAAACAGGCCAAAGACAGAAAGCCAGACTTAGGCTTATTCTCAGCATCTTTCCCAGTGTGGAGGTGGAGAGCATGACCAGGCCAGCCCTTCTCTGCACCAGAGTCTGTCTAGCCCAAGCATTGGCCCTCAGCCCTTCACATCATCAATCTGAAAGTGTCTCCACTCTGCCTGAGGACATGTGGCAGAGAGAAAGAGAAGCTTGAGTCAGTGGAGGCTGAGACGACCCCTGCCTTTCCCCATGGGGAGCTGTCCACAAAGCTGAGTGTGACTGAGGAGTTCCTCAGGTTCCCAGAGGGATCGGGGAAAGAGCCATCAGCGCCCATTGCCTCGAGACATTTCAGGAGGGTGTGGATGGCCCTGCGCGGAGCACCCTTGAACAGACCTGCTAAACCAGCTAGCATTGCATAGTTGTCTCTGAGGTAGAGCCAGCTAGCCTGAGCCAGGGCCCTCATCCACCCTGGATGGAGACCAGCCAGTTGTAGCCTCAGGGAGTCTTTCCCTCCTTTCCCAGGCATAGCCCTCTGCCCCTCTTTTGTGCTGGAGCTTTCTCTCCCCCTCCCCCGGCCTCAAAGCTGGCACTCTGTGGCCAGGGAGACTGGGATTCAACCTCACTCTCATTTTCAGGCTTTGAAAGGGAAAAGATGAAGAACAGGCTTCTTTTCTGGCCCCTTTTGTCCCCTCCCAGTCTCTTTCCCCAGAATAGACCAGATGCTCCTGCCTACAACAGTTTTGTGGGGTGGCCATTCTCCCTGTGGCCCCACACAATGAAAGTGCTGCTTAAATTGAAGGGTGAGTGAGGAGGGGTCCCTGCTTACTCTCAGGACTGGCTGGCCATTCCCAGTCTGCCCTCCCATTGGCTGATCTTGGTTCCCACTCCCCGGTTACAGTCAGGTACTCTCTGAACCCCAGGAGGACCCTGGTGAGAGATCTGCTCTCCCCACTCACCCATCTAGAATTTTCAGTTCTTTGGTACTGAAGAGACCTTGAACCCCAGGCCTAGGTCCTTGAGGAACTGGGGGATGTGTGAAAGCTTTCTGATTCCTCTCTCTCTCTCTCTCTCTCCCCTACTCTGTGTTCAATCTCAGGGGGTCCTGTCTCCCCGCTCCCCCCAACTCTCAGAAAATAAATCAACCATACAATGCTCCTGCAGGTTTAGCATGACAACTTCCCCAAAGTATCCTCAGCTCCTCTAGAAGCAAGCAGGCCCTTGGAGGAGAACCCTGCCTGATATTGCTAAGAGGGATTCTCCTCACCAAAGATTGGCCCCCTTCCCCCCAGCTGCCTGGCTGATTGGCACAGGGGACAGTGAAAGGTTCAGGCAGGTAGGGCAGCACATGCAGTGTGGACAAAGACCTGTGGGCTGGAGGTTGCAAGAGTCTGGGATTTATCTTCCAGGCTCCTACTGTTTACAGGAGGATTCCAGGTCTAGAAGGGGTCTCAGAGGCTGCCTAGTACAATTCCCCTCACATCTATGACCCACTTGGCCTCTGCTTCCAGACCTCTAGGGAGGCTAAGCCCCTACCTCCCAAGGCTTTCAATTAGACTTATGGACATTTCTGAGAGAGAGGAAGTTCCTTCTGGGCATCCAATCAATAGTCTTCTTTGCCACTCTCCCCCTCACTCTCCTGCCCCCCTTGCTTCTAGCAGCTTTGTGGGGCTTATTGCCATGTCTGAATTGGCTGGTTATGGGGGACATCTCTCTTTTCTCTCCTTGCTTCCCAGATCTGCCCTGAAGGCCATAGAAGTAAATGGGAGTGACTCATGTTGCTGTCAGTCTACAGCTCAGGTGACACTATACGTGGCGGGGACTCCTCAGTGAACTCCTGAGATCTGACTAGGTTGGGGGTCAGGGACTGTGGACAGGCCAGGTTTTCTTCCATGAGCCCCTCTCCTTGTCTCCCCTGAGCTGATCTCTCTTGTTGAATGGCCTTATTGCCAAGGAATGAACTTGATGGTCTGGCAGTGGGGGCCCCAAGGGGAGAAACGACCCAGTCTCTCTGTTCCTGCTCTTATCTTCACAAATCCTTGTCCTAGGAAGGGGTTGCCAGGGAAATATACCCTCAGAGAGAAGTTAGCCAAGCTTCCCAGGCAGGGGAATTGGAAGGGGGAGGGGTGGAAAAGCCCAGGAGCAGGCCTGAGGTCTACAGCTGGGTTTGACCAGGGCAGAGGGAAGTCTTAGCCAGGTGTGGAGAATCAGAGAAAAGGCATGGGATGGGATCCATTCCACATGGCCTCTGAGCAAACCTCTTCTTCTTTCTGGGGTTCAGTAAACTCATTTTTTAAATGGGGATACTGTTTCTTGCTTATCCATCTGCAGAGAGTTTGGGGAGGATGAGGTCATCTCTGTATAGTTAGTGATCAAGAACAGCCAAGGATAGAGAGGACCCCAATGGGAAGGGTATTTGCAGGCATCCTCTCAGGGACATTCCATCCTCCAGTGGGACAGGTTTGTAGGAAGCTAGTATTTGCAGGAATGCTGACCTGGAGCAGGTGCTCCCTGTCAGGTCCAGTACCCGATCTGGCTAGCTGATACAGGGACAGGGTTGATAATATTATCTGTCTGAATAACTTGCTCTCTTGAAGACTTTGCCATGTTCCCTTGGAACTTGCTATTGTATCTTAAGAGAGAAGGGGATCTTGGGGAGTTACAGTGTATCTGCCATCTGGGAAGAGTCTGACAGAACGCAGTCTAGTTGTCAATTTAGAGGACGCCATGTGTGATACATAAGAAAGACCAGAGAACTCTTCTCCTGAGAGACTGAGTGACTGCACTGAATGGGAGATCTCCATGACCTTCCTCTCTGAGATACATTGTGGAAATATTGAGATAAGTTTGTGTTGTTTATAGCTGGCTGGGTGGCTGTTGTCCATTATTCCTGATGAGGATCAAAATGACATCACTATGTTGGGATCAAGGTACAGGTGCAAGACTGTGCTGGATCAAACCAGACTCATTGTTTATAATAATGTTAGTGAAATGTATATTCAATTACACTGATGTTTACCAACACCTGCATGACTGGGGCACTTGAGATACACATGTATGTGTGTGTATAAATCATACACACACACGTGCATTCACACACTCACGCACGCAAGCATAAACATGTTCCAGCTCAAACAAAATGTTCTAGCTCAAATGTTTGATGAACTTTATCCCAATAATGGGAGACAGGATGGGATGTAGGGAGCTGAGCAGAAAGTAGGATCAGGTGGGGTCCTTGAGAGACCATCTGGCTCAGCCCCTTCACTTTTATAGGGAGGAATCAGGTCTAGAGGGAGTCACGTAGACAATCAGTCTGAGAGCAAATTCTCCCAAGACCTCCAATCATGAATCTTATGCCCCTTCTGCTGCTCGCAGTTCGAAAGTTCAGGGAGGACAGAGTTGGGGTCTGGCCCTGAGGAGTAGGATGACTACTTGCAGTCATTTTAATGGGATGATAGATTTAGGGCTGGCAGGGTCACTAGATGCTTTTTAGTCCTTCTCCTTCTCCAGAAGAAGAAACTCAAGTTCAGAGTGAAGTGACCTGCTTAGGGTCCCACCACTGAAATCATGGCCAAAACTGGAGTTCAGGGCTCCTGACTGTACTTGTAGCACTTCTCCATGACTCCAAGGAGGGCTACAGTGATTCAGGATTTTTTTTGAGGTTTGGCCAGCCCTGCTCTCCAACTCTTCAGATAATGAATGTCTCATGAGTGAATATCTCACAGTGTAAATTGAACTTTGAGTTGGAGATCTGGGCCCATGTCTTGGCTCTTACTCTGGCTAACTGGATGGGACCTCAGTTTTCTAATCTATAAATGAGAATGATAACACTTGTAAAAGCCTACAACAGGGAAAGCATTTCTGTGTGCCAGGCACCAGGCTGATTGCTGTTACAGATATTATCTCATTGGATCTTTAAAGCTTGTGGTAAGCATCCAGCAAGATGTAGGCTGTGAAGTACTTTGTAAAATTCAGAGAAAAGCAGGAGTTGTCATTGTCACTGTCATGGTTGTCATCATTGTCATCTTTGCCATCATCATGGTTGTATTTCTCACTGTTGTGGTCGTCATCATTGTCTTCATCGTTGCCATGGTCGTCATCATCACTGTTGTCATTGTTACTGTCATGGTTATCATCATCATTGTCATCTTTGTCATCACCGTTGTCATGGTTGTCATCATCATTACCATTATTGTCATCATTGTCATCATCACTGTTGTCATTGTTACTGTCATGGTTGTCATCATCATTGTCATCTTTGTCATCATTATTGTCATTGTTATAATTATTGTCATCATTGTCATTGTTGTCATTGTCATCTTTGTCATCACCGTTGTCATGGTTGCCATCATCATTACCATTATTGTCATCATTGCCATGGTCGTCATCATCACTGTTGTCATTGTTATTGTCATGGTTGTCATCATCATTGTCATCATCATTGTCGTGGTTGTCATCGTTATCATTATTGTCATCATTGTCATCCCATCATTGTCATAGTCGTCATTTTTGTCATCATCTTTGCTGCCATCATTGTTGGTATCATTGTCATTGTCATCATTGTTGTCACCATCATTGGTGTCATCATTATTGGTGTCACTGTCATTGCTGTTGTCTTGTTATTTTGTCACTGTTGTCTTTTTTCACCATCACTCTTGTCATCATCATTGTCGTCATTGTCATTGTTATTGCCATCATCATCGCCATTGGTGTTACTGTCATTGCTGTTGTCACTATTACTGTCATCATGGTTGTCATCATCATTGTCATTTCCTGTGTGTGACATTTATCTCCTTGGAGTTGGGAGCACCACTGGACTTGGGAGCTGTGCCTTCCTTGGCTGCATCAAGAACAGGCCAGCTTCTGCCTGGTCTCTTTTTCTGACATGGCCTCCACCCTGGCAGATCGGGGGTGGGGGCACTGCCAAAGTCAGCTGCCTAGATTTTAGCCAAGCTTCTGACAGACTCATTGATGTTGTTTGTCTAGAAACTGGATCAAATGACAGTAAGATGGGACGCCATCAGAGTGGGTGGAATGACTGCACCCAAAGAGGAGGCATCATGGTATGCAGAGATCTGTGATCAGCCTCATGCCATTAAACATGCTTCTCAGTGAATTGGATTCAGGCAACGAATACCAGAGAAAGTCTTTTTTCTAGACATGCCCCAGATAGGACATCTCATTGGCCTTCCCCACTGGCATCCTGCTGGCTTCTATGTGGCATGGTAACCCAGAGAAATGCAAGGTGATGGCAGGAGGGCATAGCCCTGGCACAGGACTATGGGTTAACCCCTTTCCTCTCTGCCAGGACAGGAATAGTTAGACATGGCCTGAAAGACAGAGTAAGATATTCCATGGTCTTCACTGATGAACTCGCTGGCCCAGTTTAGGTTCTGATCAGTTAAAGGCTCCTTCTGACCTCCTCTTCTTGCCTTTCCCTCCACCTCAATTGACTTGGAGTTGTGTGCTACTTTCCTTTGACTCCCCTGACAGAGCTGGGGACCCGAGTGGTTCCCTGCAGAGCCTTAGACACCAGACTTCCTGCCATGAGAACCCCATCTAGAATGAAGGGCTCTGAGCCCAGCCCACGAGGGCAGGGGCTCTTTCTTTCTGCCTCTGTTTGTATTCCCAGCATTTAGCACTGTGCCTGGTACATTATTGTTGTTGAATTTGGCAAAGATATTGGAGTAGTTTTCCGTTTCCTTCTTCAACATATTTTATAGATGAGGAAACTGAGGCAAACAAGATTAAGTGACTTGCCCAGAGTCACACAGCTAGTAAGTGTCTGAGGCCAGATTTGAATTCAGATTCTCCTGACTCCAGGCCTACTACTCTATCCACAGCACCATCCAGCTGGCCTAGGTCTTTATATACCTAGCCCCAATCTCTCTAAATCATCAACCACCTTTTGGACATGTCCAATGACCAACAGGCATCACCAACCTTCCAGTCACCCAGGTCCACAACCACAGTCATCCCCCTTCCAAACAGGTGCTGAATCTTACTGACTGTACCTCCATAACATTTCTTCTATCTATCCCCCCACTCTCTCTATTTCAGGCACTTGCCACCTCTAACCTGGGATATAACTGACTTCTCTTCTCCCCATCTATTGTCCAGAGAGATGCTAGATCTTGCTAAAGCACAGAGTGGACCATGTCCAACCCCTGCTTAGGAAATCCCCATGGTTCCCTGCTGCCTCTAGGACAGAACACTATCTCCTTAGCCTGGAATTTTAGACCTTCCCTTCCAGTCAGATCCCAGTCCATCTCTCTGGGCTCACTGGATGTCTGTCCCTTCACTCAGTTCACATTCCAGTCACCAGACCAACAATACTGTTCCCCAGATTGGACATTCCATCTCTTGCCTCTGCCTTTGCACATGCTGTCCCTCCTGCCTTCGCCTCCTTACAGTCCCTAGATTCTCTGCAGGTCACCTCCAAAGGCTGCCTTTCCTGATTCCTCCAACTTGAGGCTCACTTTCTTTTTTAATAACTTTGTTATCCTGTGTATAGAACGTATGTCTGAACGTTAGCTCCCTGGAGATGGAAATACTTTTTTGTTTTCTCTCAGGGCCTGGCACAAACGAGGTGCCTAAGAAACGTTGGTTGGATTGACTTCATCCAGGTGACTTGGATACCTCATCTTGGTCAAGCTGACTTGGGTAGGCAGATAAAGTTGAGAATTCAGGTAGAAAACACTCAAAAGTCTCCTCCCTTCACCTCTCCCTTTCTGCTTTCTCTCCTTGCTCATACCATGAATACAGGTCCTGGGTGCTGGGCAATCACAGACCAAGAGGCTGGCGTGCCATGCTATGCAGCCTTCAGGGTTCCTGCACAGTACACTGTATTGTATCTTCTCTTCATGACTTTCACCTCAGAGGAGAAAGGGATTTGACTGGGGAACTTATTTCTCCCGGTTCAATAGCTGATGAATGTACATTGCATTCAAGCTGGGAGATGCCTACAAAGCGCCAAAGGAAGAGGAGCTGGCATTGCGCCCAGCACTGAGATCCAACTTTTCTGGTCTTGCCATAGATACCATATGAAGGAATCAAGAATTTGGTCATAAGAAAGTCACACTCTGGGACTTTTAGAGAGCCCCTGTAGTGGAACTGCCTTTCATTTCCCCTGGGCAAGAGGAGGAGTGGAGAGGGAGGAAGGGAGAGACAGAGACAGATGGGGGTGGGGAGAGACAGAGAAAGAGAGAGAGGGAGAAGGAGAGAGACAGAGACAGAGACAGAGACAGAGAGACAGAAAGGGGGAGAGAGACAGAAAGGTGGAGAGAGACAGAGAGACAGAAAGGGGGAGAGAGAGGAGAGACAGAGAGAGATGGAGACAGAGAGAGAGACTGAAAATTAGGGTGTAAGGGACCTTTGAAGTTGAGAAGAGTAGTTCTCAAAGAAGGAAAGAGACACACAGCCTGGTGTCCCGATTCCATTCACTTGGAGCCACATAAATGAAACAAGCAATAAAGGCTTGGTTTTGCATTAGCAGATATTACCTCATGTCTGTCCTGTTCCTTATGTATTTAATTCATTCATCAACAAAGGTTGTGTGTCTGCTACTCTAGACAGATCCTGGCAAGCTCCAAGCCTCGGCTCATACAAAACCAAGTGGCATTTTGGGAGATCATTGGCCCCGGGGTAGGAGGCAGCATTTGTGTCTTGGGGAAGGACACGTGGAAGGTTTGCCTTAGGTCAGAGGTGTGGTCCCTGAGCACTTTCTGCGCTTCAGCTCTAGCTTTACAATCCAAGCCTTCAGGGTTTGCTTTGATCCAGGTTGAATCAACAAAACTTTCCTCATTTCACTGTGGCTCATGTTGGATAGGGACTGGAATGACTCCTCCTCTTTCTCCCCACTGCAGCCCCTTGCACAGGTTATGAGTTTAGATTTGGTCCAGAAAGGAAGATGATGATATCCTTTCAGCACTATGCTCTGCCAAGGCAAGATGGCCAGTCAAAGTAACTGGGTCAGGCTGTGTCAAGTTAGGGATTAACTTAGTAGCATCCTCTCTGTGGATCTGCCCAACTCACATAAAGGAAAACAGAGAAGGAATCATGGCATTGTCATTCCCAACTTGGGGTTCCTGAGCCAGCAAAGCAAAGTGTAATTTTCTAGGTGAGAGGAAAGAGAACAACACAAAATCTGAAGTTACATGTCAAAAATCTGGAATGATTTTTCAAGTCTCCTGCCTCTAGATCCAAATGGCTCATTTTACTGATGATGAAGTCAGCTGGGAGGGTCTGAGTAACTGTACAGAGTCATGCAGCTAGCAGGTGCCAGACTGAGATTCACATCCAGCCCGCCCCAAATCTAAGTAAGGACAGAATCATAACTCCCATGGTATATCTCTCCTTAAATAAATGGACAGAAAAGGACTCCCAAGCAAGATGACTGGAGGTCCCAATGAAATGTAGTCATCTACCCAATGGCCTGGGCATCACTGAGCCTTGACGGATAGGCTTTACACATGGTCTGTGTCTCAGGAACAGTATACGTTCACTCAAAAGAAATCTGAGACATGAGGCTGGCTGGTAGTGTAGCCTAGGGGACCCAGTGGACCTGTACTTTCTGTTCCTTCTACCCTTTGGAAAGGGTGATGTGCTGGTAAATGTTTAATAATTGGTGCTCCAGAAAAAAAGTCTACATGACACATTTTAAAGTTTAATTTGAAATATTAACATTTTCTTAAGTCTGGCCGATCAGTGAAACAAACAAAGCATTGGTTTGTAGTGTTGGCTAACTTCTGAGGTGCAAATGCTCAGGCTGAAAACTTGATAATCAGCCCTTCTAAGCATAAGCCAGTTTGTGCCGACTTCATCTCCTGGTTTTGCCTTTTTCAAATCAGAGGCTGGAGATTTAAGTAGACACACCTCGTTACTGCAGCTAGTTCACTTTTGATCTGGAGAAGGCTTCCTATAAGACATGGGATTATAATTGGACTTAAAAGAAACTGGGGAGGTCTGTAGGAGGAGTCGAGAAGGGAGAATATTCCAGGTATGGAGAGTGGCCAGAGAAAATTTTTGTTGTTCAGTTGTGTTTGACTCTCTATGACCCCATTTGGAGTTCTCTTGGCAAAGATACTGGAGTGGTTTGCCATTTCCTTCTCCAGCTCATTTTACAGATGAGGAAAGTGAGGCAAGCAGGGTTAAGTGACTTACCCAGGGTCACACAGCTAGTAAGTGTGTGAGATGACTCTAGGCCTAGTGCTCTATCCACTGGGCTATCTAGCTGCTGCCAGAGAAAATACTTGGAGCCAAGACTTGGAGTGTCTTGTTTATGGAATACACAGGAGGCCAGTGTTACTAGACCAAAGAGTATGTAGTGGAAAGTAAGGTGTAAGTTAAAGCCTAGAAAAGTAGGAAGGGACTAAGTTATGAGGGGTTTTGAATGCCAAACATATCATTTCGTATTTGATCCTAGAGGTGATAGGGAGATACAGGAGTTTATTGAGTAAGGGGTGATATGGTCAGACCTGGACTTTAGGAAAATCACTTTAGTGGTTGAATGGAGGATTGGCTGGATCAGGGAGAGACCTGAGGCAGACTAAGTGTGAAGTGATGGGAACTTCTACCAGTATTGGGGCAGGGTCAGAGGAGTGGAGGGGATATATTGGAGAGATGCTTCAGCAAAGATGAAATCAACAGGCCTTGGAACCATATTGGATATGGGAGGTGAGAGAGAGTGAGGAAATCAAGAGGACTCTTAGGTTGGGAGCCTGATGGTCTGGGAGGAGGATTTTGCCCTCTGCCATGATGGTACCCTCTTCCCAGTTAGGAAGGTATTGGGAGAAGGGTTTAGGAGGAAAGTTAATGAGTTCTGTTTTGGACATGCTTAGCTTAAGATGTCTATTGGACATCCAGTTTGGAGTGTCTCAAAGGCAATCAGAGATGTGAGTTTGGACGTTAGCAGAGAGATTGAGATAGGTATATCTGAGAATCATCAGTCTAGAGATGGTAATTAAATCCATGGGAGCTGATGGCATCACCAAATGAAGTAATAGAGAGAGAGAAGAGGAGAGGGCCCAGGGTCCTGAGTCCTGAGGGTCACCTACGGTTAGTGAGCATGATCTGGAGAAGGATCCAGCAAAGAAGACTTAGGAGTCACTAGGTAGAAGAACCAGGAGAAAGGGGCGTCCTGAAAACCTAGAAAGAGGAGAGTGTCCATGACTTCAGAGAGGTCAAGGAGAATGAGCATCAAGAAAAGGCCTCTGGATTTGGGCACCAAGGTCCTTGGTAACTTTGGGGAGTGAAGTTTCATTGGAATGATGAGGTCAGATGCTGGATTGGAAGGGTTAGAAAGGAGTGAGAGGAGAGAACCTTTCGAGGAGTTCAGACACAAAGAGTCGATGAGAGGACAATAATGGAATGGACAGATGAAGTAAAGGATTTTTTTTAGGTTTGAGGAGACATGGGAATATTTGTAAGCAGCAGGAAATGAGCTAGCAAAGGGAAAGATGGAAAATAAGTGATAGAGATGACTGTTTTATGGAATTTATCTTAGGAAAAAAGTTTTTAATACAATCACAATAGCTCAGGATCCCCAGTTAAGAAAATCGCTAGTGTTCTGGTAGAGGTTTAGTTCTCTATTCCAATCAAATTTAATTTTTATATCTGGTCAGCCCCTACCTTCTTTATGTTTAAGGCAAAGATCAGGTTTCAGGAAAAGACACGTTAGAGCAGTGGTACTTGTAATTGGAGGGACAAGTGGAGGGGAAGTAGGAAAAGATCAGACTTTCCTTTTGGGGGAACCTCTCCATCTTTGCAGAGAGGAGTCCAAGCAACAGCCTCAGCTTGGACCCTAAGTTGGGAGCCTTTGGCAGGCTTCTGGCCCCCCGTGACCTCCCTCTTTTCTGCCACAGCCCATTTCTCTTTCTGTTTCCTCCTTTTGGTTGTTGTCACTTTATGTTTGAAGTAAAGATCTCGAGTCTTTCTATCTTGGTTCATCCCCAGCTGCTGCTACTTCTCCTGAGCTCTTGACACCCCTGCCCCCTCCTCACATTGTCTTGTTATCCCTGTCTGTTCCTTTCTTGGGAAAAGGGGAGAAAAGGAATAAGCATTTATTAAGCACCTATTGTGGCCAAGCTTGGTCCTAAGTACTTTACAGATATCTTGTATAATCCTTGAAATAACCCTGGTAAGGACTATTATCATCATCAGGAAGGCCCCTTTTTACAATGAGGAAATGTAGGCAAGCGTTTGATTAGGGGACCTGCCCAAAGTCACACAATTAGAAAAGTCTTGGCCTGTATTTGACTCCAGCTCCAGCTCTCTTAAGAACTTCTGGGGATGACTCAAGGTTATCATTCTGCTTGAAGATCTCAATTGCCCCAAAGTGCTTTCAGGGCTGATGGTGTGTGTCCCTCCAAATGAAATCCAAGAATGCCAGTCTATTCCATCAGGGACACATACTTATATGAAGAAAACAATTAACTAGAGAGGAAGAGTGAAGTAGGGTGAATTTGGGTGAGGGCCAATGAAGGGAGAAACAGGAGTAACTTTTGTCAGCAGAGAATAATATAGATGACCTGGAGAGTGTGAAGAAATAGAGGAGACATTTGGGAATCCCATCAGCAGACTAACACAAAGGCATTAGAAGTAGTGGAGGGAGACTCCAGTTATCAGGCATCTCCTGGAAGCCTTTCTTTCTCTGCCAAAAACCTGAATACTCCTAATTCCTTGACTTGCTTCATTGATATAATTGGAATAATTATATGATTCAAAAGACAAAGCTACCAACCAGGAGAAATGCCGTTCTGGATCTGGTTCTCTCTGGGGGAGGTGGGTGAGAATTGATTGGTGAGGCTAAAAATGATGGCAACCCTTGTCCATGTGTGTGTATGTGGGTGTGTGTCTCTGTGTGTGTGTGTGCAACTCCTTCCTAAATCTGTCATGCGGGGCTCCTGATGTGCCCTGGATTTGGGAAGATCAAATTCCAAAGGGTTTTAAGGAAGAATAGATGGGATCCCATGAACTAAAAATCTATAGAAGTTACCTTGGATGGGGTGGGAAGCTCTCACAAATGAATATCTGAAGACAAGGAGGGAAATGTCTAATGTTGAGTGAAAATGGGTCTCAACAAAGAAAAGGATGAGGATGCACAGGGAACTCTAACTAATTTGTATTAAATATCCTCGCCCCACACACAAAGACAGGAACAGAAATGGAAGTAAGGTTAGGTTTAATTAATACAAAAACCATATAAAATACAAAACAAGGATTAATACAAAAGCATGACACAGAGTAGTTAACAGGAGGAATGTAATAGAAGGAGTTGCTCACCATTTACATCTATTTGCGCATGAGAGATTTGCCTCCTTTGGTAAGGACAAGGGGAAGTGAAGGAAGGCAGCCTTGAAGTAACATCCGACTTGGTCAGCAGTAACAGGAAGGTTCTTGGAGTCAAGAATCCCAACTGGACCTGGCATAAGGAGAGCCCCTCCTGCTGGCTGGGGATCTCAGGTCATTTCTCCCTCCACTGGGTCTAGGGATCAACTGGCATTCTTCTCGTTCCTTTTCCCTTTATGTAAACTCTCCTGCTGATGAAAATTTGAAATATTTTATTGATGCATCTCCTTTGGAATCACTGTCTGCTTCCCTGCCTCCCTCTCCCCTCCTCTGTGTTTCAGGCTGAAGTGGGGACGTTTCTCCTTCAGCTCAACCTTTCCCCCAAATCTCTATCTGAGCTAGCAGCATTCATCACACAAGGAGGACTGGGGACTACTAGTCAGCTTTTCTTTTATTTAAAGAGTAGCAAACCATGTAAAGACGAGAGTGAAAAAAGCAGAGGGAGGGGAGATGAGAGCCCAAATCAGGCTCTTTCCCCTGTGGGAAAGAGAGGGGTCGAGCTGGAGAAGGGCACCAGCAGCAGAGGAGGAGGATGAGGACGGAGGGTCTCCCCAGGCATTGATTAGTTCTTGGAAGTTCTTTTGGTCCCACTTCCCTCTGTCCAATACAGCAATGACTCCAGCAGCAGCCACTCCTGTCAAAGTCTCAGGAGGCTGGAGCAGATAACACATACCTGGAAACCTGGCATAATGCTCAGCTCTGACCTGTCTCATGGTGCCAAGATGGAGAAGGAATCACAAGCTATTGAATTCTCAAACCAATGCCTTTCAACTCCTATCTCCCCTAAATCCTCATAAAAGCATCCCAGAAGTCCAGCTTCAGAACATATCACTCACTGGTGGACCCTGACATCACTGTGAGGCAGCAACCCTTTAGAGAATATTGTGGTATGACTGGCAGGTTGTCCTGGGACCCATTAGCAAAATGAAGATCTTTGGGGACCGGAGCCAGGGTAGCTCTTCGTCTATAGTCCAGTGAAGGAAACAGACTTGCCAGGGAACTCTTCCATTATGAGTCCTTCTGCATGGTCCAGAAGGAGATACAATATTCAATCATCTTCCCCTGCCCTGAGCTGCCCAAATGACAGCTGTCAATTGTAGAGCCAGAAGGATATGGAAAGTCTCCTGAAGCTGTTGGATGACCCATTCCTAGAGTTGACCATTGACTCTACCTCCCTCATTTTACAGATGAGCAAACGGCCACCGAGAGACCAAGTGATCTGTCCAGAGTCACTCAGCTAGTAGGTATCTGGGGTGGGATCTGAACCCAGATCTCTCTGACCTTAAGTCCAGCTGTCTGTCCACCATTCCTCAGGTATTTCTCACTCACTCTGGAGCTTCCTCCTTACTTTAGACCATCCATTAGCCCCTGTAGCCTTCTTAATCTGGACCATACCTTCTCCATGACAGTCTCTTTTTCCCATTAGTGAACTCCAGAGGACTACATTTTGGGGAGGGACCTGGAATGCCAATGTCCACTCCCCTCCTGATTGCCCTTCTTCTGACTTTAAGGACTTGGCCACCATGGCCCCCAGGGAGGGGGTGAGGTGCCTCTCCCTCACCCACTTTCTGGTGGTATCTTTCCTATTAGATGCCTAGCACATAGCAGACACTTGATGGAAGCTGGTCGCTTGATTGCTTGTCTGGTGCTAACATCCTGTTTTGTTTGGGATGTGTCCTGTGACTTTGGGGAAGCCCTGTGGTCAGTGTCTACAGCCAGGTGACTTGCAGCAACAGGGCCCATACTATGTGAGGTGAAACTCCATAAGCCTTTGCTTTGGGCCAGACTTTGGGTTCCTGAAGGGGCCTCTGTCTGGTCTGAAAATGAACATGGGCCTTGTTGAAGACACCTGCTGCAGGCAGGCAGACAGAGCTGCCATCTCTATCTCCTTCTGAAACCTCTGCCCCAAGCTCCCTGTCCAGCCTTGGTCTAGCTGGTCCAGGGGGGCTGGGGCTCCCTTTGGTGTGGTTCTGAGGTCTCCGGAGAGGCTTGAGTGGGAGGGTGAGGGGATAGCTCTGTACCACTCTGAATGGAGGCTGTGTAGGGCAGCCTGGTTTGGTGTTCCACACAGGCTTTGAGTTCTCGTTCTGACACCTCATCATCTGACGTTTCTGGGACTCAGTTTCTTGTCCCTCTCACCCCCAGCGTTTTATTATTCCAGTACTGTGTGTGAAGTTATTTTTAACTGGTCCATCACCTAGTCTGACCTGCTTTCCCCCTTTTGGAGAGCTGAGGCCTGAGGTGTCACAGACTGACAGTCCCTGGATCAGGAACTGCTGAGGGAAGCTTTCCTTCCCCAGGGAATTCTGAAAACCACATTCATCCTCTCATCTTCCATCAGGAAGGCTAAGGTGGGCTAGTTGTAGTGGGCAGTGGTTGGGTCCTCCCAGCTAGTGGGGTTCCACAGGAGAGGACTGGAGAGCAGGAGCGCAGGGGCTTAGGAGTGTGTGTGTGTGTGTGTGTGTGTGTGTGTGTGTGTGTGTGTGTGTGTGTGTGTGTGTGTGACAGAGAGAGACAGAGACAGAGAGATAGAGACAGGGAGAGACAGAGAGAGACAGAGACAGAGAGAGATAGAAAGAGAGGAGAGAGAGTGAGATTCAGAGGAGAGAGAGAGAGAGAGAGAGAGAGAGAGAGAGGAGAGAGAAAAGAGGAAAGGAGAGAGAGACAGTGAGATTCAGAGGAGAGAGAGAGAGAGAGAAAGAGAGAGAGAGAGAGAGAAAGAGAGAGGACAGATGGAGCTCCCTGACGATGCTCTTGGCATGCTATTTCCAACGCTGATTGGAGATGACCCAGGTAGCTGTAGGCACGCTCCCCTTCCCTTCTTTCTCCCTCTCCTCGCTCCCTGACTCCCTCCCTCCCAGAACAGGATCTCTCTGCAGTTACAAGACAATTAGACCCCTCTAAGGAAGCACACGGTCACTCCAAATGTTTAACCGGAAAGTCCAGGGGAGCTGGGCAGGGGGCGGGGCGTCCCCCTCCCGCCTGCCTCTGGCTGTTCACATTTGCAGGCAGGCCAGGGGCTCCCACGTGAGGGGCACAGAGGAGCGATTGACCAGGAGGCTGGGGGCCCTCTGGCCTGGCCCCAGTTCTCATTAGTTACTGGCCGAAGGGTTAGTCACAGCTCACAGGATCTTTTCTTCCTGGGACAATCCCCCACCCTGTGCAGGGCAGCCTTCGTCACGGCTCAGCCAAGACGGAAGGCAGCTGAAGAGGCATGTGCCAGCCTTCCCAGAAGATGCCCGCCCGGGAGCGCAGCCTCTGCAGCCAGCGGGCGGCGCTCTGCCCCTCTCCCCACACATCCTCCTCATTTGAATACAGGTGCACGGCCCCTGTCCAGGCCTGGCCCCGCAGCTCCCCCGCCCCCTCCCCCACTTGCAGCCACTGAAGGAGGCGGGGACGGACCGAGCCCGTCTTGGCGGTTCGCTCCTTTCCTGCTTTGTGGCCAGTTACGTCCCAAGGGAAGCCGAGGCAAAACAGGTCCTTCGGAAGCCCCAGGCCCCCTCGAGGGGAGACTCTGCTCGACTCGCGGTGGGGCAGGGCCGCCTCCCGGGCCTTTGACTCTCTCTCTCTGCCCCTCCAGGATCTGGCTTGTGTGAGGGTCTGAGGATGGAGCCGTCCCGGAGGCTGCTCAGGAGGCGTCGGCAGCCACCAGGCTCCGGGGCTTATGGGGCCGGAGGTCTGACGGAGGCAGGCCCCCGATGATGGGATGAGCTCCAGCCCGCCGGGAATCGGAGTGCCGGCCCCCATCTCAGCGAGGGGATGGCCAAACCGTTCTTCAGCCTCCAGAAGCTTCTACGGCGCACTCAGTTCCTGCTGTTGGTGATCACGGCTGCCTATCTGATGGCTGGCAGCCTCCTGCTTCTGCAGCGGACCCGCCTGGCCATGATGCCCCAGGGGCCAAGGCCAGCCCCCAGCCCGCTACAGGCCCTGCCCGTGGCGGCCGTGGCCCTGGGGGTCGGCCTCCTGGACGGTGGCTCCAGCCCCCGAGAAGGCCACAAGCTACTCCCGGGCATGGACGTGCTTCGGCGGCCCCCCAGGGCTGAGCCGAGGCTCGGGCCCCGCTGGCTCATGGCCCGCAACTCCGAGCTCCGGCAGCTGAGGAGGCACAGATTCCATCACTTTGTGAGTGACCAGGAAGGAGCGAGGGCCCCAGGGCCCCAGGCTGGGGACCCCAAGGTCCTGAAAGAAGCCTCTGAGAGCCAAGGTAAGCCTGGTGGTTCTGCCTGGGCAGCCGCGTCTTGACACATGTTGGGGGGGGGGGAGTCCTCCCCTCTGCTCTCTGGCCACAGAGTATTATTGCCACCGGCCAGATTTGTGAGTGCTCATCCGAGGATATGGGACGGGGAGCCAGCCGGCCTCAGACACCATATGTTCACTTTGTGCTGGGCACCGAAGAGCAGGGCGCCTGGCACCGTGTTGGGGCTTGTTTCTCCAATTACAGTACAGGGCTAGGCATTTTTAGGGCTAAGCCTACTTCCTAAGCCTGAGATGGCCAGAAGGATCTTGGGCATTCTCCTCCAAACCCCTCAGACAGTTGAGGACTAGCAGGGTAGGTAGGGTCGCTGGCAGGGTGGTTCTGTTGTGCCCCATGTCAGCAACTCCCTTGGGGCCGTTGGCTTCTGTCCATCCTCGCAGCACCCTCAGCCCCAGGAGCTCCCTCAGCAGGGTCCCTGGCAGGCCCTGGAGATGGAGCAGTCCCTGTGGTCCAGTCTGAGCCTGGTTTGGGCCACAAAGAATAGAGCACTAGACTTGGAGACAGGAAGACCTGAATTCAAATCCAACCCCAAACATTTACTACTACTGTATGACCCTGGGCAAGTCACTTCACCATTTTGCCTCAATTTCCTCATCTGTAAAACTGGAGCTAATCATAGCAACTCTCTAAGAGGGTTGTCATGAAGGTCTAATGAGAGAACAATCGCACACGTTTAGCACAATGCCTGGTACACAGTAGGAGCTTACGGGTGCATGCATTCCCTCCCTTCTTGGCCAGCCTCCTTGCTGTGGCTACAGGAGATCCTGACTCTCAGATGGCTCTGTGACTGCCAAGGGCTAGTTGCCCCCTGCTCAGGACTCCTTTGTCTGAGCTTCTGGCTGTGGACCTATTACATGCAGGTGTCTGGGCCAGGTTCCAGAAAAGCCTGGGTTTTAGAGGACAGAGAACGGGGTGAATTTTCAGGGTCAGAGTGCAATGGGATGGACATTTTTATGCCGCTCAGCTCCCTCCTCTCAGGGTACCCCAACAGGTCCAGTCCCCAGAGTGAGAGTGAGGGTCTGCTCGGCCCCAAACTCACTTTGGGGCTGGGTGTAGGGGGCAGACCTCAGGATGACATGGGGATACTTGACCCAGAAGAGAAGGCAGGTGGGGGTAGACTGAGTGTGCTTCAGATCAGGCCTTGGGTCCTGTCCCTGTCCTTCCTGCCCTTTCCCCAGCAGTGCCTGGTACTTGGCTGGGCGTGATAGGGAGAGCTCCTAGGCTAAAGGGTCACCTCGTTCATGGAGCCACCGGGTACCAAGCCCAGGACTCACTGGGACCGTGCTGCTGCTCTGGGTGCCTTGTGGTCTGGCCTTGTTTACCGCTGGGTCAGTACTGTGGTCTGAATCTTCTCTTTCACTCTGACTTATGGCAAGTGATTAGGGTTAGCGGCATGGCGGGCAAGGAGGGAGGGGGTGACTGCTGCCAGGGCCTGGTATGAGGCTGGAGGGCATGAGGCAGTTCTCCCTGCTCCAGTCAGGCTGCATAGGCTTTCTGGAGCAGATGGCAGCATTCTGGAGCCCAGACCTCTGGGTGTGAGGCTGTTGTCTGGGTCCTGGCCCTTGGGGGAGGGAGCAGAGCTCACCCTGCTCTAACACACTGGTCTTGGTAGACAACTGCATTCTGAGGACTTCTGGGTATGAGGCTTATGGAGGGAGGCTGTTGTCTGGGTCCTAGTCGAGACCAGGGAACTGAGTTTGCTCAGGTGAGGCTGACAGCACTCTGGGGATCCTCTGGCTGTCTCTACCACTGCTGTCCCCACGTCATCCATTGTAGCTTTCCAGATCTTTTCTCTCTAAGGTAGGTCAGGGAGGGGCAACCTCAGCCTGGGAATGGTCTTCCTGTGCTCACTCCATGAGAGAGGCATGTCTGGAGCAGGGGCCTCTTGGGAAAGGAATTTACATCTCATTTTTCATACTTTACTTTGGAGTTAGAAAAAAAATGAAGCTGGCTGAGCCTGAGACCCTGTGCAGCCACTGAGGAGCTAGGTTTATTCCCAGGGATCTTAGGTTCAAAAGGCATCTGTCCCTGGACTGCCAGACACTGTCAGAGAGGATGAAAGGGGTCCTGGAGGTCTCTTTCAGAGGGTGTGAGCATTTTGCGGAAGGGGCCTGAGATACCTGGACCTTCCCTTGGCCTCAGCCCAGGTCTGCCAATAAGCCCTGGAGAGTGGCCAGGGTAGGGAGGGGAAGGCCTCTTCCAGCCAGGGTGAGGGTCTTTGGATCGGCTGTCTGCCCTTAGCAAGTGCCAGAGTCCTGCTCTGGGCCTTAACCTTATTCCAGTACAGTAGTTGTTGTTTAGTTGTTTTGGGCTCTCTGTGAATCCATTGGTTTTCTTGGCAAAGATATTAGAATGGTTTTCCATTTCCTTCTCCAGAATTTTTTTATAGATGAGGAAATTGAGGCAATTGACGGTGAAGTGACTTGCCCAGGGTCATGCAACTAGTAAGTGTGTGAGGCTGGATTTGAACTTAGGAAGATGAGTAAGGTTCCAAGCCCTAAATCCTCAATTTTCCAGGCCAGCCTTTACTCCTACTGAGATCCTGGCCTCCTCCTCTCCTTCTGCCTGACACCAGATCGTGGTGGACATCTGTCCCCCTCTTTTGAGCTGCCCTTGGTCTGTGTCCTGCACATGCCCCTCTCCATTCCCCCACTCCCTTCCTCATCATGGAACATGCTTTTTTTCTTTCTTCAGTCGAGTGACTGAGAGCTGCCCACCCCTGCAAGGATGACTTTTTTTCCTTAGAGAATTTTGGTCCTTGAGACCCTTCCTGTCCTAGGCTCCCCAAATCTATACCATTGGTGGTATCTGTCAGGGTTGGTCACGTCTGGTATGGGGCATGGAGCAGTTATGAAAGGAAGGGAGGAAGGAAAGAGAAGGGAGTGAGGGAGGGAAGAAGAAAGGGAGGGAGGGAAGGAGGGCAAACACATGGAAAATTCCCACAAACCTTGAAACGCCATGTAAAGATGAGCTGCTGCTGCCGCTAGAGTCCCCATCATGGCCACCACCAGTAGGGCCGCCACTAGGAGTGGGGGCTCGGGTCTGGTCCAGAGCAGCAATGCCCTGGCATCACTGAGCTCATGAATGCTCTGGCCAGGGGGATTGGGGCAGGAGCGCCCTCAGAAGGGTCCCCAACCATCCCAGAAGCACTTCCTGTGCGCTCAGGGTTAGGGATTCAGAAATGAAGCTCTCAGGGAGCGTCCAGCCCAATGGAGCAGACAACATGCAAACAACTGTGTACGTACAGATGGAGGGAAGGGAAACAAAGACACATTTATTAAATCCCTGCTGTGTTCCAGGAATTGTGTTAAGAGCTTTACAAAAATTAGCTCATTTTATAGAATAGTAACATAGAGGATGGGCAACTAGGGTGTTCCATAGTGCATGGGACACCAGGCCTAGAGTAAGGAAGACCTGAGTTCAAATCCGGCCTCAAACACTTACTAGCTATGTGACCCCTGGGCAAGTCACTTAACCCTGTTTACCTCAGTTTCCTCATCTGTAAAAATAAGCTGGAGAAGGAAATGCCAAATCGCTCCAATATCTTTGCCAAGAGAACCCCAAATGAGGTCACAGAGAATCGGATGTGACTGAAGTGACTGAACAACAACATGGAGGATAAATCAGAAATCACCTCAAAAAGAAGTCACTCACATTGAGAAAGACAGAGGAAGACTTCTTTCCGAGGTGAGAAATTCGATCTGAGACTGGGAGAGAGCCAGGAAAGCCAGGAGGTAGAGGTGAGGAGGGAAGAGCCCGGAGAGCCAGGAGACAGGGTCTGGGTGAGGGAACTTCTGGGAGGCCAGTGTTCCTGGATGGAAGAGAATATGGGGGGTGGGGAGAAAGGGCTAAAAAAACTGGAAAGGAGGGAGGAGGCAGGATATAAAGGACACTGAATGGAGGTCATAGAGAGCCATGGAGTGGGGAGGGGTTACATGGTTGGCCTTGTGTTTTAGGAAAATCCCTTTAGTGGCTGAATGGAGTGTGGATTGGAGTGGTGAGAGACTGAGGCAGATGCCGCCCCCTCCCAGCTACTGCAATGGTCTAGGTGTGAGGTGAGGAGGGTCTACATCAGGGCAGGACCAGGGTCAGAGGAGAGGACGGGGGCATATTGGAGAAATGTTGTGAAGGCAGAAGTGACAGATCTTGACAAAAGGTGGATATGGGTGGAGAGGGGACAGATAGCAAGAAGAGCTCCTGTGACATACAGGTTGACTCTACACTTTTCAGGAATGGGGAAGTTAGGAAGCAGGAAGTACAGTGAGGTTTTTGCAGTGTTGGATCTGAGATGCCCAGTAGACAGTTGGGGATGCCTTACTGGCAGTCAGGAGAGATGTCAGCGCTGGAATTATCTGCTCAGCAATGATCGAGAACCCAAGGGAACAGATGCCATCTCCAAGTGAGACCTTGTAGGAGGAGGAGAGGAGGGTCTGGACTACTCAATGTCTAAGTAGGGTCCTTTCTCCCAGAAGCTGCTCCAGATGCCCCAGGGGGATGCCCCATCCCCCTGCCCCGGCCCCAAGCTATATCCTCATGAGGACATGAGTCCCTTCCTGTTCTGGGGTTCCCTTGGGTCCTCCTGGGTAACATGATACCTCTGAGGTCCCTTCCAAGTCTGGCCATGGTCTGCCGATCTCATCCAACCAAGCTCAGACCTCTGCTGTAGGAGCTGGGGGAGGATGAAACAAGCTAGGACTTCCTCCTGGACTGGACTGGGCAGCTGAAGTATCCTCCCCTTGCCTCAGGGCATCTCTCTGACCTCCTACATGCCTGGGGACAGCAAGGGAGAGAACAGGGTCAGGCTCCGCTTCAGGACAGAGCCAGGGACTCTCTGGAGCCCTCTACAACAACCCAGGTGAGGACAGGGTGGTGGGAGAGGTACCTGGCCAATGGAAGGGCTCTCTCAACACTGGAGGGCACGAAGCCATGTTCCTAATTCAGTCCACTACAACCCAATTCCACAGACATTTAGTATCTTGTGTGTGCAAGTCCCTCCAAGCCCTCCCTTTACCTTCTGCTAGGGAATGAGTAAATACAGGAAAACTTGAGAAGAGGTTCAGGAGCTGGAGCTTATAGCAGGAAGAGAGGAGGGGGGTCGGGAAAAAAGGCCTGTGGAGATGTAAGAGGTTTGGTCTCCTTGGCCATGAAGGGGCCAGGAGGCATGAGGAGTCCGAAAAGGTCATCAAAGGCCCGGGATGCTGGGCTTCTAATGCCAGGCCAAAGCAGGAGAGAAGGAGGCTTAGCTGCCAGACTAGGACTCTATTCTGGGAGAGCTGCGGGCTCTGGGTCCCCTGCAGGCCCCGGGCTTCTAGGCTGCTCAGGATCATTAGAGAGAAGAATCCCTCAGACAAGATGATGCAGAAAGAGACAAGAGAAGGCCCAGAATCCCCTGTGAGGGGAGCTGGCCAGGGCTCTCACCCCCGGGGATGGCATGGGATGATGGCACGGGCCGGCTCCCCAAGCAGGGTCAGCGCATCTGAAGGAAGGGGTTTCCGGGGCTGTCCCTGGGACACACAGCCTGACCCCAGCACTGGCTCAGCTTGGATCTCGGGACTCGTCGGCCAAGACTTCAAGACTGCTCCGGACGAGTAGGGCGCACCAGGATTTGGAATTGAGGTTAGCGTTTCATGGCAGCTGCCCAGCATCCAGGGTTGGAAAGTGCTATACAAATAGTACCTCAGTGGATCCTCACCACAGCTCTGGGAGGGAGGTGCATTTCACAGATGAGGAAATTGAGACAGAATCCTGGGGAAGGCGCACTCCTATGCACTCTGGGAGGCCTGGGAAAGGCGTCTAGAGCAGGTGAGATTTTAGCTGAGGCTTGGAAGGAACCAGGGATGAGGTCAGCAGCCAACCTGCAGAGTAAAGAAGAAAGGGAGCCGAGCGTGTAGCCAGCCCTGAAAGGGAGGAGAAGTGTTGGATGAAGGATGGAATGGGGTGGGCGGGGCGGAGAGTGGGGGCTGTCGAATCATTCAGCCAATCAGAAGGCGCGTGTAAGCACTCGGCATATGCCAGACAAAAGAAAGGCAGAACCCTTTAAGAAGAACAGAAAGGGAGACTGAGGCTTAGTGAGAGGTGTGCAGGGGGAGAGTTGGCCTCGGTGAGGAGCAGGGCCTCCCTCTCCCTGTGATTCAGGGGAGAAGGAGGCGATGGTGTGGCATACGCGTCCAAGGGGTGGGAGAGGAGGGAGCGCTGGGGGAATCGCCTCCAGTCGGTCAGAGAAAGGAAAGCGGAGAGAATTGAGGCTAGGGGCCACGAGAGGGTTAGGGAGAGATGAATGGGTTTGAAGAAGGCGGGGCCTGAGTGGGAAGGTGTAGCCGCATTGCCAGCCATCCTGAAGACTTGAATTCTTAGCTGGCTCCAGGGTTTTCTTTGGCTTCATTCAGCAGGCAAAGCAGCAGATGGTGGGAGGGGTCCGAGGCTGGGACTCGGCAGGGATTCGAGAGAAGAAGACAGTGTAGAATGGCCCTGGTTCTCCAAGGGGTCCAGATGGAGAAGGGAGGAGATTGTACCTAGTGCCAGGGAGGACCTGGGAGGGCACCGAGAGCCGGGGAAGGGGGTGAGGTTACAAGGCAGAGGGAAAGGAGGGGTGACCCTGGGCTGGGGGCAGATCAGGGAATTTCAGAGTTCATGGAGGTGAGGGATTGGCAAGCTCAAGGGTACCTCCGTCTTTGCAGGTGGCAGGGGTGCATAGGGAAGGGGTCATGGGAAGGTAGAGTGTTTTGGGGATATCTGTATGTGTGTCGCCATCTTCTCCTGAGAGCACAGGAGTTGGGGACGGGAGCTGGACCATGAACTGGTACTGACCTCAAGGGAGAAGAAAAGGGATGTCCCAGAGATCTGAGGACAACACCTGCCAGCATGTTGTTTGGGTAATGGCTACAGAGGAAGTCACTGAATGGTGGTGCTAGAGAGAGAATCTGTAGGTGGCCTGGAAAAGGAGTATTCTGACTGCCCTCTCCCCACGACCAGCCACCAGGGAGGGGAATGAAAGGGCAGTCCATGCTGGAAAGGCAGGCCAGGGAGCCTGGGCCCTGGGAGGCTCTCTGCCCAAAGCTGCACAGCCCACATGACTCACAGTAGTGAGTGGAGACTGAGCTGAGGTTTGTGGCTCAGTCCCTCACTGCTCCTCCTCTTGTCACTCCAGGGGGCTTGGTACCATCCATCCTCCCCTCTCCCTCCTCCCATCTAGGAAGCTAGGGAGGTCTGATGCACTTGACCTTTATATGCTCTAGTCCCAGAATGCAGCTGCCCTCAGCAAACATCAGGACTCACCTTCCAGCACTCTGTGCCAACTCATACCCATCACCAGCTCCTTCCGGGAGGAGGGTACTTGCTGGGATCAGCCATTTTCCTGGCCTTCTTGGTGACCACTGCAAATCCATCCCCACCTCCTACCCATCCCCAAGTTTGTAACTTCCCTCCTTCCTACTTTCATATATATGCACACACATACAGGATACATGTGTGACCACGGAGAGTCAGTTAGCCTGAGTGCATGCTCTCAAATTGAGGACCCTTTTAACCTATATTCATAGATGTTTAGATACAAATGATACGGGGATGCTCCCAGGGGAGATCCTGGGGAAGGTCAAAACAGGCTAAAATTCTGAGATTTTCCAGGGAAACTGTAGGGAGGGACCTGAGCCATGACAAGAGGTGAGTGGTTCCTATCTGTGTGAGTCTGGAGCTCACGTGGGCTAGCAGATGAAAGCACTGGGTACCATCTGCCACCATGGAGCATCTTTGAGCTTGGAGCCCTCCCTGGACAGGACGACCAGGGCATAAGGCTACATGTGCAGGAGGCTCAAATTGGGAGCATCTTTCCAGGAGCACCCTTTCTAGATCTCTGCTCCTCCTCCCCCCTTTCCTAGCTTTTCTGTTCCTCCTCCCCACCCCACCCCTCTCTTTTTCTGACTATTGTCAGCAGAGGAAATCATGATTCCTGCCTTTGCAGACCATGAGGGCTGTTCCCCTGGTCCTAGCCCTGACCTAGCGACCTCAATCCTAGTGAATTATTTTCCTAGTAAATCAAGGTCACCAGCCAGAAGAATAGTCCTTGAGGGTCAGAGGTGAGTGGTGACCAAGGTGGGATCAGAATGGAGGCCATATGACCAGATCCAAGAGACCTGCCAGAGGTGACATTCTCTGTCAGAGGGAGAAGCTCCATCCGGGATTTCTCAATGGGTGTTACTCAGTTTTTTGTGAGTGTAGGGACTTTTTCTGCCTGGATACTGGTAACTGGATTCATCTGTGGCAGTTAATAATTACCAGCTAGCATTTATATATTTGTGTATGTGCAGGGCACTGTGCCTTTGAGTGCTTTACAATTATCATCTCATTTGATCCTTACGACGACTCTGGGAGGGGAGTGCTGTTATCCTCATTTTACAGATGAACAAACTGAGACAAACCAAGAAGTGATTTGCCCAAGATCAGCTAGTGAGCATCTGAGGTTGGATTTGAACTCAGGTCTAATGCTGTAACCACTGTGCAACCAAGGTGGTGTAGGATCCTATCCCAAGCCCCTACTGGCCATGTGGCCTCCCTCACCCTCCATTTCCTCACATGCCTAATGCGCATAATAACAGCAGATATGTCAGAGGCAGTTCTTTGGTCAAACCAAGCCAGTTTCTTCTGTGCCATCCAGCACATCATCTCAGACGCTCATACTTTGGTGGCATCCCCACACCCGCTAGTCACCTGTCCCCATGACCATAGGGAGCTGGCAAGCATGGCCCGACTCTGCTCTCAGGAAAGGTCAGCCTGCTTGGCTGACCCTGGGGTATGTGAGAAGGGGAAATGGGGGTCTTCCTCCCATGAGGCTATGGGCCTGAAGCCAGGGAGGCCATTTCTCCCAGGAGAACTTTTAGACTCCTGGCAGCTGGTGCAGTAAACCTTGAAAACCAGAGGCTTTGGTGCTGCCTGGGTCAGACCATGCCCTCACCAACTATTCCTACCATGAGACGGTCATGTCAAGGTGGGCCTAGGTCAGTAGTGTTAGGGGGACAGTCCCATTTCTGCTGGGTCACAGAGGAGACAAGGGGAGCTAGTCAGAGCAAGAGAGCTCATGATCAGATCCCTGCCTTCTGAAGGGCTCAGCCGAAGAAGGGGCCTGGAGGAGGTTTTGCTGCAGGTGGAGGCAGAAAGGTAAGGGCTGCCTACTGAGACATTCAAGGCCCATTTTCTGTTGGAAGTTTGTGGGAGTAAGCCACAGCCCGCAGGGCCTCCCAGGCAGAAAGATGCCCCGGTGAAGCAAGAAGGGGGCTAAGCAGGGGACCACAGACAAAGCTGGTGTTTCTCTGGGTCCTGGGCAGCACACCATCTTCCTGAAAGGGAAGACTCTGCCGAGGAGCAAGGCTCGAGGAGGCGTCTTCATCATGGCCGGTTTCATTATACCCTGGAAGGTGGCCAAGATGGGATCGTCAGTAAAGCAGGAACTTCCCCGTGGAGGTTTATTTTCTATTGACAGTCATTTTCAGTGACACACCAATGTTTCTGAAACTGAGTGAATGCTTTTGTCACCACGTGGCCATCCAGACGTTCCAGGAGCAGAGGCAGCGTCGCCCACGGTCATCTGTGTGGAGGGCGCATCTCCTAGTGTCCCCCGTCAGCGTCCTTCAGGTGTCCAACTCCTGTGTCTAAAGTCGTCAGGAGGTCCTTAAGCCCTTAGTAATCGCCTGACTGGGGGCCGCCCCTACCTCATTAGCAGACGTTACATCTCCTGGTGAAAATGGGCCAAGATCCGCCAGAGCTCGCCCCATTCGGAAGGAATTTCAAGGTGAGGACTTCAGCATGCCAGAGCCAGACTGTGCCTCCGAGGCCCCCAAGTTCAAGTGATGGTCGGTGACCAAGAAGCCCAACTGTGAGCACACAGTGGAGTTATTAAAAGGCGGCTCCTGAGGGCATCTGCCAAGATCGGGCTCTCGCGTGGCTGAGTCCTCTGACATCACCTGCCCCTCCCCCTCTGCTCCTGGCCCACTTGCCGGGTCTGGCTGCCCTCACACGACCACAGGACTGAGGATCGGACTCTCTGCTGTTTTCATCCTGAGGATCTCCACCAACCAAAATTCCAGTCTCCCGATTCTGCCCCTTATGGCTTATCAGAACTAGTCACATCTCGGCTCCAAGTGACAGCCCTTCAGCTATTGGCCTCAGGGCTCCTTCTTCCCATTCATCCCCGCCCCCAACCTCTGCATGTCTTCTGATGGTCCCTACTGGGCACAAACCAGAGGCTCGTCACCGGCCTGTCTGCCCTACTCAGGACTTGACTGAGCTTATCTTTCGTTGTCTCTCCAGACACGGCGCTCCCCGGATGTGACCTAGTTCTACAGGCATAAACGAACCTTACTCCTAGACTATAGGATTCTCTTTATGTAGCCTCAGCTTGCACCCATTTTCCTGGCTGTTGTGCCGACAATGACACACCTAGACCGCTTTTAAGATCAACCGATCAGCATTTCTTAAGCACCTGCGTGCCAGGCACTGTGCTAAGTCCTGAGGAGGCCACCCTGCCCTCGAGGAGCTCCTAGTCTAAAGGGGGAGACGCTGAACAAACAGGACCTGCTGTGTCCCCCGTCTTGTGTTTGGTGAAGTCCGTCCTGGAAGCTATCGAAGGCTTTCCCTTTCTTCCAGTAACACTGGGGTCTGACTCGATTCCAGCTCTGGGAGGGATCTCTTTGCCGCCGTATTCTTCCCCAGATCTTAGTCACCCACACAGTTCACACGCGTGCGATTTTTGCTGGTGGTTGTCGGGGGGCACTCGGTGGTGAGACAGCGAAGATCTAGCGGCTCCCTCGGCCCCCTGCTCCCTCTAACCCTAAATGCGCCTTTGTTAGCCTAAGGTTGGTTTGTGTGGATTATTCCATCGGATTCTGTGTCTACTCCTCATGTTCTTAGGAAAACTCCCTTTGTCTTGTTCTCCACTGCGTTTCCTGATGGCTCCCGAGGAGAGTCGGAAGAAATGTTTAATTAAAGCAATAAGAACATCCCAACGTGCAAGGATCAGTGCGGGGCAGCGCTGAGTCTCATTCATCCCTTCTGACCAACCCAAAGTTTAAGCTTCCCAAGCCCCTCAGAGTGGACAAGAGGAAAGAAGGTTGCCACAGCTCGCCCTGTCCCTGCTGAACACTCGACTTCTGTCCAGTCTGGGTGTCCCAAGACCTCAGTTCCTCCGAGGTCCGCCGATCTGCTCCCACTATCACCCACTAAAACTCATGGGCCTTCCAGATGCTTCCATAAACATCTCTCCAACAATGCAAATGCTCCCTCCAGCCAATCTATCTTATCTATGTGGGACCCTCTCAACAGGCAAAATGTTTGCTTCCTAAAGGAACCATTTATTTTAGAAGCAAACGTTTCCAGCATTTGCAGCTCACTGGATTTCCTTTTTGTGCTGTTAAGACAGCTAAATGTTTGCAAATATTTCCTGCCTTTCCTTTCCATGAACAGAAGTCATCCTGTTGGAAATATTTGCATTGGCCAAGCTTCCCAGTAGATACATGGCTGCAGTTTCAGGGACAGAAATATGCATTAATGGAATCCAAAAGATGTGAACAGTGATGCAGTGAGCAATTTTCGGCTTTATTTCCAAACTCCTCTAACTCTAAACAATAAGAAATGGGTCATAGATATCAAAATTAGCATTTCATCTAGAAGACAAAAAACAATTTCTCATCAAGGTCATCTATTCCATTGTCCTTTCCCCTAAAGGACTTAAAAATTCAGAGGAGCATTTTGAGTAAATTGGGGCATGATGCCCCACACAACCCCTGGGGCTCCCCGGGTGCTTTCCAGGAGTGCTCCCTCCTTCAGTGACACAATATCAGCTTCAGGACAAAAGATGCCAACCTCCTGGGCACTGCCTGCTCTCACATTCCAGTGGAAATCATTCGAATGACTTCAGAAACATCCACCATTGGGGTGAATCCTCTGCAGAAGGTGCCTCAGATCTCCTTGGCATCCTGAAAGGGGGCCACACATGTTCTCTGGGTTCTGTAATCACATGTTTGCAAATCACCAGGGACAATTCCTGCAAACCTCTGAGATGTTGGTGACATTTAAGGTCTGACTGAGGGATGCAGTCCTATGCTGGGGTAGGCAAAGCCTGAGCCCAGCCTGATTAGAAGCTAAGGATTCTGGGGACAGGTGCCTGGCTAGTCACTGACTTGGCTGGAGGACAAAGTATGTGCTGACGTCAGGGGCCCAAGGTGAAGGCTCTCCCACACAATGGGCTCCCTACCTCTCAAGCCTAGAAAAATGCAGAGAGGGCCAGCCCTTCACTTCACTCAAAGCCAGACAGACACCTGAGTGGGGCTATGAGAAGGGGGGGTAAGGAGGCAATCATCCAGAGAAAACCATCAACACCAGGAGACACCTCTCCTGCCATCCCATTCCCCTCCCCATGGTCTCTCCTGCTTTCCCCCATGCCTACTGGGAGCAGAGCAGACTCTCCCCAGGTAAGGCCCCCCACCCCCTCCAAGGGGCCTCTCCCTCATCTCTCTTCCATCCTCACAGGCTCCTACATGGGCTGCTTCATTGACAGTGTCCAGGACAGGACTCTGAAGGGAGCTGTGTTTTATGATCTGAGGAAGATGACAGTGGCGCACTGCCAGGAAGCCTGTGCTGAGCGGTGAGCATCATGGGGGTAGGGAGTATAGGAGGGGAGGGGGAAGAAGGTGGGGGTTCCCAGAGAGAGGTGCAGGAAGCAGGAGGCACCCATCTCCACTTTGGCTCCTCCCTCCCCTGCCCACCTCTCCTAGGGTCACCAGGCTGGAAAAGGGCCCCATGGGGATGGCCTGGAGGAAGGGGGATGGTCATCATGGAGAAGAGAAGGCTCTGGGGGAGCAGAGAACAAGGGATCAGCAGAGTGAGCCAGGTGCCAAAGTATAAGGGAGTGGGGCAAGTGTGGAGAGAGAGCAGGAGCTAAGGGCCCTTGCCCCTATCCTTGGGGCTCATCCTTTAAAGACTGGCTGACTGCTTCCCAAGTGGGATCCCAAGGCCCCAAAGGTCCTGGGTAGCTCTGAGAGACCCCTGTAGGGTGAGAAAGCATCACTCAGAGAAACTGGAGCCCATGTTTGTGACAAATTTAGCTCATCAAGATGGTGCAATCTATTCTTCTGGGGCCACAGAGATTCAAAGTTGGACACTGGACACTTCTGCTAAGCCCCACTCATGCAATGAGTCAACCATGCCTCCATCCACCTTTACCTGCGGCCTGACAGAGAGGGGAATCTCACCCAATCTTGGATTGCTCTGGGGTCTGAAGGTCTTAGTGACCCACAAGCTCACTGAGAGTCATGTCCATAGTATGGTATGTTAGTCAAAGGCATCAGGGCTGCATTGAGCCAGAGAATGTTCAGGACTGGGAGGTGGAAGCAGCCTTCTGCACGCTGCCCTCCAGGTCACAGCTGGAATAGGGCATTCTGGGCCCCTCATTTTAGGGAGGACACAGAGAAACTGGGCAGCATCCAGAAGGGGCGACCAGGATGATGCTGGAGGAGAACTAGCTTGTGACAGAGGGGAGGGACAAAAACCAAGGGTGGGCACCCCCAGGAAATGGCCAGCCAGCCCTCATCAGGCCTCTCTTGTTTATATTCAAGCCTCACATGAGTTAGACTCTTCTATGAGGCTTGGGGGACATGCCTGCCCAGGGCCTTCCTCTGCAGGGTCTTTGCAGTCTCCTGGAAATGACCCAGGGCTCTCCTTCTGATTCCTGGGTTACTTCCAGGCTGTTTCATCTACCAAGCTCCAGACTGGACTCTCATCCTTAGAATGCAGTGGCCTGGGGAGGTGCATGGGGGTATGGGAAGGAGATTCTGGAGATCTATCCTAGGGTCCCCCACTCCTTGTCAGGTTCAGAACTTCCTGGACATGAGAACCTGAGGCCCCAACCCTGCCCATGCAAGGCTCCATCCCCATATAAGAGGGCATTATGCAACTTCTGCTGGGAGAACTCCAGTAAGCCCCCCACCTGAGGTTGCCATCCTACTCTGGGACAGATCTTCCTTCTCTCCAGACTAAGTCTTCCCCCCACCCCACCTCTGCACTGCACCTGGCAGCCCTGAACTTCCTCAACCCAATCCCAGAACCTTCCCAGGAAGTCCCCCTGTGAGCATCTGAGCAAGAACACTTTTCCTGGCATGAACTGGTCTGAGCTCTGGGCAGCCCTGCCCCTGCCAGCTTCTTGGTGGATCAATCTGCCCAGTGAGGGACAATTGGGCCCAGGTCCCGCCATGCTAGGCCAGTCCGGTTGCCCTTCTCTGTGTGGGCCTGAGCCCCACCTGACCTGGGCCTGTCTGTTCCCCAGGTCCTACATCTATGCTGGCCTCCAGTATGGTGCAGAGTGCTACTGCGGGAACAGGTTGCCCAAGAAGAGCTCCAAGGAAGAGGAATGCAATCGCGAATGTCGAGGGAAGAAGGGCTCTATCTGTGGGGGGCTCAACCGGCTCTCTGTCTACCATGTTGGGGGGCTCTCACTCAGTTCCACCAAACGTAAGTGCTGCTGGTGGCCCAGGATGCCCATGTGAGGCTGGAGACCCCAGGGGGAGAGGGAGCTGAGGGGGCACCAGGTCCTGCCTCTGGTGTGCCTAGCCCCAGGCTGGCTACTGCTGCTGTGGAGAAGGAGGAAGAGAGGGAGAGAGGAGGAGGCGGGGAAGGAGGAGGAGACCTGCCTCCTGTCTGTTCTCAGGGAGCTCCCAGTCTTAGCTGGCATGATCCAACCCTGGTCCACAAGGCCCATCTGAGGACCAGAGGAGATGCCATGTCTGATATGGCCAGAGAGGTTTCATGCAGGGCCTGGGATCCAAGCTGGGCTCTGGATGTGGGGGAGGACCAGAGCCTCCCACAGGACAATGGGAGCTGGGGCCCTCAGAGTGAGGGAAGCAGGCTGCAGAGGCCCATACCTCCCTGGCTCCCATCCTTTCCCTAGCCTTGGTAATGGGACAGTTAAGGGGTGGAGGAATATGGGAGGAGCTCCTGGGCCTTGCAGACAGGGACACCAACTTCGGCCCCCATCTTGTGGGGCTTTGACGTGGAACCTCAGACTGAGCATGGGCCAGTGCTTGGCTCCTATTGATCTGTGGGGCTTGTGAGGGCTGGGTACAGCCAGGGGGATGTCCTGGGCTCCCCTGGAGAAAGGGCTGCTGTTGCCTGGAGCACCCGTGATGGAGATCACACAGGGCTCTTGTGTTCTGAACATGGGCAGGGCAGGGCCGCAGGCTCAGGGTGAGGAGGCACTGAGGGTCTCTTTCCTACCATTGGGCAGCAGATTCCTTTACTGCCCTCCCCTACGGGGGCCCTACCTGGGTCCTTCTGGGATGGCCCAGAGATCTCCCCCAAAGGGAGTAGTCAGATGGGCCTAGGAGAGCCAACCCAGCACAGAGTCATGTCATGAGGTGCCAACATGGTTCAGGTACCAACAGCCCTCTCCTCACCCTCAGGCCCCAGGACTGATGGGCATCATGCCCAGGACATTAATTCATTGTTCTCCGGGGTTCACCCCCTGCTCTGGTGTCTGAGTGTGGGCCCATGAGAGCATGCTGGTGTGTTCATGCGCACACGCACAAGCACACAGATTGTATATGTGATGTTGTACATGGACATGTATGTACATGCATATGGACAGTTTCCCCCAATGCCCAGGCGCTAGCCTGTGGGGAGGAGAGGAGGGAAGGGACTCAGCAAGGGAAGATCTGGCTGTCCCCCCAGATCCTCCAGGCTGAATGGTGGCACCCCAGGTCCCACTGAGATTCCCCTGGGGCCTCGGCTGGCCCAAGGATGGCAGTGCTCACCAATTGGCTGGGGTCATTCACCAACTCATGAACTGATTCATTAACAACATGTAAATGGAGAGCCAGTCTGAGCCAGGGGGCAAATAAGCAGAGGGTGGGGAGGGGGCATGCCCAAAGCGCTGTGCAGTCAGGGATGTCCAGAGGCTCAGAGACCAGAGAGAATGTGCAGTGACCCATGGGGAGGGGGCACTCCAGCTAGGCATTGAAAGAAGGGCAGAGATATGACAGGCAGAGGTGGGGAAGGACCCTACAGGGCTAGGACAAGGGTCTGGAGGCAGGAAATCATGTTGCATGTGGGAAGCTCATGGAGGAAGGCTTGGGTCTCCTCTCCTTGCCTGCATCCTCCAAACTGCCTCAAGAGGCCCCCCAGCCCAAGCAGACACTTCTACTGCCCCCAGAGCTGTCCTCCACCTGCTCCCTCCAGACTGATAAGGCTTTTCTCTTCAGAATGCTGCATTATTCTATCCATTCTCCTTGGCCACAGGCCCCATGCAGCCCCCCTTCCTCCTCAGCTTCTTTTATCCCTCTCTTGGAGGCTCCTTTTGGGCAAGGGGTGATTGCCTAGCTGCCTGGCCTGGAGGCTCCATTCCTGCCGCCCCCTCCTGGGCTTCTTTTGACAGTGAGAAAGGGTTTGTTGTTGCCATAGCAACCTGTGGGCCCTGATTCTCCATCCACCCCAGGCCTTCGATGAGGCCAGAGCAAGTCTGTCCAACACTGCCATTTGAAAGGCTGACTTTGGTCCTCTATGAACCAGAACCCAAACACATTGTGTGCTCTGAGGCAGGAAGGGCCAGGACAGGCCTGAGCTCTTTGTTTATGGCTGCCTGCCAGCCCCTCCTGAATTTCAGAAGTTTGGGGTCTGCATGTGGATTTGTGGGCTTCCTCACTGAGGATGCAAATGGGGGAGGGGGAGATGCCAACCTCTAGAGCCTTTATGCTGCCCAGGGTAAGGGTAGTCTTAGGAAGAGACCCCCTGGGATCTGTTCTCTGCCCAGGTTAAGGACAGTGTTGGGGAGGGAACTCTCTGGGCCCTGCTCAGGACCATGTGTCCAAGAGCCCCAAGAACAGCTGAGGTCCCTGGAGCACCAGGCCTGCATCCAGCCTGGCCCCCACAGCTGCCAGTGAGGGAGCAGGTCTTGTGGAGAAGGGCATGGCTGCCTCCACCACTAACCCCGAGAAGCTGCAGCCTCTGCCTCCTCAGCAACCACAGCTGTGCAGACTCAGAAGAGACACTGTCTGTCACACGGCTCATGCCAGGCCTAGAGGCCTGAGGGCTACCCGAGTCTTACCTTACCTATCACAGGTCTTCGGCTGGCCAAACCAGATAAACATATGAGAGAAGAGACTTTCCAGAGTCAAACAAGGGTTAGGCTTTATTCAGGGTCTCGGTTACATGTGCAGGGGGAATTCTTCCTTAGGAGAGAGAGAGAAATCTCCCAAGGAGGCAAAGATCTTACAGTGAGGGAATGAAAGCAGAAGTGGAAGTGGGGAGAGAGGGGGAAGGGAGAGCGAAGAGAGGAAAAGGGAAGAAGCGCCTTCTGTCCTGTAAGGGCCCCTCTCGAGCTAAGAGCCTTTCAGGCTTTCCTGACCCTAATTAAGCTCTCCGGCCGAGTAGTTTGCACCTGAATACCGTGCCTGTTAGATGACAATAGGTGTGCCCAGATCCTGGCCAGTCTCGAGGGCGGGGATGCTCCTCCCATCACGTTTCTCACGGGAAGAGGCGGAAATACACGAGATAGCTCGGTCTCACTCCTCGATTCCCTGCTGTTTTCTGGGGGGCCTCATGAGAACTCTAAGATTTAGAAGTTCCCACCTTTACCCGCCCGAGACTGTCCACATGGAATTGAGCTTCCACCCCCAACAGGCTCAGTCTCAGTGATGGACACAATCTTATCCACAGACTTTGCTCTTTCCATCTGCCCCACGGCGGAACCTCCTAGATTCTGTTAGTTAGCAAGCATGTAGTAAGGGTATGCTAGGCATCGAGGCTCTGGATTAAATGCCGGGGAGGCAATGGCAGCCCCTCCCTCAAGGGCAGTCTAACAGGGAGACAATATGCAAAGGATCCTACACAACCAAGCTATGGACAGGGTAAAATGGGGAGAATTAGCAGATGGCAGACATCAGCATGGAAGGGAACAGAGTTCCTTGAGAAAAAGGACTGTCTTTCTTTCCTGTTTGTGTCCCCAGTTTTCACAGAGTAAGCATAATACTCATTAATAAATACTCATTCATTCACTCGTTCATTCATTCACCCACTCATTCATGCACTCACTCATTCATTCATTCCTTCACTCCTTCATTCATTTCATACATTCACCCATTCATTCTTTAACTCATTCCTTCATCCACTTATTCATTCATTCACTAGCTCATTCATTTATTCCATACACTCGTCCATTCATTTATTTACCCACCCACTCATTCATTCATTCACTGACTTATTCCTTCATTCACTCATTCATTCGGTCCAGGGGCAGCTAGGTGGTGCAGTGGATAGAGCACCAGTTCAGGAGTCAGGAGGACCTGAGTTCAAATCTCACCTCAGACACTTGACATTCACTAGCTGTGTGACCTTGGGCAAGTCACTTAACCCCAATTGCCTCATCCTGGGTCATCTCCAGTCATCCTGAGGAATATCTGGTCACTGGATTCAGATGGCTCTGGAGGAGAAGTGAGGCTGGTGACCTGCACAGCCCTCCCTCACTCAAAAAACAAAGTCAAGTGCAAGTTATGTCACCATTTCTCTGATGGCATGGTCTTCTTCGGCAACAAAGGACGAACACACACATTCATTCCAGGATTTTCTCTGCTCAGCTCCAGAGGAGCAGGTCCAGGAGCTGAGAACAGAACTTTCTGTATTTGGAGTCAGAGGAGGTGGGTTCAGATCCTAGATCTGCCTCTCATTAGCTGTATGACTTTGGACCTAGAACACATTATTCCCCTCTTTGGCTCAGTTTTCTCATCTGTACAAATGAGGGGCTTGGACCTGATAGTTCCTAAGGTCCCTTCTGACTAGAATAGAACCCTTGATAATGTGGTCCTTTGTTGCATGGACAGCAGCTGCCTCTGAGCCAGAGTCTGGAGCCCCGCTTTACCTGGGCCCTTTTCTCAGGCTATCAGGGGTGTGGGAGCTGTCCAGCTCCTCCTACCACCATTGGCTTCCTCCGAACTTTGATGGTATTCAGTTTTGACGGACATGATCTTAAGGCATCACCAGGACCCCGCTTTGCTCTTCCACACCCACAAGAAGGAAGGCCTGGTTAGAGGAGAGCTTCTGAGGTGTGGCATAGAGACATGAGGGGTTCTGATCTGAAGGGAAGAGATTATTCTAGAGATTGACTGGAGCCTGAGTATGAGCAGGCAGGAGGTGCCTGGGACCGAAGCACAAAGAATGGACTGGGTCTGAGCAGTCAAAGAGCCTCAAGAAGTCTTTCTGATGCAGTGTGGCAAAGCCCACCCCCTGAAAGCTGGGGGCTCGGTTGGAAGGCACCACCATCCTGGGAGGGAGCTGGAGGAAAGACCAGTTCATGAGCTCAGGCAGAACTGAGCAGTTCGTAGGAGGCAGCCTGGGGTGGAGTCTGGGATTTGTGCCTCAGTGGCCCCTTCGCCCACAGGAAGCCTTTTGCTGGAGAGCTCACCTGGGCAGTGAGAGGAGGAGGGAAGAGCTCTCAACCAATCATCAAGTATTCATGCGGTATCTGCTCGCTAGGTCCTGGGCCAACCAGGACAGAGAATTATCCCTGCTAGAACCTTTGAAGCAAGTGCCTGCAAAAACAATGACAGCATCTATATAGAGCAATGTCAATACACATACGGTCATTAAATCCAAGGGAAATTGGGAGGGAAGGCTCTGGTAGGTGTGGAGATCAGGAAAAACACCAGGAGGAAGAGTATGGCACCTGAACTGTGAGGGGGGGGGGGGACAGAGAGAAAGAAGAAGGAGGGGGGGGGAGGGAAGGAGAGAGGACAGAGAGAAAAGAAACAGAGAGAAAGGAGAGGGGGAGAGAGAAGAGACAGAAAGGAGAGGGAGAAAGAGGGAGGGAGGGAGAGAGAGAGAGAGGGAGGGAGGGAGGGAGAGAGAGGGAAAGAGAAAGGAGAGAGGGGGGAGAGAGAGGAACAGAGAGACAGACAGAGACAGAGAGACAGAAACAAAGGCATACAGAAGGATAAAGGGAAAAAGAAAGAGGAAGGAAGAAAAAGGTGGAGAGGGAGAAAGAGAAGGATAGAGGGAGAGAGAAAAAGAGAGATGGAAAGGAGGAAAGAGAGAAAAAGGGGGAAAGGGGAGAGAGGAAAGGAGAGAAGGGGAGAGAAAGGAAGGGAAAGAGAGAGGAGAGCCAGAGAGTAGAGAGAGAAGAAAGGAGGGAGGGGGAGAGGAAGAAAGAGAATGAAAATGGGAAAAGAGAAGGACCCCTTGGTGTCCACATCTTCTGGTCCAGCACCCAACCTGAGATTCTGGCCAGATGTTCCCATTCAGGCATCCTTCAATGGGTCTGTAACTAGGATGGGGCAGCCATGCCTGTCCCAGGACTGAACAATTTAACTCAAGGGTGCAGCATATAAAGGACTAGGTCCTGTTGCGAAGACACCACAAATGAAGCCAATTTGGGCACCGTGGTGCACACACCTGGAGCAGGGGAGAGATGGTACCAGGACAGTGGGAGCAGTTTCCCTGCTCTTCCCCACCCTTGGATTCTCTCTCCTTCCTCAGTTTTCTTGACTTTATTCTCTTCTGGTTCCACCTCCTGCTGGACCATCAGCCATGGTCTTGTATCCCATCCCTGAGGTGTCCCCCAAGGTTCTATCTTGGACCTGGTTCTCTCCTTTGTCACTTGGTGACTCCATCGGCTGTCTTGGATTCAACAATCATCCCCTCACCCTCCCTCAGCCCCCTCCTGGTAGTCCAGAGCATTTCCTTTGAGTGGAGAATGAGCTGAGCTGGGGATCTTCTCTGGGGTCTCCTCCCTGCCTCCACTTTCCCCGACCCCTCACCCTGACCCCAGCACTGCTCTTGCTGCTCCTAAGGAAGACCTTGTTGCTATCTCTGCAGGAAGGACTGTCACCTACCGGGGATGTTTCCGAGTGCCCAGGAACCTCACTGACACGCTGGCCAACTCCCTAACCCAGCCTAATCTGACTGTGGAGATGTGCTCACAGCTCTGCTCCAGTAAAGTAAGAGCATTTGTTCTTCAGTCCTCCTCCTCCTGCTGCTGATGCTTCTGGGTCCATTTTGAGAGGCATGGAGGAGGGTGGCCAAACCCCCAACCCATAGAGTCACTCACATTAAGGGGTTTAAGGAAAAGTGAGGGCTGTGTAGACAAGCCAGAGCACCACCAGTCACAGACAGGCCTGTGGGCGCTGTGGTTTCCAAGACAGAACTAGGTCCTCCAGGCTGACTAGCCATGTCTCAGCAGCTTTGATAAAGCTGAGGTCTGGGCCCTCCATAAATGGGGGCTCTGGGCACAGCTGTTGGCCTAATGGGGAAGCAGATGGCCAAGGCTGTTGGAGCTGACCCTGTAATTAACCTGAATCTGCTTCTGCGGATAGTCTTTGACAAATCCTCCCAGCAATCTCCATGAGCTCAGAGATGGTCTCCCCCGCTGCCCCCACCCCTGCTTAGTCCTCACAGTCCTATGACCCTGCAGTAGGGGGTTTCTATCCCATAGATGTCCAAAGTCTGGGATAAAAGCCCATGGCTGGTTGAGCCTGTCAGAGAAGTGGTCTTAGGGGTTACTGGCCCATCCCCTAGTCTTTGGGTCAGGGAAATCTCTTTGTCTGTGTTTGGAGGGCATTCTGGGCAGGGTTAAAGGTTAAGCTGTGACTGGTTGACAGCAAGCTGTGCATGGCTAGTATTAGAAGTGAAACTGTGTCCAGCTAAGGGTTAGTCCACGTAGCTGGAGGTGAGGGGTGGGAATCATTCTGTGACTAGCCTTGATGTCACCCTCCAAGTGGTCTCAGCCCAGGGGCACAGGTCTGTTTTGATGTGGGCTGGGCCTCCATTTACCATTTCCAAGGGTACCTGGCTATGCCTCCACGTGATCACTAACAGTCATTTCTGCGGATCTGGCCCAATCGCCAGCAAGCTCCTACCCAGTACGTTCCTGGGGTTGAATCCCATGGGTGTGAGTTCCTGGAGAGCTGGTTTGTAATCTGCCCCAGGGCTTAGTCCAGTGCCTGGCCCACTGTAGGGGGCTAGTCCACACTAGGTGACAGACTCACTCCAGGTTTCCCAGACTTAGGGCCTCGGAGGGAGTTGGGCTCACAGGGATGGCTCATTCCTGGGGCCAGGCTGTGGAAGACAGCTCCCTGACCACCTAGGCCAGAATAAAGTCTGCAGAGGAAATGGGTCAGTAAATGTAGGTTAAACACCTACCACGTGCCAGGTACCATGCTTCTCCCTGGAGATACAAAGAAAGGCAAATCTGTGCTCCCATGAGGCTCAGGGTCTGTGGGGAGACACATGCAGATGGCCAGGTACAAACAAGCTCTGTGCAGCATCAGTCAGAGCTAAACAGCAGAAGGGGCCGAGAAAGGCTTCCTACAGAGTACGGTGAGCTTCTAGCTGGGAGGTGAAGGAAACCAGGGGGCCAGGAGGTGGAGGTGGAGATGGAGGGGAAGGGCATTCCAGGGCTGGGGGATGGATGGCCAGAGAGAATGCCAAGAGTCAGGAAATGCCATGTCTTGTTCATGGAGATGAGAACCCAGACAAGGTTCAGATGGGAATGTGTACAAGCCCCATCCATGGGGAAGCACAGGGTGTTGTAAGATCTCAGAAGTCCTTGATAACAATTGTACACTGTGATGCTAGGATTTTGAATGCTAGTCACATCCCTCCTTCCTCCCTCAGGATGCTAAACAAGAGCTATGCCAAGGTGTTAGAGTTGGGAGTGGCCAGTGCTGTTTACCTGGACACTTCCAGGACCAAATTGTCCCCTCCCATGTTTGAGAGATCCCTGACTCTGGGTGCCCATCCCTCCCATTCCCTAGCCCCTCTTAGAAATTCCAGGTGAAATCCCAGATCCAGACTGAAGGGCTATGAATTCTTTACTTGTTGGAAAGCTTTGCTCTGATAAATCTACCAGGGATTGGTTGGTTAATCTCAAGGTTAATCTCAATAATCCAGGAATGGATAATTCTTTTCTCTAGAAATTCATTTGTGACTTCTTGGTTTGTGTTTCTAATTTTGGTTTGTTTGAAATTGTGGTTTCTTTTTTTTTAATGTTATTCTTCAGATATTTTATTTGTTTAAATCAACCAAGCCTGCCTTCTCCACTCCCCTTCCTCATCCACTGAGAACTCTAGAAGAGTAAAGACCCATCACCCCACACATAGAGTCAAGTAAAACATCTTTCTGTATTAGTTCTGTCCTAAAAAACAAACAAACAGTAACCCAAAAAAGCCAAACAAACAAATAAACAAAGAAACCAACACATTTATCTTATTCTGCACCCTGAGTTCTTACCTCTATCAGGAGGTGGGCACCATATTTCATTATTAGTCCTCCAGAATCCTGGTTGGTCATTACACTGATAAGAGATCAGCACAGTAGTATTTCATGACATTTATAAGCCCTAACTTATTAATTTATTCTCCAATTTAGGGGCTTGTCCTCAGATTCACATTCATTTCTACCTCAAAAAAGAACTATAAATATTTTTTAACATCCTTAGAATTTGTTTTGTTAAGGACTAATTCCTCCCTTAATCTTCTCTCCCTTTAATTCACCATCCCCCTTTTCCCTTCCATTGAGTGAAACGTATATCTGTACCGAGGTGTCTGTCTGTCTGTCTGTCTCTGTTTCTCTCTCCCTGTCTCTCCCTCTCTGTCTCTCTCTTCTTCCTTTCTTCCTTCTTTCTTTTGACCAGTTCAGATGAGAGTCAGGCTTAAGTGTTATCTGTTCCTTCCACCCTTCCTCCTTGTTTGTACCCTGTCATCTGCCCCAGGGAAGATTTACTTATGTACCCTGATTATGTGAGACAATTGTCCCCTAACCTTCCTTTCCCCTTCCCTGCCTCAACCCCCAGTGTATTCCTCTCCCCTTCTTTTTCCATTCTTTTCTTAAGATCACCAGGATGTAATGGAAACACTCTTGGGTCTTGTCCAATTGGACTCCCTCTATTATTCTAGATAATGTTAAGAATATTAAGGGGCACACGTATCATCTCCCTGGATTTTAATGGAAGCAGTTTTTCCTTGTTTAATCCTTTCCCATTGTTCATTCAGGCTGTGTGGTTCTTTTATCTGCTTCTTGTGCTTGTACTCCAGATTTTCTCTATAATGTGCATTTAGGGTTAGGGTTAGCTTGAAAATCCTTGAAAAAAACAGTCTATTTTCCCCCCCATAGAACTATACTCAGTTTTGTTGGGTGGGTTATTCTGGGCTGTAAGTTCATATCCTTTACTTTCTGGAAAAATCATATTCCAAGCTCTCCATCACTTCATTGTGGTGTCTGTTAAATCATGTGTGATCCTGATGGTGGCTACTCAGTACGTGAATTCTTTCTTTCTGGCTATTTGCAACATTTTTAATTTGTCCTGGAATCTCTGCACTTTCGTTGTGATGTTCCTGGGAGTTTTCAATTTGGAGTTTCCTTTGGGAGATGACAGATGAATCCTTTCAATTTCTACTTCACCTTTTGGTTCTAAAAGATCCGGGCAATTTTCTGTGAAGATTTCTAGAATCTATGCTCTTTTTATGGTAACAGCATTCAGATAGTGTGAGGAGTCTTAATTTTTTTCTCTGATCTATTTTCCAGGTCAATTATTTTCACTGTGATTCCTGCTTTTTTCTATTTTTTTAGTCTTTTCATTTTGTTTTTTAATATTTCTTACTGTCCTGAGGCTTCTCTTTGGTCTATTCAGATTTTACTTGGGCAAAGTTTTATACCTTTTGTGAAAAACTTTGTTCCTTTTCCATTTCTTTCTTCCACAGATCTAATGTTTTTGTTTTTCATTTTTTCCCTTAGGGATCTCATTCCACTCACAACAAAAACAAAACAAAACAAAATATTTTAAGTCTTTAAAAAAGAAATTCTTGCTTTATTTTTTCCAGGGGTTCTAGTTGAATTTGTGCTCAAGCTGGTTTTTTTCTTACACTTTTCTCATAGAGGCTTTAAAGACATTTTCTTCTCCTGTGTTTATATCTTGGGTATTTCTGTTACAATAATAACTCATTGTGGTAGGAGTCTTTTTTTCTTGCCTCATTCTTCCAGCCTGACTCCTGACTTAGGACTTTATGTTAGGGCTGGATTTCTAGAGGGAAGGTTTGGGCTGGTTCTTGGGGTATTGAGTGGAGGATTATTCCAAAATCTCAAGGAGAGCCCAGACCTGTAAGGTCTCATTGCCTCCAGAGTGGCCCAATTCAGGGAAATGGGCAATTGCCCTCTGATCTGAACTCTGCAAGTTCTTGACTTGAATTTGGATCTGTGCAAGAGTAGACCACTGCTGAATGCAGCCCCTATCAGCCAAGTGGGAAACTCTGTTCATTCAGAACAGCACAATTTTAGATTCCTCTTTGGTCTGGGATCCCTGCCTTGGTTATTCCTCTACAGGTTGGGTTGGATGCTGGCAATGAGACCATGCTCTGTGTCAGAGGTCTGAGCCACAATTCTGCTGCTGGCTTCCTCCTTTCTCCATACACTGACCCAGGTCTCCCAACCAGGGGTATCTCTAGAAGGTCAGGAAACCAACGCTACCTAATGCAGTCATCTTAGCCTCTGCCTGTATCAAAAGGAATAAGTTCCTCACCCCTAGCCTCCCCCCATTTCTTGGATTCCTTTCTACCACCTACTCAAGAGACAATAATCAAATCAATTGCTGCTGGAATTAAGGTTTATTAGTTGACCCTCCAAAGACTCCACTAAAAATCCCTGTGACTCCTTTGATCCAAACTCACTTCATTGGTCCCCACTTTCTTTTTTTTTAGACTTATCCAGAACTTAAAATAATTTTTGCACTTAATAGTATTTTATTTTTCCCAGTTACATGTAAAGATAGTTTTCAACATTCATTTTTGTAAGATTTTGAGTTCTAAGTTTTTCTCCCTCCCTCTCTTCCTTCCCCCTTCACCAAGATAGCAAGCAATCTTATTTGGGTTATACATGTGCAGTCATGACAAACATATTTCCACATTAGCCATGTTGTGAAAGAAGAATCAGAGCAAAAGGGAAAATCCACGAGAAAGAAAAAACAAAGAACCAAACAAACAAACAAAAAAGAGAAAATACTGTGCTTCCATCTGCATTCAGACTCCACAGTTTTTTCTCTGGGTGTGGATAGCATTTTCCATTCCAAGTCTTTTGGTTGTCTTGGATCATTGTATTTCTGAGAAGTGCTAATTCTCTCATACTTGATTATCGCACAAAAAATATTGTTACTGTGTGCAGTGTTCTCCTGATTCTGTTCACTTCACTCATCATCAGTTCATATAGGTCTTTCCAGATTTTTCTGAAATGTACTTGCTCCTCATTTCTTGTAGAATAATAGTATTCCATTACAGTCACATGCCACAGCTTGTTCAGCCATTCCCAATGGATGAGCATCCCCTCCATTTCCAATTATTTGCAACCACAAAAAGAGCTGCTATAAATATTTTTGTATATGTGGGTCCTTTTTCTTTTTTATGATCTCTTTGGGTTACAGACTTGGTTCACTTTCTTATGAATGTTAGGTGAGCTTTGAGCACAGGGACTTTGTCTCTTTTCAATTTTTCTTTCTTTTTTTCTTAATTCTAATTTATTTATTTTTAGTTTTCAACATTTATTTCCACAAGATTTTGAGTTCCAAATTTTCTCCCCATCCCTCCCCTCCACCTGCCCCAAGACAGTGTGCATTCTGATTACCCCTTCCTCCAACCTGCCCTCCCTTCTCTCACACCCCTCCCTTCTCTTATCCCCATCCCCTCTATTTTCTGGGAGGACAAGACAGATTTCTATATCCCATTGCCTGTATAGCTTATTTCCCAGTTGCATGTAAAAACAATTTTTAACATTCTTTTTTAAAACTTTGAGTTCCAAATTCTCTCCCTTCCTCCCTCCCCACCCATCTCCACTGAGAAGGCAAGCAATTTGATATGTTATACTTATGTAATTATGCAAAAGACTTCCATAAAAGTCATATTGTGAAAGACTATATTTCCTTCTCTCCTATCCTACCTCCCATTTATTCTATTCTCTCTCGACCCTATCCCTCCTCAAAAGTATTTACTTCTAATTGCCCCCTCCTCCCATTTGCCCACCCTTCTATTCATTCACCCACTCCCCACTTATTTCTTTCTTCCCCACTTTCCTGTAGTGTAAGATAGAGTTTTATAGCAAATTGAGTATGAATGTTATTCCCTCCTTAAGCAAAATGTGATGAGAGTAAGGTTCACTTTTTACCTCTCACCTGCCCTCTCTTCCCTTCCATTGAGAAAGCTTTCCCTTGCCTCTTTTATGTGAGAGATAATTTGCCTCATTCTATTTTTCCCTTTCTCCTCCCAAAATATTTCTCTCTCACCCCTTAATTTTATTTTCTTAGATATCATCCCTTCTTATTCAACTTACCCTGTGCCTTCTGTCTATACATATGTAATCCTTCCAATTACCCAAATACTGAGGTAAGTCTCGAGAGTTACAAATATTATCATTCCATGTAGGAATGTAAACAGTTCAACTTTAGTAAGTCCCTTATGACTTCTCTTTGCTATTTACCTTTTCATGCTTCTCTTGATTCTTGTGTTTGAAAATCAGATTTCCTATTCAGCTCTGGTCTTTTCATCAAGAATGCTTGAAAATCCTCTATTTCATTGAATGACCATTTTCCCCTGAGGTGTCATACTCAGTTTTGCTGGATAGGTGATTCTTGGTTTTAATCCCAGTTCCTTTGACTTCTGGAATATCATATTCCAAGCCCTTCGTTCCCTTAATGTAGAAGCTGCTAGATCTTGTGTTATCCTGATTGTATTTCCACAATACTTGAATTGTTTCTTTCTGGCTGCTTGCAATATTTTCTTCTTGACTTGAGAGTTCTGGAATTTGACTACAATATTCCTAGGAGTTTTCCTTTTGGAATTCCTTTCAGGAGGTGATAGGTGGATTCTTTCAATGTTTATTTTACCCTCTGGTTCTAAAATATCAGGACAAGTTTTCTTTATAATTCCTTGAAAGTTAATGTCTAGGATTTTTTTTTTGATCATGGCTTTCAGGTAGTTCCATAATTTTTAAATTGTCTCTCCTGGATCTATTTTCCAAGTCAGTTGTTTTTCCAATGAGATATTTCACATTGTCTGCTATTTTTCCATTCCTTTGCTTTTGTTTTATAATTTCTTGATTTTTCATAAAGTCATTGGCTTCCATCTGCTCCATTCTAATCTTTAAGGAATTATTTTCTTCAGTGAGATTTTGGATCTCCTTTTCCATCTGGCCAGTTTTTCTTTTTGGGCTATTTTTTTCTTCATAGACTTTTTGGATCTCTTTTGCCGTGTGGGTTAGTCTGTTTTTTACAGTGTTATTTTCTGCAGCATTTTTGGGGGTCTTCTTTAGCAAGCAGTTCACTCGTTTTTCATAATTTTCTTGCTTCACTCTCATTTCTCTTCTCAATTTTTGCTCTACTTTTCTTTCTTGATTTTCAGAATCCTATTTGAGCCTGAGACCAATTCATATTTTTCTTGGAGACTTTGTTGTCTTCTGTTTGTGTGTTTTTGTCTTCCCAGTCACCAAAGTAAGATTCTATAGTCTGATTCTTTTTTTGTTTTTTGCTCTTTTCCCCAGCCATTTAATTGACTTTTGAGCCCTTTGTCAAGTGGATCTGTGCTTCCAATAGGGGTGGAGTGTGTGCTGTCAGCCACTCGATTCCCCCACAATCTGTGGGCCTACAGCTCCAGAAACAGTCACTGTCTCTGCCCCTGATGCTGCTGTGGCTGCTGCAGGTTCCTCCACCACCTTCCCCCTCTGCTGTCCTAGGGCTGGGGCCAGACCCCTCCCTCTCCCACACTGGTCCCATAGGCTTTTTCCACTCACCTTCCAATTTGTCCTCGGTGTTTTGAGGTCCTGAAGTCTAGAAAATGCCACAGGTGCGAGAGACTCAGTCTCCCCCAATGCCGACTCAGATCCTGTCTGTGCCAGTGTGCCCCATGCTGGACTGTGCCCTGCCCCCAGAGTGGTACGATAGACATTTCCAGGCGACCTTCCAGGTTGCCTTGGGCTAGAGCTTTGCTTCACTCGGTCATTCCGTGGGTTCTGCAGCTCCAGAATTTGTTTAGAGCTATTTTTACAGGTATTTGAGTGGGCTTGGGGACAGCGCTCTAGAATGTGCATGCTGTTACTCCACCATCTTGGCTCTATTCTCCCCCCTTTTCCATTTTTCAGCTGAGTTAGGCACCCCAAAAATGCTCATTCCCTTCCTTTCCTGTATGTCCCAAATGCATAGTAGGGCACCCAGCACAGAGGAACTAAAGAAAGGCTTTCTTCATTCGTTGATGGTTTGTGCGCTTTACACTTACACGTCTTCGTTTTGCCAACATATAATTGGGTTGCACTTTCTGATCATTCTTTTTATATGCTTGACTTTTTTTGGTAAATTCTCTTGTTCATTTTTGGGGGATAATTTTATTTTCCTCCTTACTTGACTAGGTTGGCTAATGTTTTATTGATTTTGTTAATATTTTTAAAAATAACCAGCTTAGTTTTGTCAATACTAGAGATTTTCTGTTTTCCAGTTTTCTCTGATTTCTTTGTTTCTCTTCTAATTTTCCGGATTTCTTCTTCTGTGCTTGTTTTAGGGCTGCCAACTTGTTGATTCCTAGTCATTTGAATGACATGCTTAGTCAGCTGATCTTCTCTGTTTCTATTTTGTTAACAAATTTTCAGATACAAACATTTTTCTTTGAAAACTGTTATAGTTGCATCTTAAAGTTTTAGAAAATTTAAATTATTACTATTTTAACAATTATTTTTGTTTCTGTGATTTTTACTAAATCCTTATTCATGATGTTGTTCCATAATCTTTATTTTGGTCTGTATTATTTTGCTTACATTTCTTCTATTAATTACTAATTTCATTGAAGTATGGTTTGTAGTAGTTGTTGTCTGACCCTTTGTGACCCTATTTGGGGTTCTCTTGGCAATGATCCTGGAGTGGTTTGTCATTTCCTTTTCAGGTTTATTTTACAGATGAGGAAACAGAAGCAAACAGGGTGAAGTGACTTGTCCATGGTTACATAGTTAGTGTTGGAGGGCAGATTTGAACTCAGGAAGATGAGTCTTCCTGGCTCGAGGCCCAAGATAGCCCCCTAGCTATCCCATCTATAACTTAGAGAGGACTATTAAAGAGCCTGCTACTATTGTGTTCCTGCCAATGTCTTCTTGCAGGTCGCCTAGTTTTCTTTTTTTTTAAGAACTTAGCCACCATACCATTGAGTGCCTATGCATTCAATATTTCTTTATTCACTGTTTGTGATGCTATTGACCAATACAGTTTCCTTGTCTCTTTTGACTATTAATTTTTATTGTTGCCTCATATGAGATTCCCATCACATCACCTACTTTGTTAGAGGAGTGGGAAGTGTAGCAGCTTCTGCTCCTTTCCCTTATTTTCACTCTGTATGTGTCTTTGTTTGGTTTTGTCTTCTTATTTATTCCTTGATTCTTTTTCTTGTTATTGGAGAAATTAGTTCTTTCACTTTTAGGGTGAGAATGATCTCTTTTTTGTTTGTTTTCTTCCACTTACTACTTACATGTTTGTTTATTTGTGAAGGTTCAAGTGTGGGGAGGGAAAGGAATAATGGCAGACAGGGGATGATAGAACAGGGGGGGATGGATGGACCTGCAGTCATGGTGAAGAGCAAGTGTAGGAGTGATGCACAGAAGGTCAGAGGGAGGAAGGTCACAGTTCTGGCTCATTGAAGTAGAAGAGTTGTGGGTAATGGTTAGATGGAGGATATGACCATCCCCATGGATGACTGAGGGAGAGTGAAGATAAACCTGTCCATCTCCCAGTTATTTTTCCTAGAGTGTGCCTGGGTTTACAAAGCACTTGCCACACACCAATTGTTTGTCAAAGTGATATTAACTCCATTTTACAAATGAAAAAACTGCAACTCAGAGAGTCTAGGTCTTGTATGGTGGGTATCTATGGTTAGATTTGAACTTGTCCCTTGACTGCAAGTCAAGGCATCTAGGTAGCACAGGGGATAGAGCCTAGACACTGAGTCATGAAAACCTGAGTTGAAATCCTGCATACTCTCCCTTGGAGAAATCCTGGGCAAGTCAATTCACCTCTCAGTACCTCCATTTCCTCATCTGTGAAACAGGGATAATAATAGCACCCACCTCTCAGGGTGGCTGTGAGGATCAAGTGAGAGAACATATGAGAAGGGCTTTGTAAACCTTAGAGTGCTCTATAAATGGCTATTGTTATCATAGAATTAATTACAGCAATTCCAGTAGTGACACCAATATTGGGGAGTTGAGCACTGGTTCTTCTGAACCATTCTTCCTCCCAAAAGCTGATTAATTTTGGTCATTGAGTCTTCATTTTGGCCACAGACTGAGTCCTGGGCCAGGCCACTGAGTGCCACTCCCCCTCCTGCCACTGGCCTTTGACAGAGTTGGCTAGAAAACAGATGGTTAGAAGGACTTGTCTGAATTCGTGAAAGGGAAGGTGGACAAGGTCCAGCGAGCTCCCCTTTCAATGGCCTTAGATCACCAGAAGAATTTGTATCTGAAAAGGCAGCCTGTTGATCTAAGTCTTCTGATTGAAGGCCTGGTCACGTAGCTCCTGCCTGCCTGAGAAACGACCGGCGAGTCTTTGGGGATGGAATCAAATCGAAGCAATCTCTCGTATTTATAAACCTTTCATTCTTCCATTTACAAACCTGGTCTTGTCCCTCCTGGAGCCGGGCAGAGCATCCTTCTGACAGGAGGACCTCTGGGGACATGGGGGCTTCCAGAGACATCTGATGCCACCAGGATTACTGGAGCACTGATGGAGGGGAAGTTCCCTCCCCCACCTCCTACTTGGCCAAAGCTGCAGGGGACCCTGGTGCAAGTCAGAGAGGCTTTTATAGGCTTGCTGTACCCAGCATCCAACATGAAGCAAGAGCTTAATACTACTTGTTGCTTGGGCCCAGTTTCCTGAATGCTGTGTTCTTCGAGGTTCCTGGATGAAAAGATGCCATAAGTTCCTGAGGTTTAAGAAGGCCTGAGCAGAGCTGAGGATGCCTGGGTTGGCTGTGGTGAAGCTGGCCTTCCTGCCATGTGTATAGCCACCACAATGTCACTCTGCAGATACTTTCTGAGCACCCTAAGGATGTGGAGCTTGGGGTCCATAACAGCAGGGAGCCTTTTTCCACCCTTAGAACTGGCCATGTCTAATGGAAGGTCCCTAATGCAAAAGGGAGGGGGATGCAGTTGGAATCATGATTCTCCTGCTGCCCAGACCAACCTCCCCTGTTGATTCATGTGTATAGCTAGCGGTCTTCCAAGGTCTTGGGATTTTTCCCCAATGCATTGATCTGTACAGTGCAACTCATTCAACTCTGAGAACATAGCTCCTTAGGGTTCCCATGGTTCCTTCTCAGCCCTCAGGGCATCTCAGCCCATTGGATCCCAACTCTGATTTGTTCTTTCCCTTCTGAGGAGCAGATGCAGGAGCCTTCACAGTTACATGTGTGTGCACATGTGTACATAAATACAGACACGTGTACACTTCCGTAGTGCCATGTATGGGGAGAGAACAGAGAGGAGTCAGGGAGCGTGGGCTCCAACTCTGGCTGTACTCAGTCACTTTCACTCTGTGAGACTCAGTTTATTCATATGTAAAGTGGGAGCAGGATTAGATAGTCTTTCAATCTCCATCCAGGCCCTTTTAGTGTACTCACATAGATCCCAGGCACACACACACACACACACACATTCACACACACATGCATACACATGTAAATGTACATTGTATGCACATGCACACTGGTGAGGCTGCCTTGGCCTGGTAATGGCAAATGTCCCACTTGGGAATATACTCACACAGACATACATGTATATGCACAAACATGTACACTTGTACATATGTGTACCTTGGTGAAACTGTCTTTGCTTTCAACAAACATTCCACTCAGACACATTTTAAGTTGGTTTGTCTTTCTCTCAGCCCACTTTGGAGGAGATGCTTCCATGGTCAATGGGCAAGGTCTCCATGTCTCACTGTCATCGATACTGCTTTCATATCTATGAGCTTATGATTAGCCCTCACTATAGTCCTGTACACACACTTGGCCCTTGGATGGGTGGGCTGCTCAGATCTCTCTCCTCTCAATAGATGCACCATGTGTCATGGGGAGCCACACTCCTGCACTGACACCAGGAATGGTATTGGACCAGAGGTCCATCGTTCCTGGTTAATCTGGTTGTGTCTTCACATTCTGCGAGGTCATCCAGCTCACCCCTGCAGTGGCTCATCAAAGAGCGTCTGTATCTGCCTGAGAGCACGTGGTCTCACAAGAATCATGGTCAAGGCTTGGATTCATCACAAGACATTGTCTGGGCAGCAGGAGTTGGTGAGGGAGACCATGAGTTCTTTGTTTGGTATCGTTGGAATGGAGAAGAAGAGAAGAAGCATTTTTATTAAGCATACACTGTGTGCAGGCACTGTGCTAAATACTTTCACAAACACGATCTCATTTCATCCTAAGAGCAACCCTGGGTGGGGGGAGGTGCTTTTATTATCCCCATTTTACAGAAGAGAAAACTAAGAAATAGAAGGTGAATGACTTACCCAAGGACACACAGCTAGTAATTGCCTGAGATGGGACTGGAGCTGAAGTCTTCGTAACTCCAGGTCCAGTGATCCCTACTACTCTCAGAGAAGGAGGGACACGAACTTCCAATGACTGGTGACTTGGGTGCAGGAAATAAAGAACATCACAATCAGGCTTTCCTGGAAACTCAGAGCTGGGCAGGAGCTCAGAGACCTCTAGACCAGCCCCCATCCATTTCCACAAGGAGTCACTCCACCACCTCTCGATGGCATATAGCACCTGTTGGACTGGGAGTGACTTAGAGGTGGGTGGTACGAGTTATTAGACCCAATTTAGAGATGAGGAAACTGAGGGTCTGAGAAGTGCTGTGGACTGCCCAGGAATACTCAGTTATTAAAGGGCTGCAGTTTCATGTTTGGTGTTCCTCCTCCAGCTTCTGCAGAAAGCTCCTCCTAATACCACAGCGTGATGCCATCTTTGCATTTGTCCCCAAGCCTTCTCTTTTTCTCTGTTTGCTCGGACAGGAGTTCCCATTGGCAGTCATCAGAGGCCCTGAGTGCTTTTGTGGCTATCCCACCCCGAAGTTCAGCCTGCATGATGCAGTGAACAGCTCCCTGTGTGCCTGGGGCCCTGAGACCCCAGGCTGGGGGGATTACTGTGTGGTCTACCAGACTCCCATCCAAGGTGAGGTTTGTGCCCAAGGTGAGGCCAGAGAGACTGCCTCAGTGCCCATAGCAGACCGACCGAGCATTGGCAGGGGCTTCTCTGTAAGCAGACAATGCAGTTTGGCACTGGGGGAGAGGGAGGGCTGGGCAGGGAGAGAGCCAAGGCTGGGAGTTTGACATATGGGGAGAGTGATGGGGGAAGTATATTGGTGCACAGCAGGCAGCTCAGAGATGATTCAAAGCTTGGGATGGCCATGGCTTCCAGATCTGACTCTGGAAGATAGGTGGAGAATGAGTTGGAGGGACCAGCAGTGGGCATGGCCAGCACAAGCCCAAGATAGCTCTTGCTGCCTCTGCTCTCACAGGGAGGATGTGGAAGTGGGGAAGGCTCAGGTCTCCATGCTGATGTTCTCATGAATGTGGCCTCTCCATGGTAGCTGGCAGAGAAGGTGGCTTGGGTGGTGATCAGATCCTCATAGGGGCTGGCTACTTCTGTGCCCATACCCTGGGAGGGGCAGTCAGGAGCACAAGTGTGGTTCTCACTACCTCTGTGTGCCATGATCTGTGACTTCAGGGCCTGGATGAATGCCATCCCCAAAGGGGATCCATCAAGGCAGGTGGGGAACTCAATAATCTGAAAGAGGTGCCTGGGATTCCTGAGGGTCTGAGTGACTTGTCCAGAGTTACATAGCCAATTTGTGTCAGAAATGACTAGAACCCGAGGCTTCCTGGCTGCAAGTCTGGCCTTCTCCACTCTGCTTCTCAGGGGAAAATGTAGGTTTTGAAGATGGTCAGGGCTTATCTTGAAACCTTTCAGTGTATCACACAATTCCCCAAATGGCATCCAGTCTACTTTCTTCCTCCCATTGTGTTCTGGGCCCATCAGAAACTTCTTTCAACATCCCAATGGATAGCATGAAGAAGTTGCCAATCCTATTGCTCCTAGGACCCTCAGCCACTGGCTTCTTCATCCATCTTGTGTTTCCAGTGTGGATGGCTAAGCTGATCTCTTTTGAATGACCTGAGTCTATCTGAAGCATCCATGAAGCATTCTAGTTCTCTGCACCACTAGTTCAAGGCCATCCACATCTGGAAGACTCCTCAGTTCATTCAGATTCTGCCCTGCACAGTCTCCACAACACTCCCTAAACCTTTAGGTGAATGTGCGGTGATGGTTACAATGATATATGTATGGACTTTAGGGTGCTTCCCCAAGGAGGAGTAACCCAGGTAGGGTCTGGAAACCTGAAGGGAGCCCCAGGGAGCCAAGGCTTCAGTGTCCTCGTGGGCATGTGTCTAATACTTGGAGGCCAAGATTGGCCCCACAGGCTCTGAGTACAGGCTATGCTCCAGTTCACAGCTATTCCCTGGCACAACCCCCTAGTCTCCCAGAGAAGAAAGTAGACCCTCAAAGAATTAGGGCTACTTCTCAGTGGTAGAGTCAAGACCCATGCCTTCTTTTCTACATGACAGTTCCTCTCATAATTGAATGCACAAAATGCATTTATTAAGCACTGTCTGAATGCGGGGGATACAGAGGGCAAAGCCAAGACATCCTCAGCTGACTACAAGTTCACATTCCAATGGGAAAGACAACACATGGAATGTCTCAGCTGAGAGTCAAATAGAAAAATCTCATGGTCCTTAAGGTGGAGTAAAGCTGATGGCCTTGCCTCTTCTGTAAAGTCATTTCCACTGATAAAATCCTATCAGTGCCTGATGTTGAGGCATTGGATAGGGCCAAGGATTTCGGGAGGCAGACTTATCCTTTCTGGATCTTTGATAGATGTGGCTGGAGAATCTGCAGGCGCTGTCCTGGGTGGCATCTCCACAGGGTCTTCTTCCCAAGAAGCAGCCTCTAGGAAGTCATTCCCAGGGCTTTTGAGATGCATGGTGCTGGTTGCTCAGCATGTGAGGCTCGGGTGGGTGGAGGTGAGGAAGCAGTCATACCTCTCAGTGATAGCTGTGGGGGCTGAGATGGAAGCAAGGCTGATGGTCTGAAGAACACTCCTGGTCCAGAGCTCATGGAGTCAGGGCCGTGGGCTGTCTCCTGTCAGGGTCTTAGGAGAGATGGTGGTGGTAGTTTCACTTACCTCCCTTTCCCTTCACTGCTGACAGTTGGTGAGGATGGTATAATGAAAGTGATGACATGCATGACAGTATGGACATCCTGCCTGTCAGCCTCATGTGGCTCTTGGGAAATCCCCTCCCAGGGCTCTGTAGTTCACCCAATGACTGCACTAGCAGAGATCAGCCCCCTTCATTCTGGAGTGCAATAACTGTGGAGGACAGGTCAGTAGAGACAAGACACCAGGGTGCCCTAGGCTGATGATTTCCTTTTACAGTCAAGTTGCTGAATGCCCTCAGTGGAGGGAGGTTCCATGCCAGGAGTCACCTGCACTAAGGCACTTGTATGTTAGATCTAGAAAAAAAATGTGTCTAGGAGGTGAACATCAAGAGGCCAGTGGTCTGTGATGAGCCTTGTGAGCCCCACCTCTCATCTCTCCCAACTCTTACCTGCTGCCGAAAGTTCTGAGAAGTCTGGGACTATGGGCCATTAGTGTTCAGGACCTTGGAGGCAATGTTTTGGGATCCCAAGACTGGGGTTCAATGATGAGTCCTACTCTGGGCAGGACCAGCTGGGAGGGGTCCCAGGCTCTGGCCAAGGGACAATCAAGTCTAGAAAGGGGAGTGAGGACCTGGAGGTTGGCAGGGCGTGCTCCCTAGGGTGCTGGGGCATAGAGAGGCCTGGGCTGGAGAGAGATCTTTGCTTGGATTTTGGGATCGTCTTATCCCCCCAGCCACTGCTTTGAGTGATGTCCTCTCTCCTTGTCCTCGGTCTTGCAGACACGCGATGCACTGACAGACGTTTCTTGCCCACCAAAGCTAAGGTCTTTGTGGCACTGTCCAGCTTCCCAGGTGCTGGCAACACGTGGGCCCGCCACCTTATTGAGCATGCCACTGGCTTCTACACAGGCAGCTATTACTTTGACGGTGCTCTCTACAATAAAGGTGGGTCCAAGCAACTTTGGGAGGGAGGAGGGCAAGAGGTGCAGAAGGGAAGAGAGCAGGAGGTGTCTGGCTCCTCATTCCTCTGGGGTTTGGCAGATTTACCCAGCGATGTCCGGTCCCTGCCCCAGGCCTAAACAATAGTAGTCTCACTCCTTAGGGTTTACTGGTCACGAGGCTCCAGAGAAGGCTTCTGGGCTGTGGTCCATAACATCATTCCCTCTAAACATCTGCATCACCACATTTCCATAGAATCTATTTCCTGGACAAAGCTGGCTGTTTTATTTTATCTATTTATGAACAGGATACTGAGAAGGTGTTCTGGCATTCCCAGTTAGCCCGTGGTCCAGGACTCATGGAAGGTGCAGAGCCCCAAGACTGCCAGACAGAAATCCAGAAATCTGGGAAAGTTCCATGTTAGAGATTTTTCCTTCTGAACAATTGGGAGGTCTCATGATGAGGAGATGAACGTAAAGGATAAAATTTGGGTTTTTTAACTATGTCAGGGATGGAGGGTCAGGCCTGAGACTTGTCAAAGTGATTCCCATCATCCCATTTCTGTGTGTATGTGTGTGTGTGTGTGTGTGTGTGTGTGTGTGTGTGTGTGTGTGGTGAGCACTTTGATCCAAGTCACTGTCCTGTTAGACCTGGAGGGAACCTTTCACATCATCTGAGCCTTGTCTTCCCCATCATAGCTGAGGAAACTGAGGCCCAGGGTGTGTGATTTCTGGAAGGTCACACAGCAGGTCACACATATGGTTAGTCAGTCAGCAAGTAGCCACACAGCCATTCCTCATTCTTGGTGCTGGGAGAAGGCAAGCCAAGGGATAATGTTTTCTGCCTCGCTGCCAGATTTGGACCTTGAACCTTCTCAAGAAGTCTTTGGTGGCAGCAGACCTAGGAGGCCTTGCTCCTGCTCCCCTGACCCAGAAGTTTACTTCTGGAGATCAGCTTGACCGAAAATAGTCTGAAGAAGGGAGCTGAAGGGCAGACCTGGCTGAAGGGGCCTGCTCACACAGTCCTGGTCTGGCCACCAACTAGAAGTGTTCGGCCCACAGCTCTATGCAAATGTCCCCCTCACTTAGAAGATTTGGAAGCTGGCCAAGAAAGTGCTTGTGTTTTTTCAGAGTGGATAGAGAAGTCATTGGAAAACAGCTGTTATTTTAAGGTTGGGGGATGTAATGTGTTAAATAGTTCAGCTCCTTCATTTTACAAATGCAGAAACTGAGGTCTCCAGAGAGGAAGTAGCACTGCCTCCATGAGATTGAACATGGGCCTCTTGGCATGACTACCAAGCTTAATATGGCTCTGTTAGGTATTGCCTCATCCCACCAGGCTTACAATCTACAGAAGCAGTCATAGACACTCTCGCAGCCAAGAAAATATGGAGCTCAGACAACCAGGCTTACAACCTCAAGTCAGATCCTTCATGCTCACTCACCCCACATAGTTAGCCTGTTTGTCGGTTTTCTTTCTCACCTCTATGGCTTCTCTCCAACGTGCCTCTTCTCCATGGTTTGGCTCTGGGCATTCTCTCTCTGGTTATCCACATGCCTGGAATGCTCTCCCTCCACTCCAACTGCTGTCCTCCCTCATTTGACTAAGATCCCAGCCTGTAGTAGCCTTCCCTAGCCCCTCTTAATTCTAGGGCCTTCCCTCTGTTGATGATTTCTGACTTGTTTGTCCATGACCACCTGCTTGTTTTCATTCCCCTCCCCTCACATTAGACTGTTATTCCTATCACTTGTAATTTGTATCCAATCAGTTGATCAGTATTGAAATTGTAAGCTCCTTGAGGTCAGGGGCTTTCTTTTGCCTCTTTTTTATCCCTAATATTTAGCCCAGCACCCACCACATAGTAGGGGCTTAATCAATGTTTGTTGACTTATTGACTGATTATTTTACTTCTGACTTTCCATCCCCAGCACTTAGCACAGTGAGGCACAGAGTAGGCACTTAATTGCCTGTCCCTGTGAATGAATATTGCTTGGTTTTAACTTCAAATGGAAATCATTGACTGACCCCAAATATGGTCCAGAGTCCATGTGTACACCTTCTCTGAATTGCTAAGCCCGTCAGCTACTAGGCAACCTGGTGCGAGTTTCAGAGTTGACCACTATAATCTGTGGTCTCTGGTGTTGTGAAGAAACAGTCAAGTCTGGAACCATCTGATGGCAGGAGAGATTTCCTGCCTTTCTGAAATGAAGACAGCTCCATACAGAAGAGCCCAGAGAGTTAGAGACCAAGTGACAAGGGCCCTGTGGAGTCATGGAATCTTGCCCTCTTCTGCAAATGGAGAAACAAGGGTCTAGAGAGGGGAAGGGACTTTTTCAAGGTCTCACAGTGAGACCAAAACCATGGCAAAGCCAGACTCAAAGCCAGTCCCATGGTCTTCCACCCCACCATGCTTGATCTTCCAGAGTATTTGCTGAACACTTTTCATGTGCGCAGAATGGAGGTAAAATGTTCCCAGTGATCTAAGTCTAGTTGTATGTGGGTCAAGGAAGGACCACAGATTTAGAACTCATAATAGTAGCACTGACCTTATATATCCACCCCTCCTTCCCATGGGAAAAAGGAGCATCCCTGCATGTGTGAGCCTGATTTCCTTTTTTTGTTTAAGGTTTTAAAGGGGAGAAAGACCACTGGAGAAGTAGAAGGACCATTTGTGTGAAAACCCATGAAAGTGGAAAGAGAGAGATCGAGATGTTTGATGCTGCCATCCTGCTCATACGGAACCCGTACAGGTCACTCATGGCAGAGTTCAACCGGAAGTGTGCTGGGCACTTGGGATATGCCACAGACAGGAACTGGAACAGTCAAGGTAATTCAAGGGACCCAGAGCACCAGGACAGCAGGAGGCGGGTGGACATCAGCCTCCAAAGGGAGAGTTGGACCAGATGGTCTCCAGGGCTTCTTCCAGGTGTGACATTCTACGTCTCTGTGTCACTTGGCTCCAAACTTGTCTTTGCTCAGTGGGACGGGCTGACAGGGAGCAGAGAGACCCAAAGTCACCCTTCCTTTCTTTTAAAAATGGTATTGACACATTTTGTCTGTACCTTCAATTTTGAATCAGTCCCTTCAGCCTCCCCTATGCAGAGCCAGCCCTTGGAAAAAAGAATGAAACTAAGAAAGAAAGCCCAGCAGGTGTGAAACACTGACCAGTGCATGAGCCAAGCCTGCCAGCCTTGTAGGCAGTGCTATGCACCCATAGGCCCCCCTCTGCCTCAGAGGGAAGGAGGGGCCCCGGTACTGGGGCCCCGCTTGGGCAGTGTACTGCCATAGTCCTCAGTTTCTGCTGGTGGTGTTATTTACTGCACAGCCACTTGGCTTTGCATCAGATCAGACTGCTCTCTGCTCATCAAAGCCATTGTTTCTGAGGGTATAGTAGTAATTTCCTAAGATACCTGTGCACCTTGCTGGTGTGACCCTCCCTCAGTGGGCTGGCATCTTTCTCATTTCCCTGCTAATCGACTCCCATGAGTGCCCCTATCCTAAGAATGCTCAGCTCTGGATGATCCAAAAGGGCCTGTCTTGGGGTCCAGACCCTCACCCCTTCAGAGGCCTTTTATGGTTGGCATCAGTGCTGAGGGGGCAGGTTTCAGCTGAGGCTCCATTGGTCTACCAGACTCTTCCAATTGACTGGCATCTTATACAAATCTTGCTTAAAGATCCCCATAGTGCTACTTCACAGGGCCTCCTCTGACCCCAGGGCTGTGTGACCAGGCAGTGTTGCACTGGGGCTCTGCCTGTGCTCCCTCTCTCTTCCCTGAAACAACAACAATAGTAGTAAATGATATTTAGAAGGTGCTCGTTATGTGCCAAGCACTGTGCTAAGTGCCTAACAATTACATTTGATCTTCACAACAACCCTGAGAAGTAGGTGCTATGATTATCCCCATTGTACAGATGAGGAATCTGAGACAGACAAGTGAAGTGACTTGCTCAGGATTACACAGCTAGGAGCTGTATGAGTTGGATTTGAACTCATATCTTCTTGGCCTGTCGCTCTATCTACCCTACTACCTAGCTACTCCCATTGCATGAGACCTGGTTATGGGTCTTACTCCACTTGTGCCAACTTCTGCCTTCCCATCCCAAGGAAGCCCTCTGCCTATGGTCAGTTTGGTCTCCTTTCCTATAGCCTTCTGAGGCAGTCCCTAGAGTTGGGCTTTTAGACAGAGCATTAAATAGATTATTTCCTAAGCCTGAGGAAAATGTGAGCTGGAAACAGCCAGCTCCAAAGGATGCTTCTACACACTCAAGAGCCTTGCTTAAGTGGTGCTCTGTATCAGTCCGAATGTCCAGGGCAAGGGGTCAGGAGGCATGAGGCACCTGAAGCTGGGGCAATGGGAGGGGCAGGGGGTGTAGTGAGAGCAGAACCCCAGTCTGGATTAGTCCATGACTAATACTCGTGGCTAAATATTCACATTCATCAGAAACACCGCCCCCAAGGCAAAATGACTACCAGAAGAATTAATGTCAACAAATTAGAGCTCTTCTCTGAGTGTGAACAGTTTGCTTCTGACTTGGAGGGAATGTTGAGCCAACACGTAGTTGGAAACAGTGGAACAGAAAAGGAGTGGGCAGCTTTCAGAGATTCGGTGTGCAGCACTGCATTTGCTCATCTGGGTCAGAACACTCACAAACAAAACTCGCAAAGACTTGTTTGATGAAAATGATGGAGAAATTCAGAAGCTATTAAATGAAAAATGAGAACTCCACAGGATATACAAGCAGGATAGTTCATCCACCTCTAAGAGGGCAGCATTTAATTCCATCAAAAGAAAAGTACAAGCAAAGCTTAGAGAGATGCAGGATTCCTGACTCAGTAAGAATGCAGATGAAATTCAGTTTTATGCTGATAGTAACAATCCAAAGCATTTTTATGATTCCCTGAAAGCTATTTATGGACCAAAAACCTATGGTGCTTCACAACTATTCAGTGCTGATGGAGCCACATTGATTAGTGATAAGGACATGACCCTAGAAAGATGGACTGAACACTTCCATAGTGTTCTCAACAGACCAACATCAATCAATGCTGAGGCTATTGACCATTTATCTCAGGTTGAAGTCAATCCCTCCTTAGCTGAAATTGCAACTGAAGAAGAGGTTTTGAGGGTCATTAGGCTCCTTTCCTGTGGCAAAGCACCTGGTGCTGATTCTATTCCAGCTGAGATTTACAAGGTAGGGGGACCATTGCTCATACAAAAACTGACTGAAATGGCAAGAGGAAGTTCTCCCCCAGGAGTTCAAGGATACCTCCATTGTCCATCTCTATAAAGGTAAAGGGAATAGATTGTCCTGCAACAATCACAGCGGGATTTCTCTCTTAGTCATTGCTGGCAAAATTCTTGCTAGAGTACTCCTTGATAGGCTGATCCTTCTCTTGGAAGATGGTCATATACCTGAGAGTCAGTGTGGCTTCAGGAAGGGCTGAGGAACAGTCAACATGGTGTTTGCTGCCTGACAACTCCAGAAGAAATGCCAGGAACAGACCAGAGGTCTGTATACAATGTTTGTGGATCTGACCAAGGCCTTTGACACTGTTAGTTGTGAGGGCTTATGGAAAATTATACCAAAATTTGTTTGCCCAGAGAAGTTCATCAGGATTGTACATCAATTTCACGATGGCACGTTTGCCCGGGTTCTGGATAGTGGACAAAGCTCTCACACCTTCTCAGTCACCAACGGAGTGAAACAGGGCTGTGTGCTTGCTCCCATGCTTTTTAGCATGATGTTTTCAGTCATGTTGTCAAATGCTTTCGATAAGGATGTGTTGGGGTTGGAAGCTCAATTCCGTGTGGACAGTCTCGGGCGGGTAAAGGTGGGAACTTCTAAATCTTAGAGCTCTCACGAGACCCCCCCCAGGAAACGGCTGGGAATCGAGGTGAACCGAGCTATCTCGTGTATTTCCGCCTCTTCCCGTGAGAAACGTGATGGGAGAGAGATCTCCCCGCCCTCGAGACTGTCCCGGATCTGGGCACACTATTGTTATCTAACAGCACGGTATTCAGATGCAAACTATGCGACTGGAGAGTTAAGTAGGATCAGGGAAGCCTGAAAGCTCTCTTGGGCAGAGGGGCGTGGAGTGGACAGGACAACAAGGCTCCGCTTTTCCTCTTTCTTCTCTCCCCTCCCCTTCTCTCCCCACTTATACTTCTACTTCCAATCTCTTATTGTAAGATCTTTGCCTCCTTGGGAGATTCTTCGTTCCCTCCTAAGGAAGAATTTCCCTGCACTTGTAACTAGACCCTGAAATAAAGCTCAACCCTTGTTCGACTCTGGAACGTCCTTTCTCTCATACAAGCATCCGGTTTGGCCAACCGAAGACCTCGGGAGGTGAGGTAAGAAGACTCGGGTAGCCCTCAGGCCTCTAGGCCTGGCAAGGATGAACACAGCATCAAGATCAACTGCCGTACTGATGGTAAAGTCTTCAATTTGAAAAGGCTACAAGCCAAGACCAAAGTAGAGGGAGTGTTGGTGCATGATTTTCTGTTTGCAGATGATTGTGCCCTCAATGCAGCCTCTGAAGCTGAGATGCAACAAAGTACGGAGCAATTCTCTGCTGCCTGTGCTCATTTTGGCCTAATAATTAATACCAAGAAAGCACAGGTGCTCCATCAGCCACCAGCACACCATCCATACATGGAACCATAGGTTACAACAGAGAAGTTTTGAATGCTGTGGATAAGTCCCATTACCTTGGTAGTGTACTTTCCATGGATGTACACGATGACAATGAGGTTGATGCATGCATTGCCAGAGCTACCTCAGTGTTTGGGAGGCTCTGAAGAGAGGTTTGGGAGAGAAGAAGTATTAGACTGACTACCAAACTGAAGGTCTACAGAGCTGTTGTGTTGACCTCATTGTTGTATACTTGTGAAACATGGACAATCTACCAGTGCCATGCCAGGAAACTGAATCACTGCCATCTGAACTGTCTTAGAAAGATTCTGAGGATCACCTGGCAGGATAAGGTACCAGACACTGAAGTCCTTGCTTGAACTGAACTTCCAAACATTCAAACTATGCTTCAGAAAGCACATCTTTGATGGGCTGGCCACGTTGTTGGAATGTAAAATGTGTGCTTGCCAAAAAAGACTGTTTTATGGAGAATGCTCATGGGGCAGGCGATCATATGGTGGTCAGAAGAAGTGATACAAGGACACTGTCAAGGTGTCTCTCAGGAACTTTGGATTTGACTGTGCAACATGGGAGACACTGGCACAGGACCACTCAACATGGCATGCCCACATCAGAAAAGGTGCTGTGCTCTATGAGCAAAATTGAGACAGCATAAAGTAAATGTAGGATGAGCAGATTTGGAGTACCCACCCCAAAAATTCATACAGACTATCTGTGCCCAACCTGTGCTAGAGCATTCCGAGGTCATATTGGTCTGATCAGCCATAGTTGGATACACTGAAATTCACTTTATCAAGGTGATATCATTTTGATCCTCTCCAAAAGTGAAGGACAACAACTAACCAACCAGCTCTCGACCAGCAGGGCCAGTGAGAGAGTCAAGGAGATATATGTCCCTGCCTGGACCCATTCCAGAGCTGGGTAGGACAAGGCCTACCAGGAAGGGATGGGTGGATGGAAAGGCCATACTCTCCTCCCCAGCAAGTCTCTGAGTTTAGTGCATGGGACACCCTCTCACTGATTATCATGTCCCACTCAGTCCCAGTCCCCCAACCCCCCAGTTCTCTATTAACTTAGTAACCTCCTTTGACTTCAATCTTGCCCAGACCCAATCAGAAAGGTGGTTCTGTGTGTGTGTGTGTGTGTGTGTGTGTGTGTGTGTGTGTGTAAAAGCACATGGAGGTCTCACCTCCCTGCCCCCCCATCTGTGTTCCATAGAACACAGTCTCCTCTGAAGCCTGATCCTAGTAGGTACTTAATAAAGGCTTGTTGATTGGTTACCTGAAAGCCCCACAGAGAGTCCATAGGGAGTCACTGAAGGCTATTGAGTAGAGAGTGACATGACCAGATCTGAGCTTTAGGAAAAACGCTTTGATGACTTCATGGAGGCTGAACTGGAATGGGGAGAAACTGAGGCAGGCTCACCTCCAGCCGCTTCTGCAGTGGTCCAGATGTGAGGCAACGAGCAACTCACAACTGTGAGTCAGGAAAATGGGGGTGAGAGGATGTATGAAAGTTATTGTGACAGTAAAGACAACAGGTTTTTAGCAACAGATTGGATAAGGGGGAGAGAACTGTGTGACATCCAGTTGTGACTGGTGGGGAGCTGGGAGGGAGGCAGTGCCCTCCACAGCAATAGGGAAGTCTGGAAGAGGGGAATGTTTGGGGGAAGGAGGGAGTTCAGTTTTGGATGTGTTAACTTTCAAATGTCTACAGGACATTCAGTTCAATATGTTCAGGAGACTGATGTTAGGAGAGAGATTCAATATGTATAGAGAGACCTGGGAATCGTCTATGCAGAGATGCTTATTGATCTCTTAGGAGCTCACTAAGTGCAATAGCATAGAAGGAGAAGAGAAGAGGTCCAATGGTGTATCCTTTGGAAACACCCAAAGTTAGTGGGAACGACATGGGTAGGTCCCACAAAGGAGACTGTGAAGGGCTAGTCAGTTGGTAGAAACATCAGGGTCATGGAAACCCAGAAAAGGGAGAAAGCATCCAGGAACACAGAGTGATTGACCATGTCAAAGATCAGAAGGAAGTGGTTTGAGAAAAGGTCTTTGGGCTTCACAGTTGGATAACTGGTGACTTTGAAGAGAAGCTGATGAGGCTGAAAGCCAGACTTCAGGGAGTTTAGAAGAGAGGAAATGGAGGCATGGACTGCAGATGACTCTCTCAAGGAGTTTTCATGGAAGAGAACTAGTTACTAACATGAGAAACCCTGGAAGATTCTCTGAAAGAGGCAAGTGACTGCCTTCTTTATTAGTCTAAAAATAACCATGGGCCAATCATTAATTTGGCGCTATTTTGGTGTGTGTGTGTGTGTGTGTGTGTGTGTGTGTGTGTGTGTGTGTGTGTGTGTGTGTATTCATTAGGGAAATTGATGCATAATTTTCTTTTTTTCATGCTATTTTAACCTGACTTTCAAATTAAGACTATTTGTCTGATCAGAGGCATTGGGTAATGTCCTATCATTCTCTACATGTGAACCTTCTATATAACACATGGGTTACTTGTTCCTAGAAAAATAGAAAGAATTCCCCTGAGAATTCACATTAAGGAAGTTATCCATCATGACCAGGCAGGGTTTATATCAGGTCATGCAAGGCTGGTTCAATATCAGAAAACACTGGAGCAAAACCTCTCACTAGAGACCCCATCTGGTATCTGAGACTGTGTGACCAGAGCACAGGCAAAATAACCAGGGACCACTGATACTGGAACTGGTTTTGAAAAATGTTTGCACCAATTATCATTAGGGGAAATTGGGTAAAACCAAGGAACTGAGAAGGCAAATATGCCCAGAGGCAAGATGGAAGATGAAACAGACCAGGACATGCTCTTGAGGACCCACCTACATGGATGCAAGGAATGGGAAGGTGGCAGTTTCTCGCATCCCTTCTGGATTTGCTTTTAATCAAGTTGGGCACGAACGCATGCTGTGAACAAACCCAAGATAATAATGATGGGAAAGTCCTAGTTAAAAATACAAAGGAATTTACAACCAAAACTGGATTTAAGCTCTGAAAATTGTTAATCAAAAGCGTGCACTGAAAGAATTCCCCAAATATTGTCTTATTAAGCAAAGGAGAAAATACCAACCTTGTGAATACATGGCCAAGTGAGTCCTCACAGCCAAGGCTGCTCCTGTGAGCAGCAGGAGGAAGGGAGATGTTTGTGATGCTCTGAGTAAAGCCAACCTGTAAAGAGGAGCTTTCTGGTGTGTTTACTGTTGCTCTGAAGGCAGCTTCGAGTTACATGGGACTGCTGAATGAGTGAATAAGTCATTTATAAGCATTAATGTGGAAAATATTGCTAAGTACTAGGGACACAGAGAGAAAAGTCAGGCAGTCACTGCCCCCAGGGAGCTCCTATTGTCATGGGAGAGACAAGACAGGAGGGTCTCAACTTCAAGTCAGAGGGAGAAGTCCTCTGGTCCTTAGCAGGCAGCAGGAAAGCCTATAGTCAGACTTTGGCTTTAATGCCTGATTAAAGCACTAAAATCCTATCAGTTTCTGATGGTGAGCCATTGGCCAGACCAAGAACTTGGGTGCTAGGAACTTTCTCTTCTGGGTCCTCTGCACAAGCAGGCAGTTCCCAGGTCCTGGGCTAGAAGTCTGGCTCTTCCTAAGGCTCTTGGGCTCTAGGTCCTGGGCTGTCTTTATCAAGGTCTGGAGGAGAGGTGATGGTCAAGTTGGTGGTGCTGGTGCTGGTGGTGGCTCAGCTTGTCTGAATACTCTGCCTCCCCTGCTTTGGCTGGGCTGGTTGCCAGCTCTGTCAGTGGTAGTTGGTGGGGATGGCTGGCCCTTCTACCTCTGGCTACATGATCCTATAATCCTCAGTCACTTTCCTGGGCCTCAGTTTTCTCATCAGTGAATCAAGCCTTTAAGAGTCCTTCAAGCTCTAGAGCTCTGATCGATGTTTATAGATGGTCTCTTGATGGAACTTACCAGGACTTGCTTACTGGCACAAACAGGAGAGAAGAGATTAGTCAAAAAGAACCATATTAGAATGCTAGAATATAAACTCTGAGAGACCAGGGTCTCTGGCATTTATCACCACACATGGGACAGAGTAAGCACTTACTAAATGCTGCTTCATCTATCCATCCACCCACCCACCCACTCACCCATCCATCCATCCATCCATCCACACATCCATCCATCCATCCTTCCATCCATCTATCCACCCATTCATCGATCCAACCACCCATCCATCCACCCACCCACCCACTCACCCATCCATCCATCCATCCACACATCCATCTATCCATCCATCCACCTATCTATCCGTCCTTCCATCCATCCATCCATCCACCCACCCATCCATCCATCCACCCAACCATCCACACATCCATCTATCCATCCATACACCTATCGATCCATCTATCTGTCTCTCCATCCATCTACCCAACCACCCATCCATCCATCCACCCAACCATCCACATATCCATCCATCCATCCACCTATCTATCCGTCCTTCCATCCATCCATCCATCCACCCATCCATCCATCCATCCACCCATCCATCCACACATTCATCCATGCATCCACCCATCCATCTATTCAACCACCCATCCATCCACACATTCATCCATCCATCCACCCATCCATCTATTCAACCACCCATCCATCCACCCAACCATCCACATATCCATCCATCCATCCATCCATCCATCCATCTATCTGTCCTTCCATCCATCCACCCACCCGCCCACCCATCCATTATTCATTCATGATACAGCAATATCTTCCTTTTAACCTTTTTAAACACTTCCCTTCCAACAACCCTGAAAAGGACATAAGTAACATTGTTGCTGTTTGTTGCTGTTCGTCCATCATTCTCAAAGAGGGCCAATGACATCAGGAGGGTGATGTCTGGACCTGCAGGTGAATTTGATCAAAGTGAGTCAGAGCTCTGCAGGGTCATCAGCTGCACTCTCTCCTCCAGAGTCAGTGGAGTCCAGTGCCAAGACAGAGGTCAAGATGACTGGTCATGGCCCCATAAGTAACATTTTGCTCATTTTTCAGATGAGGACAATGAAACCTGAAGAAGTCAGGTGATTTGTTGAGCATTTCACAGGTATTTATTTGGTAGTAGAACCAGAAGGGAAACCCAAGTGTCCTGGCTCCTGACACAAAAGCCTAATTCCACTTCACTGGACTACAGAGTGACACATGAGCTGATGCAGAGTGAAGTAAATAGATCCAGGAAAATGGAAATAGCCCCCAAAGAAGCCAGAAGCTGTAAAATGATAATGAATAAATCCTGGCTCCTGAGGAGAGATGGGAACCTATGTATCCCTCCCTTCTTGGCAGAGATACATGGGGAATCCTCCATCATTAGGAGGCAGGAAAATCTTTTCAGCAAGGTTGACTGCAGAGGTCCATGGATGCTGGGCTTCCAGTGAAGGCTTTATCCCAGCCCAGAAGCCCAGACCAGAGCTGGAGGAGATCCCAGAGGCATCTTACTGCCTTTCTCCTTGGCAAGCATCAAGCTTAGCTTGATGACCTTCAGAGAGGGAGAGCCCACTGCCTTGTGAGGCTGCTCTTACCTCTGTGAGATGGCTCTGTGCAACAGGGAATCCTTGACATTCAATTCTAAGGACTGGAGCCTGACAGAATGAGCAATAGCTCTCATCTCCTCCCAAGCCTTCTCTTCAGTCAGTCTTCACATGGCTTCTCACTCTCCTTTTGTTTGGATGATGACCAGCCCATTGAGCTGCTTCACTGGTACCTAGACCTTGGGCAGACATGGAATGTGAACAAGGAACAAGGCCCAGAACTCAGCAGCAGGAGGAAGGTTGGAGGCTGAATGGCCTCTGGGAAATAACAGTGTTCTCTGAGAGACCCCAGACTTCTCTGTGAAATGAAGGCTCTCCCTCTTTTTAAAGAAACCACAGGCTTCTGGACACACTGCATGGCTGCTGCCCATTGAACATCCCTGTCCCCATCCAGGACCCTCAGGGAGGTGTAGGAGGGCTATAAAGCAGGCAGTCATGGGGCTCATCATCTCCAGAGGGGCCAGTCTGGGCCTCTTGGCCATTCTGGACTGCCAGCATCCTCCAAGGCCTTTCACAATGGCAGGAACACCACAGGCAGCTGGGCTTGACACCACCAAACCGTAGAACAGTGGTCTGCCTGAGTCATGATCTGGCTAGGAGCAAGAACAGACTTGTTCATTCTCTCCCTTTGCAAAGACCCCAAAACTCAGAGGCCCTGAGCTGCTGAGGTCATACATGACCACACACTCACACCCACATTACATGTGGGTGGGAACTAAGTCCTCTGGAGGGCTCTAGCCAAGGGCAAAGGAGCACCAAAGTTGTCCACAAGACTCCCCCTAGGGCCATGCCTGCTGAGCCATGGACATCCCCAAAGAAGGACTACAGGGCCTCTCATGGGTGTGTGTGGGGGGTGGGCGGGGTGTCTTTGACTGGCTGGGAGGGACTGGGAGGGGGAGCAAGGGGACCTTGACCTTTCCCTGACTGTACTGTTCTCCTCCCTCCTGCTCCAGAATGGCCTGACTTTGTCAACAGCTACGCCTCCTGGTGGTCATCCCATGTTCTGGACTGGCTCAAGTATGGCAAACGGCTCTTGGTCGTCCACTACGAGGACCTGCGCCGGAGCCTCCTCCCCAAGCTGAGGGAGATGGTAGCCTTCCTGAATGTGTCGGTAACAGAGGAGAGACTTCTGTGTGTTGAGGGCAACAGGGAAGGGAGCTTCCGGAGGCTCGGCAGGCAGCCGCGAGAGCCCGAGCAAGCCTTCACGGCGGAGATGAAGGCGCTCATAGACGGTTACATCAGGACTGTGGACCAGGCCCTGAGGGAGAGGAACTGGACTGGCCTGCCCAGCGAGTACGTACCCAGATGATGGGGTCCTGGCATGCAGCCCTGGCACCGTCCTGCTCCCATTAGTCTGATACTCATGTGCAGAAACACACATGACCACACACACTCACATCTACATTCACAAACGTGCTCACACTCACACATACTCATTGTCACATATACACACACTCACTCACACATTCGCTCACACACATACACACATTCTCCCTCATACATGCTCACTCACACACACACATAATCACCAACACACCCTTACCCTCCTGCACATTCACACTCACACATGCACTCATTTACTCACACACACACATTCTCTCTCTCTCTCTCTCTCTTTCTCTCTCTCTCTCTCTCTCTCTCTCTCTCTCTCTCTCTCTCTCTCTCTCTTTCTCCCTCTCAGCACACACACATACACTTCCTCTCAGCACACACACATACAGCACACTCACATACTCTTCCTCACACATGCACACTCACACATAAACACATACACATGCACTCACATTCATACACACACACACATACACACACACACATACCACATTCACACACACAATGGCTCTCAGAAGCCCATGGGTTTACAACTCCAGTGCCTTGCTGGGGTCGGGCCGAGGAATGCAGTTTTCCCAGATGCTAGGAGGCCCCCAGGATACTCCCTCAATGTGTGAGTGCCAAAAACTGGAATATGAACATGACGGCACAAACTGTAAGCCCAGTCTGTTTTTGGGGGGTGTCCTAAGGAAAGGCTAGGGCCCCTGAGCAGTTGCAATGATCTGCATGGGCTACTAAGTCCAGAGAGAGTTGCCCCCCTTACAGGTGCTCAGATCTGCAAAATGGTATTGTCATACTCCACAAGTCACCCTTGTATGGACAAACACACCGGCCATGTCTCGGACAGACCCCTCTTCCAGGTTGGCTTCAGTTTTCCAGCTCAGGATCTCCAAAAGCTATGCTGAAGGGGCCTCCCTCTGAGCCTGGAGGGATGAGCAGAGGGGGAAGGAGGCAGTGTCCAGCAGCTGGACTCAGCAGCTCTCACTCCAGTGACCGTGAAGGAGCCCTGCTGGAGGGCCCTGAGATGTTGTTGGGCTTCAGGTGGGAGACACTCCAGTGAGAGGCTCATGATTTCCCTGGGGAAGGTTGGATATGGGAATGAGGAGAAGGCTAGTCAGGCCACCATTCCTAGGCTCCTCAGGGAGCACAGAGAGGGGTCATCAGTGCCTGCACCTGGCTTGTAGATGCTGCCAGCTGCTGAAAGAGGGCCCTAGTTCAGTTCCTCGGGAAAATTTGGTGGATGAATCTATTCTGTTGTCTCTGTGTAATAACTTGGTCTTTCTGCATCTGCCTACATTCTCAGTGTATATCTGTCTCTCTGCCTGACACTCCTCCATCCTCGCTGCCAGCTCTTTTTTGGTTCTCTGCGCACCAGAGACCCTGAGGATATAGCCTATATATGGCTTCTGTCTGTGAAGGATGTTGGGTCGAGAGAATTGACCTGAGCCAATCTACAGGCACTAAGCATGTATTTGCACCTGGAATACAAAGAAAGGCAAAAGAGAGTCCCTACCTCCAAGGTGTTCATGGCAGGGGCCAGAGGGAACGTTCCATTCTTTGTCTGGAGCAAATTCTGAAGAATAAGGGCAGCCCCAAAATGGACTGGGCAGCTGAGGGGACAGGGAGGGCCTCCCTAGGGCTGGATGTCTGCTTGTTTGGGAGGGTGCAAAAAAGATTGGGGAGGTGTCAGAGGACTCTCCGAGCTTGGAGATTTTGACCATTTCCATAAGGCTCTGAGTCTTTGCTCATACTCAGGACTCAGTGAGGTGTCCAGAGAAAGTCCCACATGTGCTTGGACACAGACGGTGATAAGTATTTATGGGCAACCGGGAGGTGCAGGGAAGGGGAAGAGAGTGGAAGCATCTTCATGCCTCAGTGAGCTCATCCTGAAGGGAGGCTAGTGTGAGCTCCGGGGATGTGGAGGACACCTCCCAGTGGCCTGGTATTTGTCTCATCTGAGCCATTCTGCTGAATCCCTGCAGAGTCGTGGAAAGTTGCTCACCATCACGATCATTTACCTTCCTGTTGTGGTTTGCAGCTTCTAAAACTCTTTCTTCCCAGTAATTCTGATAGGTTATGTAGATACCCTCTCCCCCATTTCACGGATGAGGAAACTGAGGATTAAGGAGTGGTTAAATCCATGGCCACGTGGCTGAGCTTTGACCTCAGGCCCTGTGATCTTAAGTTTAGAGGTGTTGTTTGCTGAAAGTTGGCTCACTGTCCAAGTGAAGTTCTGAAAGAAGACCCAGCTCTGGGAGACTTAACTTTGATGCTGTCTATGAATGCCCCTTTGAGGCGTGTGGCGACTCAGCTGCTTGCAGTGGCTGTTTCTGGAGCCAGTGGGAATCCTTTTCTTGTAATTCTTACTCCTTTTCTGACAAGTCCCGTCTGCCTCTGCTCTTCTCATCAGACTTGACTGTAAATGGCTTTAAACAGAGACCTGGACAGTGTCCTCCCTGAGGTGGCCCTTAGTGGCCCTGTCCCTCCACTTGTCGGAGAGATCCAAGATTTATTGCTAAGGGAACTTCGGGCTCTTAGACTTATCTGGGAATTGATGAGAGTCTTTGGCTCCACTTTTCTGTTGCCCACCTTTTTTGGGGGGAATGAAAAGCTTCTTAGAGCAGGCTGAGTCAGAGCTGTATTGTGTCAAACACAAGGTCTTCCTGTCCTATTTCTGTTTTCTCATTCAGAATCTGTTTTCAATTTTTCTCCAGGTTTGTTTTTAGCCTCTGTGACCTATGTAATGGACAAAAGTGCAAGATAACCCTGTGCTGGGTCACCCTTTCCATGTTTGCACTGATGAGGGTTGGGGGAAGGGCCTTGCTAGAAATCAGAGTCCTTCAACTATATGCAAATAGTATGTAGCTTCTGAGGTCCTCCAAAAGAAGCTTCTGGTCAGAGACCAATGAGATACTAGTAGCAGTAGCCTGCCTGTGCAGTAGCTAAGTGGGAGAAAGCTGATCTTCCTTAGAGTGGCCAGTGATGGATCTGGTAGAGCTGGAGGTGTTCCAAGGCTCCAGAACTGTGCTCTTACAGAGAACATGGTTGCCTTGACTTGAAGTGCTCATGATTAAGGTTAACATGGGCAACCATGAAGCTAGTTTTAGATTTTGTGCTGATGTATGGTTCACAGCAAAGATTCTGCAAAGATTTCTCAAAGATCCTATAGACAAAAACAGCCTAGTTTGATCATTATGTCTTCTCTGTAAACATGGGCCCAGGAGAAGGATTAGTTCAAGACCAAGTGATGAAAGCAGACAAAGACTTTTTTTATGACTGATTCCAAAATGTCTTACTTGCATATCATGTCTACTTTCACAGTTGGACTTGGTAAGCATGAAATGACTTCATACAAGTGGAATTGACTTTGTTTTCATAGATAAGAAGTCAGCAGTGATAGATGTAGCAACCATTTTGGAATTCACTGTCTTCATTCAGCCTGGTTAAAGCTAAGGTTTTTGTTCACTAGTCACTACCATTAATGACATCTCTAACCTATTGGCTTTGAAAAGTGAAATTAGGGTTAGAATCAGCATGGCCTCAGCATTGTGAGGGAGGTTGGCTCCCTTGGGCAAGTCAAATAGGAATGTAGGGCAACCTGGGCAATGGTGCTACATATGCAGGCAGCATGTTCTGGTCACAGGATCACAGGATTTAGAGTTGGGAGACACCTCAGGAGCTTCCAGTCTAGACCATCCCCAAAAGAAATCCCCAATGTGGCAGATCCAACAAGGAGGAGGGATGTATCACTCACTGCCCAAGGCAGCCACTCCCCCTTGGAACAGTTCAAATTGTAAAGGTTTTTTCCTGGCTTTGAGACGAACTAAGTCTCTTTGAACTGTCCAGCTCCAGCTCCTGGATCTGCCCTGTGAGGTCAAACAGAGCAACATAAATCCCCTTCCATGTGATAGTCCTTCAGATCTTTAAAACAGATCTTAAAGAAATAGTTATTACAATTGTTAATAGAAGTGTAAAAAATAGACTAATGAATGAATCACAGGCTCCTAGACCAGAAGACTCGGTTACAGGTATGGATTGGACCTGGTGGCCTGCAAAGTCCCTCCCAGCTCCAAAATTCAGGGATTCTGGGATCTTCCAGATATAAAGAACCTCAGTGACCATCTAGTCTGATCTATCATACTCCAAGTCAAAATCTCCTCCACAATCTGCCTAGCAAGTGTCCATCCAGATTCTCAGCCTGCCTCCCTCCTCGACCCTTTGAATAGACTGAATAAAAGATATTTCTATAGATCAAGCCTAAATTGGCACCTTTTCAACTTGTCCCCATGTTGTGTGCTTTCTGAGACCAAACTGTACAAATGTAAACTCTTTTAAACATGGTGGCCCTTCAAGTACTTGAAAACAGCTATTGTGCTCCCCCAGGCCTTGTCTACTTCAGGCACCGCATACCCAGTCCATTCACCCAACCACTGAGTGGCCTGATCTAGAGGCTCTTCTCTCTCCTGGTTACCCTTCTCTGAATGAACTTCAGTTTATCAATGTCTTTCCTAAAATTCATCAGTCTCAATGAAATCCAAATGTGTCCTCCTCAGGACTGGGTACCCTGGGACTGTCTTCTCATTGAGGGTCAGTGTGTCCTTAATGTAGCCTAGACTGCTTTATTTTCTCCTTATTTCCATATAGTATCATTGATTGAAGTTGAGCATTAGTGTCTCGTTCAGAAGAGGCACAGAATGGCTGTTGAATTGGCTAAATCCCTAGGTTGTTTTCAGATGAGCTTTTGCTCAGCAACACCTCACTGATCTCCTTTTGAGGTGGATTTTGAAATTCCAATTTAGGACTTTCCATTAAATTTCATCCTATTAAATTCAGCCCACATTCTAGCTGCCACAATCCTGACTCTGCCATTTGAGGTGTCAGCTATCTCTCTCAGCAAATTAAATCAATACCATCTGTGCCTTCATACTAGTCATTGATTAACATTTTTAATAGCTCAGGACCAAGGACAGCTCCCTGGGGGCATTTTACAGCTTCATCCTTCTAGGTTGATGTCAGGTCATTACTAACATTACTCTTTGGGCCTGGAGAAAATTAGGGTTCATTTCAATTCTTCTGAATTCACCTAACTGCACTATGGTTTAGCTCCCAACTTTCTGTGTGGACCACAGGGAGAAGATAAGAGCTTTTATCGCATACTTAGTGGATGGCTAGGTAGATAATATCTGCAGTATTTCCTCAGCCAACCAGTCTAGTTATTCTGGGGTGGGGGGAGAAGGTCTGGTCTAACCTTTTCTTAGTGATCCCAGACTAGCTCTTGTGGATCATTGCTTCCTTTTTTAGACAGATTTACTGACCATCCCTCTCATGATGCATTCAAGAATTTTGCCCAGAATTGAAGACAGACTCCTTGGCCTATAGTATGCAGACTCTTTTCTTTTTTTGAGAACCAGGACATTTGTCCTCCACTCTGTGGCACCTCATCCACCCTTGGGATCTTTTGAATATCGCACAAATTTTTAATATATCTGTGATTCACAAGTTACATCTGCCAATTCTTTCAGCACTAAGGGATACAGTTCTTCTGGAACAGGTGGCTTGACCTCAATCAGGGCAGCCATTTCTCCTGTCAGCTATTGTGATAATAACAACTACAGTGGGGTCATCTTTATACAAAGCTTCACTGTTTTCCAAATACTCTATATACACTCTTATTAGATCCTCACAATCACTTGGGGACAGGGCTATTTTTAATATCCCCATTTTACAGATGAGGAAGTGGAGACACAGAAGTTAAGTGACTTGCCCAAGCTTACAGAAATAGAAAGAGCCAGAGGTGAGATCTGACTCCAGATCTTCCTCACTTCAAGTACAGATCATTATACCGTCGCACTGCCTCTTTATTTCTTACATGAAGCTCATTGCCAGCCTTCGAATACTACATAAATGTCAGCTAATTCAGCTGTCATCGTCCATGGCAGAGAGGACAGAAGCAAGAGGATATGAATCATTCCACTTTCCATTTTCACTTATTGTCATCCCATCGACCCCACGCTGGCATCTTGTCTCTTTTACGATGCTTTCCGCCCAAGATAGCTTTAAAACACACAACAAAACAGTACCATCAGCCTCAACTCCTCTGGCCTTTAGCATCTAGGACTGTTCTTATCAGACCATGCTGATTTGGGTATTCATCCTTTGCTACTCGTCCTTGCCACTGTGCAAGCTTTTTCCAAATCCACCCAGATGATGAGTTCCCTGAGCATTCCCACTGGTCTCTTCCAGGGACCATGCTCTCCCCTACTCACTGGAAGGGTTTTTCTTGAGGCCTTCAGAATTTCATTCTCAAGAGTTTGCCATCTATCCTGTGCTTATTTCTTCCATAAAATTGTGATTCTTCAGATCTTTCCCTGCATCTTGTGGAAAAGATACTCTAAATGTCTTCCCCTATTTATGAACATGAGTTCTGGGTCAGTATTTAGTCTCGTGACTTTTGGTGGTGGTTGATGGCGACAATCTGGATCTGTAATTGAATTAGTGCAGGAAAGGCCTGGAGATTAAATCTCTGGCACTCTTACAGGCTGGGAAAGTAAGAGGGTAAATGACAGAATTACATGACCAAGATGTGTCAGAGATAGGATTTGAACCCGGGTCTTCCCACCATTGAGGACTATTCTCTAGCCACTTCACCAGGGTTGCCTCGGCCAGTACCTGCCTATGATTAAGTATTGACCACAAAGCTGATGCAGGCAGAGGAATGGGAAGGAAGAGTGATGGTGGAACTTAACCCAGCCAATATTTCATCTGAGTGGCCTCTTCTGGCAGTGATGGAAGCTTCCCAAGTATGGGATTCAATTCATTTTGAGGATGCATCATAAGTTTTATTTGTATTTGCTGCCAAAATGTCTTTTGCTGCTTCTGTGTTAATTACTCAAGACCATTTACAATTGACCGATGAGACCCATTGGATTAACCTAGTCCTCTTCTATACAGGCGCCTTGCTTACTGTGCCTGGCCTCCTTTCAGATGCCCACCTGGCATGTTTGGGAACATCTTTTCTCTGCATCATCAGAAGAAGGGAATATGGAAAGTGGAGTCCAACTGGTAGAGGGGAGAGGCATAGGGTTCCAGTACTGACCCAAAGCAATAGTAGGAAATTCACAGTCTTTGGTTCTCCCAGATCTGCCCTCTTCCATAAGCAGGGCAATTCTGTATATGTGTTGGCTGTGTGTGTGTGTGTGTGTGTGTGTGTGTGTGTGTGTTCCTGTGAATGCACCTCTGAGTGCACCTGTGTATGTGCTCTCCACCTGGCATCATCGAAATTCAGGGTATTTTGATCCCAGAGTCATTGGAGCCTATAGTCCCTGCAAATCATATTGAACAAATGTGTCTCCACTTCACTCAGCTGTTTGCTGCTGCCTCATGCACAGGCAGGCCCCCAACCCAGATACAGGACAACTGTCCTTTGCCACTATCCAAGAAGGCTAGTCAAGAATGCAGTGTGTCCACCATATCCCTAGTCCTAGTCTATTTTCCAGAAGAAGAGGGGCTTGGGGCCATCCATATGGACTATTCATTCAGGTGGCTATCTATGCTGGACTCTGTGATAGCAAATTAACATGAACAATTCTTTGCTTTTGCAGATGTGTGTGTGTGTGTGTGTGTGTGTGTGTGTGGTGTGGAGAGAGAGAAAGAAACAGAGACAGGAAGACAGAAAGATAAACAGACATAGAAAATATCCTGGGAAAAGAATGAGGTTGTCCTACCCTTATGAACATTCATTCTGGATCAGTCTTTGGTCATGATATTTTGGGTATTAGGTACAATACCAATAGTCTAGAGAACAAGTGGAAGGGAAGGTCTTTGACTTTGTGTAACCAAGTCTATTATGACATCTCTAACTAACCCCAGACTCTCAAGTTATTCGGTGGCTTATCCATCATTTTGTCACAACGAGCAGCCTGGGACCACATTACTAAATCAGTGAGGTCAGAGCTAAGGCCAAAGAGGTGGGGACCCAGGTTACCATTTCCTCCAGTCAGAAGCTCTCTGGATGTCCCCACTTTCAATCTCAATTTCCTTCTTTGTATCTTTTGTATCATTTACAGCTTGCTTATTCTAGATTTCTGTGTCCTCCTCTCTATTTTCTCCCTCTCCTGCTGACATTAATAAAGCAACATAGGCCTATGGGACTCCCTATAGTGACTGGGCTCAGGCCTCTCTCTCAGTAGTAGTACCAGGAAGCATAGGTGCCATGTCTGGGCCCTTTTCTTCAGAGCCTATAGGCAAAGAGGGCATGGTGGGATTTGGACTGGACCCACCCATGATGCCATGCCCTTAAGCCATGCCTGGATCCCTATACTGTAGCTTAAATGGACTTCTTCTGGTCCATTGAACCAGGCCATGAGGAAAGCTGTCTCTCCCCCCCAAACTTTCTCCACTGTGATTAGAATGAAACCTCCACAAAACAGTCCTTCTCTTGATAAAATGTTGACTGGTGTGACCAGTGAGGTGCATTCATGTAGAATTCATAACATATTTTTCTTTCCCAAAGCCACCCTCTTTACTCCTTTTAGGGCTCAGAGTCTCAGGTTTTGACAATCCCAGAAAACAAGGACATATATATTTACAGGAAATAGCACCAAGCCTAGAATCTTAAGCAAACGAGACACTCAACAAATGTTTTATGAATGAGTGAATGAGTGTCAGGTGGGGGCACATGAATGAAAAACCTTGTTCATTCACATTTGGTTTTTAAAGGACTAGGAAGTATGAGTCCCAAACCTTCCACCTTCCCTATGGATCATGTCAACACAGAATCTGATAGGAAAATAACTGATTGAATTCCCTCTTGCATATTTTTAGAGGGCAGATCTGGGGACTAAATATGACTATGGTTCTGCCATCTCCCAAGCCAGATAGAGGGCATTAATCTGCCCTGGGCCAGGGTCACACTAACTAAGGCTCTATCTAGGTCACTAGAGGCATCTGGCGCGTAATAACCAAGACAACTCGAGACATCCACTTGTTCCTTTCTCCTGCCTTAGCCGCTATGTTGTCTGGTTTTGATAGTGGATGTGCTCAGCCCTTCACATCCTCACCCATGTCCAACTGAATCTGTGTGTGGCACCACCACTGCTGAAGGAAAGAAGGGAAATTGGGATTTTCCTAGAAATTTAGGATAAATGAGAGAGAGAGAGAGAGAGAGAGAGAGAGAGAGAGAGAGAGAGAGAGAGAGAGAGATCACTTTTGTTCCCTCTTCAGATGAAAGGCAGCTGCCACTCTTGTCCTCCTGGGCTCCTTCCCATTCCCTGCTCAGTCCTGATGACCTAATCCAGGCTGGAGAGATGCTACCCCATCAACTCTCAGCTATCACTTTTGCCAGAGCACCTCCTGTTTTTCACTGGTGTCTTCCCTGATAGTTCACACTGTGTTCAGTTCAATTTTGCCAAAATTGAGAAAAGGGAGACAAGAAGGGGACTATCTCCGGGGAAGGACAGGGAGGAGGGGGCTTCCTGTTTCCACATCCCTTCACAGATGCAGGACAATCCACTGGGATGCTTCTCTTGTCCTGGGGGCAGGCTGACACAGTCAATATATTTAAAACTTTGCAGGCAATGATTTCACATTACATTGACCTTGGAAATCAAACCTTGAGATTCCTTCATTCCCATTGGCTCCTCCAGCCACCTTCCATGATAATGCTTTTCCCTCCTAAGTGCTTGATTCAGTTGCTAGTACCCAATGAGATTCACTGTCTCCATTAATGTCCACTCTCTTCTCCTCTAAGCCACTTTACCCTTCGGGGCTGGCTTTCCTGGGGAAGGCTGATTTTTGATTCTCCTCTCTGGAATTGTCTATGTCTTTCAGAGGAATGGGATGGACAGGATGAGATGTTCAGGCACAATGCTTGGAGTCAGTATGATTTCTTTACTTATCATTTGACCTTGAGATCATGAAGTCTCCTATAAGAAATTCCCTGGTTAGCTTCACTTCTTTTATTAGCATTTAATTTAGGTAAATGAAGGTGTTGTCAGATGCACAAATTCTATCAAGCAAGTGATTCCATTTCTCCTTGGACCCCAGTATCCCTCATATTCCCAGTCCATGAAACTTTAGATCCCCAAACTGGCTTCTCTCTCATGAAAGGCTTCCAGGTGTGGGGAGGGTTGGGGAGGCATTATGTGGGGTTGAGTGGGCAAGGTGAAGTGAAAAGAGCCACTTCCTCAGAGAGGATGACTTCTCACTGACTAGCTGGGTGACCTTGGGGAAATCACTTCACTTTTAAAGCTTAGTTTATCTGGATTTATAATGGAATTAAGAGTGCCCACCTCACAGGCATGTGGTGAGGATCAGCTGAGACTGTATGTCAGATCTTTGGCATGGCTCAAAGGTGGGAGGAAGTTCACAAGGTTTCAGCCAGACTGACCAGAACAACTCAAAACTAGCTCTTGTATTTCAGTGACTGACTGTCCCTAGCCATAGGAAGCAGGCTGTGGCTTCCTGACATGGCTGTGCTGTGTGTGGCAGCTCTGAAAAGAATGGGAGGGGTGTTTGGGTGTACCTGTGCATGTGAGGAATTAGGGAGAGGAAGAGAACATGGGACCAGAGAGTGTACATTGATGCTGGGACTGGGGAAGCTTAGACACGGATCCCCAGACAGCATCCAAGCCCTGGACTGCAGGTCACTGAGAAGCCTGAGGACTGGAGGAGACCACACTCCCCACTGAGACCTCTTGGACACACTAAATGCCAGTGCTGTCAGAGGACACTTAGTATTTCCCTAAGCAGGACATCTGTGATAACAGTCCATGAGCCCCTCATCTTTGATCTCTACCCAGAAGGGAGCCATCAGAGCCAGGTTTGGGGCATGCTTGAGATGTCTACGTTGGTCATGTGGGAGGTTCTGGGTCTGGACCTGCAGGGCCATTCCTATTGGCTGCCAGCTTGGGCCACATCATCCTCCCCCTGCAGAAGTGGCCAGGCCTGGCGTGATGGTATTTTGCTCCTGATGAGGCCAGGAAGGCCTCTGATGATGAAGAGCCACACCAGAAAGTGTGTTCTCTTCAGGAGCTATTAGCATTCCAGCTCCAGGAGCAGTGACCCCTGACTCTGACTGGAGCTGTTAGAGCCGTCCTCTCTCTCCCAGCATTTCTTTCTTCTTCAGTCACGTTGTCCTGTTTCTTTACTAATTTGACACATTCTCTGGGTGCCTCACTTTGCACTTGCACCCTTTGTTCAGGCTCCTTCCTGCCAAGTGCCCAGCCTGGTAGAGCCAGCAGGGTAGGGCTGGGAGGATGTCCACAGGTGCCCTTTGTGGCAGCCTCTCCCGACCTACAGCTATTTGGAGGATGGCAAGGACACCGCCACTCCTGCAATGGCCAGACTGTGCAGCCAGCAAAGAAGACTGGGCCCAGCCCAGGGACTTTGCTCAGGGGGCTGACCAGGGCCAACGTCCATGTTTTGGGAGCAATGGCATTTCCCATGGAGCCTTCCTTTTTGAACAGCTTTGTATCAAAAGTGCTATTTTAATAAATATTCCTGGTTTGATATGTTTCCCCATTTATTGTTAACATTTCAAAGGGTCCTATTTTTAAAGAGACATAGTTATTAGAAAAAATTAAGAAGTGGTAAAGACCTACACCATTTTTTTCTGACTACAGTCCCTCTAGGGCAGGGGTAGGGGTTGGTGCTGCTGGTGGTGGGGAGGGCAGTTATTGAAAGTCTGTGTTCATCTTGGTATCCTTTGGTAGAAGAATGGAGTTTTCCCACTGGAAGTTCCTAACCCCAGTGACATCTTTGGTCCTAACAATCAAAAAATCACATCAACCTCTTCCCTGGCCGCATGTGCTGCCTCTCCCCATTCTCAAAAATGGGGATTGGAAAAAGACCTATCTGTGTCATCTCTCCACCAAGACTCAGCAAGAAACCAATGTGAGGAGAAGCTGAGGATGGAAGTGGGAGGATGGGCTGGAGATCAGAGGCTGAACATTTGGATGCCCAGATCCCTGTGGTGTTCACATTAACTGTCTCTCTCCTTGGATGCCTTGGTCTAGGAGTGGATAGACTCTGGATGTCTTTCTTGTCCTCAGCCTTGCCTAGGGGCTTCCCTTCATTCTGAAGGCCAAGGAGCAGGACCCAATGAGAGTGGCCCTGACTCCATCAGAGGTTCTTGTGGGGTTTATGAAGACCTTGCTGGGCCACTTTCTGCAGGGATGAGATTCTAATTCCACACCTCTAAGGAGGCCAAGAGCAGAAGGGGAAGGAGAATCCAGAGCATGAGATATGGGAAGTTCAAGAAAGAGATGTAAATGGAGTGGGCATCATGGGTACCAATGTTAAGGTGATGGCAGCCTATCGATATCGTTGAACACAAGCCTCAGGGTGCCACCTGATGCCATCTTCTGTTCTCTTACCTGTACAGAATCCAGGATTCAGTCCTTGGGCCCTTGCGCTTTTCTAGTCTTCTTTGTTACTGGTTTCTAGGAGGGACTGGATGGTCAGTCCAGCATTAGGATATCCTGTGGAAGCTCAGTAAGTGATACCTGGAGTCTGATGTCTCCACCCATGAGTACATCAGAGGTGCAGAGTCATGAGTTGGATGGCCCTGGACAGCCTGGCTCTTTCCAGATGCAGACTGGTGGGATCCCCCACCCACAGGGTCCAACTTCATCCCTGTGGGTAACAACATGCTTTCTCCTTAATTCCTGCCTATACAGTAAGCGTGGGTGAACGAGACAGATTTTAATAGTAATTCATCTCTGTGTGGGCTCTCCAACCTTAATTTATCTTTGTTGCTGCCAATGTTTGGATTAATCTGTGGTTCTGTGTCTCTCTCACTGCTGTGAGGCCCAGAAGGATCAGAGGGAATTGATATACACAAGGAACTGAATTTCAATTAACATGAGCTTGTTGCTAATTTTCTAACACATAACCAAGAAACATTCTAATTCATTACTGTTTTGTCATCGCTGTCCTCCAGAGGAAACTCTTCTGCACATTCATTTTTCTTGAAACCTTATTCATCAAGCTGGGGACTGGATCCCCCTTCCTCCACCACAGCAGGAAACGAGCTCCTGCTCTATTGTCCACCCCAGGTCTCCTAAGGTCTTTCAGGATGCTAGTTTCTGAGGTTGGCTGCCTACTTGGACACCATCTGGGTCTCCACTGCAGCATCTGTGGGCTGCTGATGATTCACCTAACCCTGAAGGAAGGAAGGGATGGAGTGGAGGGAGGGAGAAGCAAGAGAGAAAGGAAGGGAGGAAGGGAAGGAAGGAGGGGGGATGGGGAGGGAAGGAAGAAGAGAAAGGGGGATAGGGAGGGAAGAAGGAAGGGAGGAAGGAAGGAAGGAAGGAAAGAAGGAAAGAAGGGGAAGGTAAGGGGCGGGAGATAGAGAGGGAAGAAGGAAGGAAGGAAGGAAAGAAAGAAGAGTGACAGGAGAAAGGGCTACCTTTGGCTGGATCAGCTCTCCCTATCCTTGTGTGTTTTTATGAATGCATTTAGTGGTCAAACTCTGGTTTTATATATTAATGCTGTTCTTTCCTTCAGAGACACAGTGTCCCACATCTGTCAAATGGAGATGATGTATTTGTCCTTGTACCTAAATAACATGAAAAGCTTAATGCATCCTATTCATTGTAGCCAGTCTCTTTAGCAACTCAAGGGCCAAGGCACCTGGGAGTCCTTGTTTCTGCTGTCTGTGAGGTTATCTTTGGGAGCCACAGGAAATTATCTTTTCTAATATTCCTGATGTTCTGGATTTTCTGTACCATGTATGCCCTAGAAACCTCTTCCCGCTTGAAATTCACTCTTCTCTCAGACTTCTCACACTTGGAAGTACCCTCTGCCCCATGGCCTTCTTGGACTAGCTGGTTCCTCCCAGAACCTCCATTGGAAGGAGGATGCCCAGTCCAACCATGTCTTTATTCCTCTCCAGGCTACACTTCTTACTCACTCGACTTTCTCTACCATGACCCATGTAAGGTCCTCGCATCCCTCTCTCCACACCCCTACATTTTATATATTGCATTTCCCTATTGAAATATAAACTACTTGAAGGGAGGGGCTAACTTTTTTCTGCTTGTATTTGTATTCTTAGAGCTTAGCCCATTGTTGTTGTTCAGTCATTCAGTAATGTCTGACCCTTCATGACTCCATGGACTAATGCTGTTCATGGGGTTTTCTTGGCACAAATATTGGAGTGGTTTGTCATTTCCATTTCCAGCAGATTCATGCAAACAGAGGTTAAGTGATTTGCCCAGGGTCACACAGCTGGTAATTGTCTGAGGCCAGATTTGAACTCATGTCTTCTTGATTCCATTCTATCCACTGAGCCAGTTTAGCTGCCTCTAATGCATATAGTAAGTACTTAATAAAACCTTGTTGACTTCTGAAACACTGGGTTTTGCTACAAGCACACACACACACACACATACACAGAGCTGGTTATGCCCTTTCCTCTATCCTAGAAACGTAAAAGAGAATGAAGAGATAATAAATAAAAAGCACTCAATTCATCAGTCAATGAGTAATAATTAAGCACCTACTATATGGCCAGTATTGGGATAGGACTCCAGGGATGCAAAGAATGAAGCAATCCCTATTCACAAGGAGCTGCAATTCTAACAGAGGAGACAATAAGGAAATGTGTATACAGAATAAACAAGGGGAGAATAAATGCCCAAAGTGATCAAACACAGGGGAGTGAGGGAGGGCATGTGGATCTGGGGGGATCAGGGAAGGCTTAAGTGTTGGAGGAAGAGAAGGATTGATGGGGCAGATGTGAGGAGGAAATACATTCCAAAGCTCCCAGAGAGATGGGACAGCTCGGGCAAAAGCAGGGTGGAGGGAAATGGAATAAAAGGGAGGCCAATTTGGTCAGATTCTAGAGTGCAGGAAGACTAGTAATATTTGATGGAAACTGGAAATATAAGTTATGGTCAAGTTTGAAGAACTTTAACAGCTGAACAAGGGTTTGTACTTCATTGGAAAGGTTAAAGGGAACCATGGGAGCTGGTTGTGTGGGGGAGGCACAGGATCAAATATTGGTTTAAGGAGAAATCATTTCAGTAGCTATGAGTTCAATGGATTGGAAAGGGGAGAAATGAGTCAGGGAGAACCATGAGGAGGTTCTTGCAGTGATCTAGGCAAAGACAGATGAAGGTGTGAGTTAACGTGGAGTCTATGTAGGAGGGGAGGAAGGTCTGGATTCAAGAGATGATATGGAGGTAAAAATGACAAAGTTGATCAAGTGACTGGATCTGTGAAGAAAGAGAGAGAGAGGGAGAGACAGAGAAGGGAAGATGGGGAAGGAGAGAAGAAAAGAAGAGAGAGAGAAAGAGGCAGAGAGAAAGACAGAGAGGCATACAAAGAGACAGAGACAGAGAGACAGTGAGAGAGCCCTTGGTTGTCTTCAACCTCACACTCTCAAGCCTGATGCTGTCTATGGTCCTGAAAGCACCACGGCGAGCCTCATTGTACTGCTCAGAGCCCATTTGGGAAAAGCTCGGCTTATGTTCAGACCAATCCAGTAACAGAAGTATGCATGGGGACCATTAGAATCACACAGAACTAACTCCTCTCCACAACACAGTTTTTTGCCAGAGTTCAAAGGTCAGTTTCCATAACCAATCAAAAGTATCCGAACTTGGAAGTTTCTTAGTGTTGCCTTGGGCAGCAAAGGGGAGTTCTCTCTTAGTGGGGCCCACTCTGATGTACCACATCTTCAAAGGCATCATTGAAAGGATGCTTCCGAACACCAAGAAAGGGAAATATTGATCACAGAGGGTCATCATGGCTTCAGCAAGAAGAGCTATGCCAGGCTAACTTCATCTCTTTTTCTAGCCATTACTTGACAAGCATCAAAGAATTACAGAACCTCTGATCTAGAAGGGACTTTGCTGCTGTTCAGTCAATTTCAGTTGTATCTTACTCTTTGTGGCCCCATTTGGGGTTTCCTTGGCAGAGATACTGGAATGGTTGGCCATTTCCTTCTCCAGCTCATCTTACAGATGAGGAAACTGAGGCAAACAGGGTCAAGTGCCTTGCCCAGTGTCACACAGCTAGTAAGTGTCTGAGACCAGATTTGAAGTCATGAAATGAGTCTTCCTGACTCCAGGCCCTGTGCTCTATCCATTTCACCACCCAGCTTACCAGGAGGCACTTGACAGGCCTAAAATCTAATCCCTACCTGACCAAGCATCTTCTTTACATTGCACTTGACAAGTGATCACCCAGTTCCTACTTGAAAACCTCTGAGAATGGGGCACTTCCCCCCTCCCAAGGTAGCCTGTTCCCCTTTGGAGTAGGTTCCTTGGTAGGAGGTTTTCCTGACATATCTCCTAAATTTGACGCTATTTTCCTTTATTTCTCCTCTGGGGCCAAGGAGAACAAGGGTCATCCTTCTTCCACATAACAGTTCTTCTGGCATTCAAAGGCCACTGTTGTGTCCCCCAGAGTTTTCTGCTCCCCAAGCTAAACACTCCCTCTTTTACCCCCATTTATTTTTACATGGACTCCTGGATGCTTTTCTCTGCATGCTTCCTAGTTTCTCTATGTCCTTTCTAAAACTCTCCAATGTAGTTTGACCAGGGTCGAGGTAATCAGTGCTGCAGAGGTCATGATCAGGATGGTCAAGGATGGCTTGAGGTGAATGGGAGGGTCCAGCTGCCTCTCCTGGAACCTAAAGGCTTGTCATGCTTTCGTTCTCAGGGCAGAGCAGGGGAGTGTCACTAGCTCTTTTCTACACACTCTGCCTTCTGTTCTGCCTCTGGAGTTGATGTACTCATCCTCAAAGCTCCCTCTGCCTATGTCTCCCTAAGTATGTCGTTAGCCTCTTTTGAGGATTGGACCTCTCCCATTCACTCTGCTCTGCCCTCCCAAAGAGGCCCAGAAGTTCAATACATATGGTGGGCTGAACTTTAGGGAGAAAATGTTCCCAACTTTTCTCCTGAGCTAAAGAAGCCCACCACCCAGAAGAGGAAACCTGCTTGCAACTGCAGCTCTGAGCCAATGTCGTTCAGCCAGCACTAACTCTGTTTGGCTTAAATATTTCATGACTTAATGGCCATGTATGCCACAGAGCTGCATTGTCTCCTATTGTAAGCTGCAAGCTGAGTTTGGTATTTTGCTTTGCTTCTCGCTGTAGAGATGAGGTAATTAGTGTAATTATTAGGGGTTTAATGAAGCTGGGAACAGTGTCTCCAAGCAGACTGGGATGGAGGCCGGGAAAGTGGGTGACTGTGCTTGCTTACTCAGGTTCTTCCTCCTTCAGGACTAGGATTTCAGGGAATTATAAAAACACTCCAGATTGGCCTTGTTCTCTCTGATCAGTCAGTTGAACTTTCCAGGAGGTCAGCTAGTTCCAGACTTGGCCTCCCCTACAGGTGAGTGTACCCCTTGGCACCCAATGAGGGATGGCTTTCACTGTTGGGGGTTACCCTTAAGATGGTTGTCACCACCAAGGGAGAGAGGCAAAGATCTTCCTCTTTCTTGTCCCAGCCTGCCAGGGACCTATAGACCTGCAGGAGCAAGACTTGGGGACCTGCCCCAAACTCCACAGCCCAGTTGGCATCTCTGCTTGAGATAATCCGGAGTTCTAGTCCACTTATACCATGTATCCATTGGCCTTTTCCCAGTAGCCATTGTCCATGGACCATCTGCCTTGTCATTGATCTCCAAGGACACTGGGACCTCACTATCTGCCTTGTTGCTTTGCATACTACACCCTATGGATCACAAAGTCTTACCATCATCACCATTTCATTGCTTGGTGAGTTCTATAGGTCATAACGTCTTTCCATCTGCCCAGAAGCTGAACCCTCCTGAATACAGTGTTGCCCTTCTTAGAATAATGTAAGGTCTCTCTGCAAGAACACTGGCTTTGTGACCTTTTGTAGTGCTTGACAGAGTAAGTAACTAAGAAATGATCTTCCATTCTGCTTTGTCTAACTGCTGGAAGCAGAGGAAGTTACAGAAGAATTGATTGTCATATCCTGGAACCCTAGTCTGTCCTGTCTGTATAACTCCTGTGCAGCCATTGCCTTTGACCCTTTGAAAAGTCACCCTAGCAGCCAGATCTCATACACTTGTGGACAGGCATACACAAAAGTCCCTGCTCTGCACCTAGCTACCTGACTGACCATGGGCAAGTCACCTCATTTCTATGAGCTCCATATTTCTCCTCTGTTAAATTAGGGGGTTAGATTTAATGGCCTCCATGTCCTTTTAGCTCTGAATGGAGGGTCCTTTGAGAAGAGATGTTTATTAGGGCAGAAACTAGAGTGTGACTTTGTTTAAAAGTGGCACAGGTCTGTGAGGGAGATATAAAGGAAGCTCAGTTATTTTGGGACATTGTGGGGAGAGGCAAATGCAAGATCAAGGAAAGGAGAGAGCCCTTGCTGGGGAGGGGAGCAACAGAAAGAGGGTTATTATAGGATATACAGCTGGAAGACTTCAGATGGGCTCCAATCTTTGACTCCTGTTATACAGAGGAGGAGAGGGTCTGGTCAAGATCAAAGAACTGGGAAAGCTCTTCTCTTTCCTTCAGTTTCTATGTAGAGCCTGGGAACGAGAGGTTGGGAGTCATCTCCCACTCCTCTGTTCTAGATCACCCTTTCATCTGGGCCACTGGAGATAGCCAGCCAACTATCTAGCCTTAGTAATTGATCTTTTAATCAGTTCAGCTACCAATAAGTCCTTCATAAGTACACACCAGATGCCAGGCACTCTGCTAGGTAATGGAGATACAGAGAACAAAGTTAAACTTTCAAGGGTCTAACTTGCCTAGTGTCAGGGTGGATACTTAGTACTTCCTTCCCCCAGGATCAAAGGTAAATTTACAGTGTAATTTGTGGGAGGCAATTGAGTTGGAGATGTTGACCTAACCCATTCAGATGGACCCTGGTTTAGAGATGGGGAAGCCCATCCTCAGTGCAGTCCAAAGTCTGGACTCTTGGTTCTCACACTCCTGAGCTCTCCCTCTCCCTTTCTTGGAGACCTAAGAGAAGCAAACTTTTTCTTGTTCCCTAGGTGAACCTAGGGTTGGTGATAGCGTCAAAGTTGGAGGTTATATAAAACCTACTTATATTGGCATATGGTGGGAAGCCAGGAGAATTTATGCTTTGGACAGATGTAGTCCATGTCTCCTCCAAGTCATCCTAATCTCAGCTCCCACTTTCATGAATGTTGGGTACAATGGCTACACCTCCTCATGCTTCTAGGGGCACCTCAATAGGGTGGCTTTCTCTAATTTCATTGCCTTGAGCCCCCCACTGGTACACTGCTGCTTCCAAACTATCAGTTTAGAAAACAGTGTTTGCTAAGCTGGGAGCAAAGATGTCTCCAAAATGATCTGTGACATTCTCTCACCAGTACATAGTGTCCTTGGAAATGTGGACCTAAGCTTAGCGAGCACATGTGGCTAAGGTGGTTCTCACAGTTCTTGGCTGCTAGAAGATCTTTTCTCCTTTTCATGGGTTGCTCAAGAGTTGTCCATTTAGATGCAAGAGGTTGGATTTGCTTGGCCCCTTGTAAAGCTATGAGCCCAGTCTGTCCTTGGCTCCTGATGATGCTGACCATACCACCAAATGATGCCAAGCGATACCATTTAAAACACATTGGAAGATGTAAAGTCCAACATCCTCTGGACCTTTCAAAACTGAAAATTCTCCTCTGGCTGAAGATGAAGGAGGAGGAATCAGGGACCTCTCTTTTCCCTCCAGAGTGTTCCTTTGTGGGGGGGGGGGGCATTTCAGTTAGAACTCCACACTCCCTCTGATTTCTGGAATTTACTCACTTCTCAATTTAATTGGTAATTTTATAAACCATTGCCAGGGTGTAAGCAAGTTTTTGAACTTAGTCTAAGACCCTTTAATTGATTGATATGTGTTTTCCTCTATTAAGGTCTCAGAGATAAAATGGAGGTGGAGTGGCTTCTACCCTGTTGTTACACGGGCAAAACTTCCAAATAATGACCTGGACCAGTCCTTGAAGTTGATTGAGCAGACTGGGTGTGTTGGGATCCTTTTAATGGAGTTGCAGAGATATTTCTGATGTCCGCTCAACCTGTGAGCCCCTTCTCCTGACATTAAGACCCAGAACATGCCCCCAGAGACGTGAGACCATGGTGAAAGCTGAGTCTTTTCCAGAACTCTGAGAACAGGAAGCACAGGAATGGCAAAGTAGCGAAGCCATAAGGATAGGAAATGAGGTGGGGGTGGGGAGGAACAAGAGGGAAGAGGAGGGAGCTACTTATCCCGGAAACTCACCTTGCTGATGACACCTGGTCAGAGGTTCTTCACTTGCTGGGCCATCCCAGAGGGGCCGTAAGTCTCTCCAGATAAGTGGGACTAGGTTTCACGGAGCCTGGGCAGGAGGCAGCTTCCTATCCCTTGAGACCACCCAGGGAATCATGCTGACTCTGAATGGAATAGCACATAAACCCTGAAAGGAGACAATTCTGTCCTCCTTCCTGAGTTTGTTACCCTCCTTTTGTTTCCTGGCCAAGCCCAGCTCATTTGATTCCATTCAATAAGCATTTATTAAGTGCCTACTACATGCCAGAAACTGTGCTAAATGCTGGGAATCCAAATAAAGAAAAGAGACAGTCCCTGCCCTCAAGGACCTTACAATCTAATAAGGAAAGATAACAGACAAAATAGGCTTTAAAAATGAGTAGAGTACAAGGGGTACTCAGTGGAGTGGAAGCCAAGAGGAGTAGCTGATGGAAAATGGAGTTTCCAGGAAGGCTGTGAGCCCTCTACAGAGGAAGGCTTTGGGAGGGAGGAGTAAAAGCTGAGAGGCAGCCGAGTATGAGCTAGAAAATGTAGAGATCTCAGTCATTCTTGGGCAGGGGGAGGGAGGAGAAGGTGGTGGCATGTGGTTCCATGGAGTCCATCCAGAGCTTTAGTATGCCTGGCACTCTCTGTCCTTCTCCTCTGTCACCATTGCTTCCTGCCTTCTTTCTTTTTTCTCTTACCTCATCAATACTTCATCAGCTCTTTAAAACATTGAGCACCTTCTTGTCCTTTGTCTTGCTGACTTGTCTTATTTGCCCATCTCACTTACTTTTCTTTCCTTTCTGCAGTCACTTTTCTCTTTCCTTCTTGACTCCTCTTACCCTTAATACTCCTCCTTCTATCGCTTTCTTTTTGGGTCATCTTGCTTTAGTCTTCCTCCTGCTTGTCCTTTCTTCCTTCCTTCAACATCTCAAGTCCTCCCAACTTTTGCCTCCCAAAATTCAATCTCTGGTGCATCTCCCAATCACTTTTCCTAAGTAAAGGGGGAAATGGGATAAAATAGAAAGTATTAGAAGTCAAGAAACATCTTTTGACTGGTGATAGGTAAAGAAGTTAATTAAGTCAGACCAAAAAATATTATAACAAGGTCTTGTAGATAGAGCTGGAAGGAGTCAACTCTCATTGACTGACAGATACAGATAATCATAGGATACCAAATAGTGAGGAGGAAGACAGGCAATTGGGTCCTAAGAAACTGGTACCCAAGGAAACCTGGTGGGGGAGAAATTGGGGGAATGAAAGAACTCCTATGTGGGACCTAAGAAGAGACTTAGAAAAGGATCGTGAATATTGTCTTGACATCTTCAGCTTTGGCTTATAGCCTGGGTAAGTAAGCCTATTTGTTAATTGTGGTTGCTGGAATAGTTTTTTTCTGTTTGACACTTGGTTTTATTTTAAAACTATACCCACATTGTCTGATTGGCAGTGAGAACACAAAGACAGTATCTGTGTGATGAATAATATAAACAATAAAAGATAAAATGGGAAAAGAAAAAAGAGAGGAGTCAGTGTGCAAGAGGTGAATGGAGAACATTTACATGGACAGATGCAAAGTAAAATAAGCAGAACCAAGAGAACAAGTTGATCACTGATGGTGACCATGTACATAAGGAGTTTCCAAAAGGAAACAGACTCAGAAATTCTAATTCCAATGATGTGTTTGGTCATGAGTCCTGGAAGAGTGATGGGGAACTAAGAGGAGAAAATACGGCAGACACCACCAAATGTGGCCCTTCTGCTGGATATTCTTGCTTAATTTAGCTGCTTGGTCACAAAGAAATGTTTGATCTGGAGGAGGGGGTTGAAAGGCCTGTGTTGTGGTGACAGAAGGCATCAGTTAGGTGTATTTTTCCAAACCAAAGGTAAAGCACACTACCAGGAGGGAAGTCTATTATTGCAAGCATTGTTGCTTCATCCATCAGAGGGAAGAGGTGGAAAGCAGGTGAGGTAAGTCTCCTAAGAGCATTTATCTCTAGATGGAGCCTAGGAAGAAACTGTCATCCCAAGATATAATAGAAATGCCTTCTATGGGTGAGATCCATAACAATTCAACTGACATGTCAACCATGTGAGACTAAACGAATCATTGAGTCATGTAGATTTGTTTGCAGAAATAGAGGAACTTAGGAGAGCAGTACAAGACCACGTCACTGTCCCTAGAAATTACAGAAGGGTTCTCCCAAAGGAACCCAGACTCACTGTTCAGTGCAGATTGTGCAAGGGAATGATAATAACTATACAAAATTTTTTGTCACAAGTGACAAAAAACTTCCTAAGGACCAAGAAAGTCATAATTGTATGGGCAGAATTACACACTGGGAACTCGTGATCATAAACTAAAGAACAAGAAGTCCCCCTGCTGTAATAACAGGTCCCCAAATATCCTTGAGAATTCAGTAAATAACTGCCCTGGATCCAGAGAGCGATCTCAGATGGACTTGTCTACAATCACTCAGATGTAATGGGTATCCATGAAGATTTAAGGTCAGTATTTTTCACACAGAATGTTTATAATATTCCAGATAAGTGGAATGAAAAACTTTCAAAATACAGACACTTAGAAGAAATAAAAATAGTCTGGAATGAGGGTCCCATCATCCTTTCTGCTCCAGATGTTTTCAGTGACTCTACAGCAGGTAAGCTTAAATCTCAATACTTTGTTGGATCCAAAGATCAGTCACTTCCCCACCATCAGTGTAATTCAGCAAATATTGACCTTAAAGGAACAAGGGTAGGAGTATTTTCATCTGATTGCCATTAGATATAGGACGAGAAGAATGAAGATGATGGTGATGATAATGATTATGACAGCTACTGTTTATGTAGCATTTAAGATTTACGAAGAGTCTATGAGACCAAAGAAAAGTCATTCACCTTCTCCAGGACTCAGACTCCTGATGTGTAAATGCAGATGACAGCACTTACTTTGGGAACCACATAGAATCCGCATGGGACTGAGGTCTGAAAATGGCATACTGCAGAGTCCTCTGGAGATGGGAGCTAATGTTATTCTCTTCCAAGGTGAATTCACAATTTGACAGTCATCCCTTGGGAAAAGTCCCCCTGGTACAGAGGACTTCAAAAGGTAGAGGGAGGAAGAATAGTCCTGAAAGGAGAAGTGAGCAGACCAACCCCACGCCAAGTCCTCCTGGGATGACTCTGCATGCTTGTAGGGATAGACATTCTTTCCTCCTTTGCCTTCCTGTGCAGTTTCTTTCCAAAGGGAGAGTATGCAGTTCACGCATTAAGCCCGCGTCAGAAGCAAGGCTGCTGTGATACTTTAAATGACTCTTAACAATAAGATTCCCACATCCTAATAGCATTACCACACCCTAGGGGGTGCTTCTGGCCCATTATACATCATGCCTGGCTGGGTCTCCATTTGTCACTGAGTACCAGGCATGTGGTAATAGTCCTGTAAAACATGCCCTGTTGGGTCTTAATGCTTATTTAATGACACCTGCTACTTCGGTGCCCATAAAGGAAAGCATAATGGGGGGAAGAGCATCTTAGGACTGGAAAAAGAAAAGTTCTCTGAGTGACAGGTCATTTCCAGACACATTTTAGTCACTGACTGTGTACTTCAGATGATCACAGAGCAAGAAGGCACCACATGCCTGGTGTTTCAGAACTAATTTCATCTTGGATCTTCCTGTAGCTATAGTTCCACTCAAGGCAAGACACTTAGCTTCATAGAATCTCGGCATGGGCAGGGACCTCAGACATCTATTTCAGTTAGTACCTGAACCAGAAAACTAGCAAAGGATGATCCAGCTCCTTCCTGAAGACCTCAAGTGAGCAGGGATTCAGGTGAAGCACTTCCTCATCCAGCTCATTACCATTTTGGGAAAAATGATAAAGTTTCATGTTAAAAATGAAAATCTTAGAGACAAAAGTAGCGTTTTACTGAACAATGGATTCCTAAAAGGAAAGGGTAGACTTGGGAAGTGAACAGGGGTTAACAAGATGCTGTTTGAGAATAGAATCTGGATTTCTGGGACTACAGCCTAAAATGCAGAAAAAACAATCTCTAACTAGGGACAGAGGACAATGATCAAAGGCTGAATACTAAATGTGGACTTGCTTAGTGTTTTATTAACCTAATTCAAGGGGCTCTCAACTGAAAGGAAGAGAAGGGAGAAAAATTCTATCACTATTCACTCAGTGTGACAATTATAGAGAATAACTATAATGTAGTAGTAGTAGTAGTAGTAGTAGTAGTAGTAGTAGTAGTAGTAGTAGTAGTAGTAGTAGTAGAAGAGCAGGAGGACAAGGAGGAGGAGGAGAATGGGGAGGAGGAAGAGAGCAAGAACAAGGAGACAATGATAACAATGCCTAGTGGCTGAGATGCCCAGAGGTTTGCAGGAGAAAAAACCCAGGACAGGAAACAGGAGCTGTGCACACAGTCTCTGACGTCTACACACAAATACAGAAAGTATGGTGGACAAACATGATGAGCTCGGATCCCAGTGCAATAAGGCAGATGAACTAGACAGTTCTCACATGACTGGAAAGAATACGATCCAGAGTTCTGAAAGCTCTGAATATTCAATTTTTTCTTACAAACTTGCCTAGTTACACCTCCCTACTCACTACTCATAGCTGTTTCTGTTGGAGCTAAGTGGAACAAGTATCATCTTCCTTGACGACAGATCAGATCAGAATACAATGCTCCAAATGTGGTCCGACAAAAACAGAGGACAAGGGGACCAATATCTTCCTTGCTTTGGATCCTGTTTCCAAGAGAAGGCTACATGACATTTGGGAATTGTAATATCACATTATTGACTTATTTCAAGTTTGTGGTCCACTGTATTAGCAAGCACCCTAGCACACCCAGGATGGTCAGGTAGCACAGGTTCTTTAATCTACTTTATAAAGGAAAGACAGCCTTCAAAGACAACCTTAATTATATATATATATATATACACACACATATATATATACACACACATATATATATATATACACACATATATATGTATATATGTCATTTACTAGTTCAATGAAAAGGTTTACACCCTGAACATGGAGAAAATACAAAGAGAGAAAATAGAAGCAGAGAAATTAGCACAAAGATTCAACAAACAGGACTCCAACTGTCTGAACAAAGTAATACAACCACCTACATACACCACTGGATAGGAGAGCACAAATCTCTGAGTAGTCAGGAGGCTGTTAACAAACAAAGCCTCATCCAGGTAATCAAAGGTCCTTATCATGAGTGAAACTCCCAAAGCAAATATCTCTCAGTATATTTAACAAAGACTTGGCTCCTGATTGGTTCAGAGCCAGAAGGTATGAAACCTATGTGCCTTAGCATAGCTGTGAATCATCAGGATTCCAAGGAGATCAGTTCCTCAGATGCTCACAATTTATCTTGAGCCTGGGAAAGTGAACTCCAAAAAAGAAAACAACAAAAAAATCTCACTTTGCCTGGGCTTATATGAGATCTTTTTCAGATAAACTGCTGCCTAGCCATATGTCCTCCATTTTGTACTTTTACCATTGCTTCCACCCCACCACCCAATCCAACTGTGGGATTTCTGCTCTTGGAGCTCAGAACCACAGACTGATGCAGGAGAAGGGGACTCCAGAAGCCACTCAGCACAATGCCCTTGTTTCTTGTACTCATATAAATTTCAAGTGAGTTTCTTGTCCATTTCCTTATCTGAGAAAAGATGGGCTATGAGCTGGACAGAAATAGTACAGGAAGGCAACACTGTGTTGTGAGCAGGAGAGCAGGGTCCTGTCTCTGCTGGAGCTGCAGGGAATTTTATCAAACTATTTCATGACTATGCGTTTCAGTTTCTAGATTGGTAACAAAAACAGAGTAGACTGCTAGGTCTAGCTGCTTTGATCTGATATTCTCTGTGAGATGTCCCAGTGGGTGGACCCCATTCATCCAATATGCCACCCTCACCACATTTCCTTCTTCCTTTCTCATTTCTTCTCTATCTTGAATCCCCTTCTTGGGCAGGAGAGCAGAAGCTGACTCATCTTAGTGAGTTAGTGGGTAGCTAAGTGGTGCAGTGTATAGAGTGTCAGGTCTAGAATAAGGAAGACAAGTTACTGAGTTCAAATCTGACCTCAGACACATACTAGCTATGAGACTCTGGGCAAGTTACTTAACCTTATTTGCCTCAGTTTCCTCATATGTAAAATGAGGATCTTGGAAAAGGAAATGTCAAAACACTCCACTATCTCTGCCCAGAAGACCCCAAAGGGGATCATGAAGAGTTGGGCATGACTAAAATGGCTGAACAACCAAGGAAGTGAGAAGGAAGGAGATAAGGTACCTAGGACCTGGTATTTAAGGACCTGCTACTATGATCTCTGGCAAATTACTGAGCCCCTCTGCGCATCACATGACTCTTGCTCCCAATTCTACTCCTGACTCTTCAGACTTTTACACCTAGCTCCCAGTAGCCTTCACACACCAGACAGGTCCCTGACCCTTGAGCCCCCTCCTCCAAATGGTAAAGTTCCTGGCCAAAGGCTCCATTTGAAGAGCTGCCCAGGGAAGCTAGACTTGCTGCCCTTCTGGCCCCACTCATGGCTCTCTAGGCTAGCCCCTCGCCCCTCGCTTTGCAGCTCCTTTTTATGTTTTCTTGCCTTGTTAGAATGTAAGTTTCATGAAGACAGGGATTACCTTTCTTTCTGCTGGCATGTGTATTCATAGTGCTTACCCACAGCATCTGTCACATGATCAGTGCTTAATAAATGTTCTCTCTCTCTTCTCTCTCCATCTTCCCTGTCCTATCATCTACTTCCGTCTATGTATCTATTAATGTATACATCTATCATTGACGACATTGGTGATCACAACCTGTAACGATCCTTCCCTACTCAGACTGCACACAGTGCTTGGTTTTCACTCCTCAAGTCAACAGGTCAATAAGCATTATTAAGCACCTACATTCTAGACATTATACTAAGTTCTGTTGATGCAAACAAAGGCAAATTCTCTTCCTTCAAGGAACTCACAATCTAATATTTTCTTATTTTGCATCTCTGTGTATTTGGCTCCAACCCAGTCAAGCCAGGGTTGGATCAGATTGCCTTCAAAGTCATTTGAGTTTCTGAGCTTTGGTCCCAGCTATAAATGGCCTTTGGATGGGAAGACTGAGTCTTCCTGTGCCCTTTCTCCCCACTAAATGACGATGATGATGATTGATAGTGAGGATGATAGCTAGAGTTTAGATAGTGCTTTAAGGCTTGCAAATTGCCTTAAATACGGGATTTCCTTTGATGTTATGAGGTGTGAAATAGATGATGAGGAAACTGAGGCAAACAGAGGTAAAAATGATATGTCCTGAGTCAACAGCTAGTGAGTAAGTATCTGAGGCTGAATTTAAACTAAGGTCTCCTGATTCCAGGTACATGTACTCTATTCACTGCACCACCTAGCTGAGAAAGATGATAGTTCCCTAGGGCTGGTTAGAACCATCTTGACAAAATGAAGAATCATGGGGTCCCCACCAGTGCAACCCTGTTCAGCCTCTATCACCTAAAAACCTTTGAACCAGGTATTCTATCTCCCCCTGGCCCTGCAAACTGCATTCCCATCCCCAAACTCAACTTGCCACATACTGGTGGGTTTGCTTAAGATTGTCCTCATTGGAAGGAATGTCTCTAGCAAGTTGTGAACATTTTCCTATCCTCAATTCTGCACACAGAGGCGGCTGCCAATGAAAAGCTTCAGCTTCCCATGAATGGTTCCCTGTGCAGTCTTGCCCAGCCTCCAGAAGTTGCGTAAGGCTCCCCACAAAGGAAAATGGGCTCAATAGTAATATAGGATAAAGGTCTACAGTATGGCTTTTCCTCTCAGACTCCTAGGCTATGTGTGAAACTCAGAATTACTCTTGATTTTATTATTTTATACCTCCCAGATTATGGCTTTCTAAGCCCAAACTAGAGCCTCTCTGTCTCTCTCTGTCTCTGTCTCTCTTCTCTCTCTCTGTCTCTCTCTGTCTCTGTCTCTCTCTTCTCTCTTCTCTGTCTCTCTGTCTCTGTCTCTCTGTATCTCTCTGTCTCCGTCTCTCTGTCTCTGTCTCTCTGTCTCTGTCTCTCTCTCTGTCTCTCTGTCTCTCTCTGTCTCTCTGTCTCTGTCTCTCTCTGTGTGTCTCGCTGTGTCTGTCTCTGTGTCTGTCTCTGTGTCTGTGTCTGTCTCTCTCTCTCTGTCTCTCTGTCTCTCTCTCTCTCTCTCTCTCTCTGTATCTCTCTCTCTCTCTCTCTCTCTCTCTCTCTCTCTCTCTCTCTCTCTCTCTCTCTCTCTCTCTCTCTCTCTCTCTCTTTCTCCTTTAGGGAGAGCCCTATGGCAGGGACTTGAAAGTCATGGTTTTGATCTTCTGCTCCCCAGAGAAAAGGGTTAAGAATTTTCATTGGTAGAGAATTCTCAGCATATGAAGGGCTTTACCTACATCACATCACTTCAGGGGGTAACAAAGTGTAGTGCAGTGGGCAGATAGTTGAATTTGGAGGCAAAGGACCTAGATTTAAATCCTGGGGCCACCCATGATTCCCTGTGTGAATCCCCACCTTGAGTCTCAGTTCCCTCAATGGTAAAATGAGGAGGTTCATCTAGATGGACTCCAAGATCCCTAAAACAGTCCCTGCCCCTAAGGAACCTACAATCTAATTGGGGAGACAACATGCAAGCAAATATATACAAAACAATATATGGGATAGATACGAAATAATTAACAGAGGAGCTGGAATTCAGAGGCTTTAGAGAAGGCTTCCTGTAGAAGATGAAATTTTAGTTTAGGCTTCAAAGAAGCCAGGGAGGCCAGTAATTGGAGCGCAAGAAGGAGAGCATTCCAGGCATGGAGGATAGCCAGAGAGAGCCAACAGATGGAATGTCTTGTTCATGAAATAGCCAGCAGACCAATGTTCCTGGATCAGGGTGTAAGGTGTAAGCAGACTCAAAGAATAATAGGGGCTAGCTTATGAAATATTAAGTGCATCCATTCATCTAACCTAGCTTTCTACAACATGATCTCCAGATCTTCCCCTGTTCTGACTGTGAACACTTCCTTTCATTAGCTTCTTTCCTATGCTCACCCCTAACTAAGCACGAGACTTCAGCTGCAATGTGAGCCAGGCAAGAATGGGATCTATCCCAGGATCTAGGTCATTGATAGAAGTAGCACATGGTCAAGCACAGCCCTTTGTGTCACCTTCCGTGAGATCTCTGTCCAAGGTGGCATTAGTAACAAGTCCTTGAGGCTGCTCCTCTCAACAGTTGAGTTGCCTATGTATGCCCTCCTGTCTGGCTTGTGTTGCTCCATCTTATCCATAAGAAGGATGTAGCAGACTCTGTTAGAAACCTTCCTAAATACTCTATTGGCACATTTCCTTCACCTTCTAGTCAAGTATCCTGTCAAAAAAAAGGAAATGAGATGGATTTCATGTGACCTAATCTTGATGAAATTATGAAGACTTTTACTGGTCACTACTTCCATTTCTAAATGCCTACACAGCATCCCTTTAATGATACTTCCTAGTCCTTTCAACATTCCAAGCCTCATTTTACTTATCTGTTAAATGGGGGTAACAACACTTGTGTCATAGGGATCACAGAGAACATAGTTTCCAGTCTTGTATCTCCCATTTATTGGCACATTGGTTAGGTGATTGAATCTTCATGAGTCTTATTTCCCTCATCTGTCAAGTGGAGTTCATAATATTCATATCATCTGCTTCTCTGAGATCTTGGCTAATTGAGCATAATAACACACATGAGGAAGTGCTAACCAGGGAAGAGTCTGGTTTTGGACAGGGAAGTCACAGAGATGAGGAGTAGGGCTATAGGGTGATTGATGGACATGTCCTCTATAGCAGTGGCTGTGGAAGGTGAGAGGACGGAACCACAGGAAGGATGCATAGACAGCAGCTTGGCATAAAGTGGCTGAAAGTGAGTCTGGGTCTGGTTAAGTATGGGGGATTCTCACTAGTCAGAAGTCAGGGTTTGGTCAGTGCATTTGGGTGGCTTGAGCTTCAGCAGGAGAGAACAGACATGAAGGCTCCTGGGGTCAAGTGGGGATCTCCAGAAGATCTGTAAATGTCTCTCCCCCAGTTTTTAAGGAGAAATGACTGTGCATGGTTTTGATTCACTATAAATGACACAACATCTTGTCTTTTCCTCTACGTCCTCTTCTCTTTCAAACTTCCTCCACTATCTCAGTTGCATGCCTCAGGCATTGTTCTAGATCTTTTCTCACCTCAAACCTCAGCTCTCCAGTCCTTCCTACAGAGCATGGACAACTTAATTTCCCATTAGCTCAGATCTGCTTATGTGGTTCTCCTCCCCAGCCAACTCCAAGGCTCCCCATTACTTTTAGAACACACTTTTAAAGCCCTATGTAGTCTGACCCCAACCTATATTTCCAGCTTCATTGGACATTAACCCCTATCCCCTTTTAGTGACATATCAGAAATCTTGGCATGTTGTTTCATAACCATCATTTTTTTTCACTTTATTATTTGTTTCTATTACTTTTTCCTTTAATTCACTCATTATTTAGGATTTTATTGTTAAATCTCCATTGGGTCTATGTTGTTTGCTTGATCTGCTTACTATTGTGTCGTGGTCTGTAGAACAAACATTACTATTCCTACTTTTTTTTAGCATTTGTTTGCAATATCTTTGTGCCCTGACACATGGTCAGTTTTTGTGAAAGTTTCATGTGGTACTAAGAAATACATATATTCTTCAGCAGTTCTGTCTAGAAGACACTGTTAAGTCTTTTTGCTCTGGTTCCTCCAGAAATTTGTTCAGTCCTATATTTCTCATTTTCGTTCGTCTCCTATTAATGTTTTACTCTCTGTATCTTCTTGTAGTGCTTAGTTTTTCCCTTGTGAATTTAAGTGGTGAGGTATTGAGAGCATATAGGTTTAATACTAATCCTGGCTTGTTGTTTATGGTTTCCTTCAGCATATAGCTTGGTCCCAATTAGTGTGAATAATGAATCCCTTGAATTGTTCATATTATTCAAATTTTCAATATTTGAAATTATAATCATATGTAAAATATATTGATTAGTTCCAGCTCAATGAAAATAAGCAATGAAAACATTTTTAAATAAGTTTTTCTGTTTATTAACATAATAGGATAGGAAAAATGTATTTCCAGTTGAAGTTATTACAAAATAGTAGAGTAGTTGTAGATAGCAAAATTTAAAAATACCTGAATATCATATCTAAATGTAAGTCTACACATATAATGAAAATATCATTATTGTTCTTTGAAATATTTTAGTAGCAAAGATTAAACTGTCTTCTCTTTCTTTAAATCTCCACACATACACTGGTAGATGCAGGGAACTTTATCTACATTTCTACAAATTTGCATGCTTACAATTTCACACAATGAATCAAGTGTAGATGAATGACCTTGAGTGGTATCTAAAATCAGTACACTCTAACTGTGATATTGCTGGCCTTGTAATATTTTTCCAACAGTTGAACTAAAATAACTTGAAACCCATTTTTTTCTTTTTAATAGTATTTTTCCCAATTACATGTAAAACAATTTTAAACATTTTTTTGAGTTCCAAATTCTCTCCTCCTTCTCCCCCTTCCCCTACCTCTCCTTGAGATGGTAGGCAATCTGATATAGGTTACACATGTACAATCATGTAAAACATTTCCGTATTAGTCATTTTTGTGGGAGAAAACTCAAACAAAAAAATAAGGAAAAAAGTGAAAAATAGCATGCTTTGGTCTGCATTCAGACTCCACCAGTTCTTTCTCTGGAGACAGAGATCATTTTCCATCATGAATCTTTTGGAATTGTTTTGGATCATTGCATTGCTGAGAGCTGTTAAGTTATTTACAATTCGTTATGCGATATTGCTGTTACTGTGTACAATGTTCTCCTAACTCTGCTCAATTTTCTCTGCATCAGTTCATGCAAGTCTTTCTAGGTTTTTCTGAAATCATTCTGCTTGTCATTTCTTATAACACAACAATATTGTTCAGCCATTCCTTATTTGATAGGCATCCCCTCAATTTCCAGTTCTTCGCCACCACAAAAATACTATAAATATTTTTGTACAAATAGGTCCCCCTCCCTTTTTATCTCTTGGGTATATAGACCTACTGGTGGTATTGCTGGGTCAAAAGAATGAAGTTAGTTCACAACTCCACTAACAGCACACTGGTGTCCCCATTTTCCCACATCCCCTCCAATATTCATCATTTTCCTTTTCCTATCAGCCAATCTGCTAAGTATGAGGTGGTAGGATCTGTGAGTTGTTTTAATTTGCATTTTTCTAATCAATAGTGATTTAGAACATTTTTCATATGACTATAGATGGCTTTGATTTCTTCATTTGAAATATGCCTCTTAATATCCTTTGACCATTTATCAATTGGGAAATGACTTGTAGCTGTATAAATTTGACTCCATTTTCTATCTATTTGAGAAATGAGACCTTTATCAAAGATGTTTGCTGTAAAAATTTATCCTAGCTTTCTTCTTTCTTCTAATTTTGGTTACATATGGGTTTTGTTTGTACAAACCCTTTTTGATTTATTATAATCAAAATGATTCATCTCACATTTGGTGATGCTCTTTATTTCTTGTTTGATCCTAAATGTTCCCTTCTCCATGTATATGACAGGCAAACTACTCCATGCTCCCCTTAATTTGCTCATGGCATTGCCCTCTATATCTAAATCATATGCCCATTCTCACCTTATCTTGGTGGATGATGTGAGGTGCTGGTGTATGCCTAGTTTCTGTCATAGTGCAGTGCAGTTTTGAAAACAGTTTTCATCCCCTAGAGGCAGCTAGGGATCACCATAGTGTACAGAGTGCTGGGTCTGGAGTCAGGAAGTCTCATCTTCCTGAGTATAAATCTGGCCGCAGGCACTTACTAAATGTGTGACCCTGGGCAAGTAACAATCCTGTTTGCCTCAGCTTCCTCCTCTGGAGAAGGAAATGGCAAATCATTCCAGTATTTTTGCCAAGAAAACCCCAAATGGAGTCACCGATACTTAGATAAGATTAAAATGACTGAACAAAGAGCAGTCATGCAGGATTTCTGATTCGGCCGCCAGAACTGGGAGGGGCCAATGGCTGCAGCCTCTCAGAGTGTGAGAATTCTGAGATTGAAAAGAAACACTGGTTTTAATATAAAATCTCCTTCTGTATTATCTCAATAAAAAACATTAATTGATCCTTAGACACTTTAAATCTATGGAAAGTGTTTTTTTCTTTCTTTCTTAGAAATGTACCTTATGGAAGGCATGCTCCAGAATAAGCCTTTTCCATTCACATCCAATGGGTCAGTGGATATATTGATGTCCTTAATGATTTGCTTCAAAACACCAGGATATTCTATTACCTTTGTCCTCATTATGGGTTGGAGTAGAGTCAGATTTATCTTCAGCTTCTCTGGTCATTTTAGCATTATGTATCCAACCACCATCAAACCAACCAACACTTATAGTGAGTGTGAGTTGTCACTCTCTCCTTCATTTCCTTTTTCTTTCCTTGGCTTAAATCAACTTGAAGTTTTTGTCTGAATGACTGCTCAGTAAGGGTAATGCATTTTTTTATGGCAACTTGAATCTATGCGGAGAAAAGATGTTCCATTTCTATCATAGTACCACTTCTATCCCTTGTGGTTGCTTGCACACTACAAAAAGACTGAGGGGACTTTGCCTTTTTCTTTTATTTTTATATTGTTTCTAACATTCTGCATTGGAGATTCAGGCATTTCAACATCTCATCCTATTTTAGAGTCTCTAGAATCAAATTCACATGTTTCAGTCATGTCAAATGTTGGCTTAACAACAAAAAAGTCTTCTTTTCGTGATGCTTCTATCTGAAGCATTCTTTCTTTGCCTTAAAAAAAAACTGGGTTTTTTTTAAGGGTTTTTTAAAGGCAATCTTTTGGGGATATGATTGGGAGCAAGGCATCACATCCATACACAGTGATAGGCAAATGCAGGCAGAGGATGTAAAGACATGATAACACTCTCAACTGACTCCATGCACCCCATTAATTATATTTTGCTTCTATTAAATGTAACTGCATACCATTTTATTATTCACACTAAATCAAACTGTGTGTAACCTTGTCCCTCTCTTTTTATATTTTAGGTGCTTGCTTTTGCTTTGTCTGATAGGATGATTGTAATTGCTCCTTTTGTTTTGATTCAGAAGACTGGAAAGGTAGGAGAAGTTGGGTTCATAAGAACTTTGAATGCTGGACAGAGGGTTTTATATTTGGTCCTGGAGGCGATCGGGAGGTGCTGAAGTTTATTGAGTATGGGAGTGATATAATCAGACCTGTGCTTTAGCACCAGGGTGGTGGTGACAGAGGAGAGAAGGGACCCTTTACAAGAGATGTTGTATAGGGAAAATCAATAAGATTTGGCCACAGATTGGATGTGTTTAAGTGAGCAGGCCAGGATGACACCTCAGGTGTGAGCCTGAGTGGCTGGGAGGATGGAACAATAATGAGGAAATTTGGAAGGGGGTGGGGTGGTGGAGAAAGAGTGCAGTGTCAGGCATGCTGAGTCTGAGAGGTCTATGGGACCTCCAGGGGACTAATGAGTCAGGGTTGACCATTGATTCCATCAAGACACTTGATCGTGGGAGGAGAGGCTGAGATTTGGTGACTCACAGATCCTTCTCCCTTAAGGAAGTGCCCCCTCTGGATGATAGTGCAGACATCCATAGAACCAGCTCTCAATTCATGGTTTCCAAGGAAACATCAGCAAAGGCTCCAGAAGTACCCACAGTTTTCAACTGTTTGTTCCAGCACGTAGGAGCTGAGCTGATGTGAAAGCAGCTCCCGCCCCCTCCCTTGGGCAGTTGCTGAGAAAGCCCCGCTGCCAACGTCTTGCTGAATGACAAAAGTATTTCTTTCCTGTTTTTCCACTTCACGAAGCTCCTGATCAGTTGAGCAGGGAGGGTGGGGTACTAGGAGTAGGGAGCTCCATGGGTCTGCTTTAGAATCTAAATGACTATTCTCTGGAGAGCCTTTGTTAGCCCTGGCATGCAGATGTTCCCAGGTTTAGAACTGTTTTTCCAAAGTCACAGTCCCTTTGAGAGCCCTGAAGGTGCAGGCAGCAAGAGTTCAGTGTCAAAGAGCTCAGCCTTTGCCAGGTTTTATGGATCATCCCCTGATTGTGTGGTGGAATATGCAGGAGAGATGTAGGTTGGAAGGTCATCTCAGATACATTCTAGCAGTTGCATGATCCTGGCCAGGTAATTGCACTGCTCTGAGCTTCACTTTCCCCATCTGTAAAATAGCTTAATGATGCCTGTTGTCCCTGCCTCAGAGTTTCTGTGGGAAACCAATGAGAGAATGGATATAAATTGCTTTACAGAGGTCAGATCTTTTCAGTGATTATTATAGAGGTGGAAAGCAGCTCTTGGCAGACTTAAAGTCTCTGGTTTTCTTCCAAGTTCAACTTCAGAGACACCTCGTACACTGTGAGGTCTTTTCTGGACCCTGCAGGTCCTCCTGTCCCAATCCAGGTCCTCCTGTCCCAATCCCAGCCTTGTGGTTTCATATCTATTGTCTATGTACTCACTATGTCTGTACTTTTAGATGAGAGTATGTAAGCCACCTGGGGGCAGAGACTGTTTACTTTTTGTGTTTGAATATGTCTGGTACATCGTAGGTATTTAACTGACGGGCTGATTTATTAAGGACTGGGAGCCAGGAACTGCCTTAAGTAAGCAAGGAAAAGAGGGTGTGGAGTGCTAACCAAAAGTTATTTTAGCATTAGAACTGGAGTACAGAATGCCAAAGAAAGGCTCAGCCCTGAAAGTGAGCTTGGGTCTGGTAGTGCCCGCAGGCATAAGTTAAAGGAGTCGAAGTCAGTGGCATCAGAGAAAGGCACAGATGCTCTCAGGAGTGCCCCTGCAGTCCCGAGGGAGAGACCCAAGTGGCTTTGGAGGTCCTACCTCATCAATGTTAACTAGGGTCAGGACACAAAGGTTGAAGGTGAGGCTTCATTCTGGGCCCAATCCTGGGTAGTACCTGTCCCCAGATTCTCCACTTGGGCTTCTGTCGTTGGATGCCCTAGTTATCAGGAGCCACTAGGGAAAACTTGGCTTTTTTATTTTCTCTTCTTGTTGTTTTAGGCTGTATTTGCACCGCTGCTTTTTCTAGTGTGTTTCCTTTTAAAGTTGGATCAATTCCTTTGGAGATGATTTTTGCATAGTTCAGTACTTACGTTCTGTTACCTTCTGTATCACTGAATCCTTTAAAAGTTGTTGGGTCTGAGGTTGCTGTGAGAAGGGTGGATTTTGCTTCCCTAAGATGCTGGTGCCCAGCTGATCCAGTTTCTTCTGCTTTTGTACAAACCTTTTGTACTGCTGTTATTGTGAGACACTTGTGTGCCACATGCCAACTATCGAGTTCTCCAACATCAGCTGGACCCTCACCACTGCAAGGCAACCCTATGTACTGTGCACTTGCTATGTGCCTGGCACTGTGCTAAACTCTGTAGATACAACTTCCTGCTTACATTCTAATGGGGGGGAATGATAATAAGACAATTAAAAAGTGGAGAGGGGAAGGACCCAAGAGGGAGCAAGGCAGAGAAATCCGTATAAGTGGGAATGCAGCTGAGGAATAGGGGAAAGGCTCCAGACCTAGATCACCTATTGCTTAACATGAAACTTAAGCCCCAAGTCCTGGAGACATCCCAAACCCTCCTCCTCAGCCCCCACCACCACATTCCCAATCAGTTACCACATCATCTTCCTCAACCCATCCCTCCATTCCCACAGGAACTACCTTAGCTCAGGCCCTCATCACTTCTGCCTCATGGCTATAAGAGCCAATGAATGGATCAGTGACTGAGGCTAGCATCCCACTGCTACCAACAGGATTTTCTTTAAACTCAGATTCGACCATGTGACTCCCCTACTGATTCAATTCAGCTGAAGTGGCTCTTGATGGATTTTAGGATAAAATATAATCTCCCCTACCCCCTTAGCCCCCTGCCTCTGAGCTGCCTTTGAATTACATCAGATCATGTTCATCCTTCATTGCCGAAGAAGACCATGCCATCAGAGAAATGATGACATGACTTGCACTTGACTTTTTTTTGAGTGAAGGAGGGCTGTGCAGATCACCAGCCTCACTTTTCCTCCAGAGCCATCTGAATCCAGTGACCTGATATTCCTCAGGATGACTGGATGTGGCCCAGGATGCACTGGGAGGGAGACCTTGTGCCCTTTTGGAGAGAGATAGATAGACAGACACATAGACAGATAGAGAGATAGACAGGTAGATGATGTAGGCTCCCTTGGTGAGCAGTGGTGGGACCATGGTTCTCTCTTTAAATCTCTAGTACAGTTTCTGGTCCATATAGATGCTTGATAAATACACAATATTAAATGATTAGACGAATCTGTTTATCTTCTGTCGATCTGGAAGTTTGATTAAAAGAGGCAAACAGGCAAAATTTGTATCATTTATTCCCATGAAGCTAGGAGATACATGATCATGGAGCCAGAAGGAAATTCTGACCATCCCATACAAGGATGACCAGGCTTAAATCTGTTTTAGGACAATGCCAGGATGTCTGTGTCCCTCAGATTTATGGGCTCTATGTGTGTTTAACTGTATCATGAGAAAGACATTTCTTAGTTGAATAAACTGTAAACACAGTGAGAGAAGACAATTGACGGTAGGGTGAGTTGGAATTTACAATCCTGGGATATCTAGGTTTCCCCCATATAGCAAATATCCCTGTGATACCAAAATAAGGAGACTCCCACTGCTGGTGGCAAGCGTCCTGTCATCAACAGGTCTTTGAAGTTGCTGACACAGGAAAGGGCATTTTTAGAGGAAAACAAAGCACTCTGATTGATTGGTTCAGACTTTGGCCCTTATTAAAGTCCAAAAATGATATTAAATGATTCTCACTTCCAAAAGTCCTCATGATAGAGGTACTCTTCTAGCCTGACAGGACCCCACTTCTGAGTCTCCAATGCAGTCAAATGACCCTTCTCTGGTCCTCACCCAGGGCCCTCCACCAGACAAACAGAGCCAGTGGGACCCAAACAGGGGTGGGCCCCCAGCATATCCTTGGATGACACAAGGAAGGACCAGATGCCCAGCTCCTGTGGGAGATCCCAGTCAAACAAGGCTTCCTGGAAACTTATGAAGAGCACTTTGCCTTAGACGATTTACCTAGACTTGGTAAATGCCTCAGGACCTCGGGCAGCATCTGAAGTTATTCAAAAACAGGATGTTTGCTGACTCCAAGGAGCCTTGATCTCCCCTCCTGTTTCCTGCCTCAGAGCCTGCAGGCGCACCACCCTTTCCTGGTGTGTTCAGCCAAGCCAGATTACATCCTAAAGCTGTGGAAACTGTGGATGTCAAATGCTCCCAGCCTACACAACATTCCCAGGGGCTTCTGGCAGAAAGTAGAAGGAGAAGATAGCTCCAGCCTCTGGTCTGGGGGGAGGCAGAAGAGTTGGGTTCTAATCCAGGCTCTGCCTTTAACTTTCTGTGTGACCTTGGAAAATTCATTTTACTTCTAAGTTTCTACAGGTCTGAAACTTTCCACTAATCCCTATGACTCAGATGGCCTTTGTGAAAGCAGCCTCAGGCTGGCCCAGGGCCCTAACAGAGGTGGCCCACCCTGAGATGAGGACCAGAAGGGGTCTTTTCCTTTCACAGGCAGTCATACTTCACAGGTTATTCCAGAATCAGAGATCCTTAGACATTCACTTCCCCCCTCCCATGTTATAGAGGAATTGAAACCCAGGGGGAGAGTGCCCACACACACACACCACTGTCTTGGGCTCTTTGGGAATTCTGGGCTGAGAAAAGTTAGAATTATTGGAGGGATAGCAGAGAGCTGGACATAGTGCCAGGCTGAGGTGGCTGGAGGAAACCTGGTTCAGCTTGGCCTCCGTGCCAATAAGGAGGGGCTAGGAGCCCCAACGTGTCTATACACAGGGTGGGTGTTTGGAAACAAGGGGCTCAGAGACTGACTGACATGGGGAGCTTTGGAGAGGGAAGGCAGAGCCCCTGGACCAGTTCCCCCTCCTAGGAGCACGATGAAGGTGAAGGGAATGAAGTGTCACCATCTCAGATGTGGAGGGAATCTCCAAGACCACTCACTACCACCTGTGCCTCTTCCTTGGCCCAGGAGGAAAGGAGCTGGGGAGTCACATGGGCGATAAGTGAGAGGTGAGGCTTCAGCCCTGGGGCTGTAGCCCCCAACCTCATGGTCTTCTCTCTGTGCCAGGAAGTTGGAGTGATGGCAATGCCATGTGCTTCTCTCATCCAGCCCTTCTCATCCAGGAGGGGCACTGGGGCAACCATCCCTGCTGTGAAGCAGGACAGAGGCAGGTGTGGGCTAGTTTATCTGAAGAAAAGTTGAAAAAGTCACTAGGCTACATGCTCAACAGCCAAATGAGATTTCATTCTGTATTAAACAATGACTCATATTTGTTTATCAATCTTTAAGACTCACAAAGTGGTTCCTCATCACACTATGGAATCATGAGAAGTGGCTAGTCCCTGGTCCTATAGCTGGGAAGACTCAAAGGTGGGATTTGAACCCAGGGCCCTTGATTCTCAAGGTCCAGCTCTGGATCCACTATGAGTTCCATAGAAGTATGGGTACAATATAGGGAGGATGACAGTCACTTGATCCTCTGGCAGTGCAATTGGAGTGATGATCATGATGCCATGCACAAAAGGGATTGGCCCTTTCAGAAGACAAAGCTAGAAGCAGGAGGGCCAGGTGTTGCAAGGTCGGTTTCAGCTTGGTGTTGCCCCAAAGTGGATCATGAGCTCCTCATCCCTGGAGGTCTGTGGGAGAAGGCTGACTGACCCCTCATCTGGAGCATTATAGAGAGGATTCTTGGCAGGGAGCAGTCTGACCTTAGGCAGTCTCACACCTCTGATAATGTGTGTTTCAGTGACCCTTCAGGCCAGACAAGTGAAGGATTCATTCATTCATTCATTCATTCATTCTTCCTTCCTTGATGAAGAACCTTCTCTGGGAGATGAACAGTGATTTGGAGAAGAATGAGACTCAGCAAGAAATTCCAGGGGCTATTAGATTGTCCTAGGAAAAGCCACCAGAAGAATCAGGATTAGCTCTGACTCTACCGGACATCTCTCGGTCTGGGTTAACATCTAGGATATGTCTTCCTCTGGCTTCCCCCAACTAGCCTTGAGGTCTTGGAGGATCTCAAAAGTCTTATCCCTTCCCTTTCTCCCTAAGTAAATAAATATACAGTGGGAACTCAAGGGATAACTGTAGGATGAATGAATGAGTGAGTGAGTGAATAAATGAATGAAAAGAGAGTGGATTATCAATCTCGACTGAGCTGTGGTTGTCAGTGCTCTTCTCCGAAGGACACCAAGTCTGGAGCACTTGTCCTTGCAGAGCTAACTGCTTGAGACATGTTAGCCAGCAACAAGGAGAAATTTTCCATTTTACAGATGGAAATTCTGAGGCTCAGAGAGGGCCCTGGCTTGATCAATGCAGACATGAGTGCCAATGGGGGAGCAAGAAGCTTCTTTTGTGATTCTGAAGGGACCAGGTCTGCCTCTACGCAGGAGCATCAGCAGCAATCAGTTGCCTCTCAACTCCTTCTGTCTGGAAGAGTGAATTCTGCTGCCCACCTTGTTCATGCCCCTACCAGTGATATAAAATGGCATTGATCCACAGGTGCCCACTGAGCCCCGAAGCCCCTAGGCGCTAATCAAAGGGTAAGTCAATATGGACAGAGGAGGAGTGACCCACCAACATTGATTGGCCAGGTGGGGATTGACTAAGCCTCTTCTGCTCTTTGTGGCTCCTGGCCCTGGGCAGGAGAGAGAAAAGAGAACTGTCTTTGAAGTGGATCTGTAGAACCAAAGCCCGCACTCCATTTTGCTTTTTTGATGAAACGTGTGTGTGTGTGTGTGTGTGTGTATGTGTGTGTGTGTGTGTGTTGATCTATTCTGTTCTTATATTGCTTATATGTCCACAGTATCTTTCCTTCTACCTGTCCCAGACAACCCCCTTTTAGGGCAAAGAAAAAATTTAAGGGGAAAAAAATCTGCAAAACACCAGCAAAATCTGAAGATAGAGGCAGTGTTCCACACTTAGGGAATATTGTTTATCTTAACTGAGTCATATCCCTGGGGGCCAGAGACCTGATCCCACAGCTAGAAGTGGTAAAGGTAGAAATGGTAGGGAGCCCAGGTGAGGGATGGATGGAGAGATGGAAGGAGGAATGGAAGGAGGGGTGGAGAGATAGAAGGGATGCAGAATGGAAGAATGGAGGGATGAAAGGATAGAAAGAGGAATGGAAGAGTAGAGGGAAGGAATGGAAAGAGGAATGGATGGAAAAAATAGGGGTAGAAAGAGGGATGGAGGAGTGGAAGAAGATATGGAAGGAAGGATGGAAAGAATACAGGGATGGAAACATGGAAGACTGAGGAGTGGAGGGAAGGGATGAATGGAGGGATATTGGGAGAGATGGAGAAATAGAAGGTGGTATGGAGGGAAGGATAGAGGGATGGAGGAATGGAAGGGGAAGGAGGTATGAAAAGAGGGATTAAAGGGGAGAAGGAAAGATAAATGAAAAATGGAATGGAGGGAGGGACACCTTCATTTTGCATCTGTTGAGATGTCCTCAGGCCAAGTGCCCCATGGTTTCCCCCTCTCCTGTCCTTTTCTGTATTATCTACCCCATTTTGGTTGGCTCTTATCCCAGCTCTGAGGCTTTTTCTCTTGGGGAGCCTAACCAGGGTCTTCACCTCCCAGGGTCATGGGGATAATAAGTTTTCCCTTCCAGCATCAGTGGGAAGTGATGAAGAGGAACTAACTTTGAGTCTTTCAAGGACATTAGAGCTGGACTGTAGAAGTGGGTTTCAGTGTTGCTGCTGATGTAATCAAAGCCTCAGTTTCCTCATTTGTAAAATGGATATCACACTTCTGGTCACACCCACCACCAGGGCTACTGTGAAGATCAAATGAGGTGGCAGATAAGAGTGGCAGCCTCCAGGATGGGACAGGACACAGATATAAGGACCCCTGCTTCCCCCAACCCTGGGACAGGCACTGAAGTCAGTGATCATGAGACAAATGAGGCCCAGGGCCTGATTGTGTGGCCAGAAGAGACTTGACCCAGAGCAACCCTGCAGCTGAGATCATGGAGCTGGATCCCTCCATCTGATTGTTGGAGGCCGGAGCAGGAAAATTCTTAGAGGTCACCTTGCCCAGCCCCATCAGGGAAGTGAAGAATGGGAGGGAGGGGACACTAGCCCAGGATTCTAGGTTTCCCATCCTCCAGGACTGTCCTTTCCCTTCTTGCCCAGCCCTCCCTGGGTGGGGGGAACCTGACAAAAGGGGTGAGGAGGAGAGGGGACACCTGGGGAAGCTCCCACCGGATCCTGGAAGTTAGAGGGGAGAAAGCTGAGAGTCCCTGACAAAGCAGAGCCAAAGGGAGGCCCTTCACCTCTAACTCCACCGCCCACCCAGGCCCACCCCAGCACAGCTAACCCCAAAGCCTCTGCTTTCCAGTCCTTGTTCACTCCAGGATGTTCACGACGAATGAAATCTGCTGTAAATAGTGACTTTAAGAGGATGGGCATAGTACCCGCCTGGCCAGGTCACTGACCTCCTGCCATCAGTTTTATTAATAGCAGTGAAAGTCTGGAGACCTGCGTTCCCATCAAACTGAAATTGCCTTCGATGTAGTCCAGCTCAGGTCTTCAGACCCTGCAAGCTCTCCCAGGGCAACTTCCAGCCTGGTCAGAGTGGTACCTTTTAAGTTTGCCAGGTGAGAGGAAGACAAAGGCCCTGCCCCCACCCTGGGTGTGCACATGCACTGCTGGATAGAGGTGGGCTGGCACCATGCCCTCGGTGAGTTGTCTTGGACGAGTCTGCTGACACTCATCAGCTAAGACCCCAGGTTCTGGGGGAAATTACCCAGCTGTCTGCATCTGACCAAATGGGACTCTGTGGGGGGCCAGGTTCTTGGGCCACTGGGTGGGCAGCACCTGGCACACAATTTCCCTAAAACAGTGACTTCCCTTCTCCTGTCATCCAACCTCCTCAACACCTCACCCCTTTGCCTACCTTGAGCCCCATTTCATGCCTTCTGATTCAACCAACAGTCGTTGTTAAGGCCTGTGGGGGCATGTCCTGTAATTGTGAATAAGGCCCCTCTTGTTGGCATTTAGCTGTGCTTTGTGGTTTACAAAGTGGAAGGGAAAGTCTAGAAATGATTGTCCCCATTCTACAGAGGAGAAACCTGAGGTAGGGACAGGAGAGAAGCCACTCACCCAAGGCTGGGCACCTCTGTGCAGAAACCTGCCCCAGCTTTGTGTCATCCTCCAATCTGGTAAACAGGTGATCCACACCTTTCTCCAAGCTATACAAAAGCACAGGCCAAGCCAGAGTCCATGGGGCCCTGCCTCGAAGTCTAATTGCCAAACTGACACCAGCCCTTCACCCATCTGCACTGGTCAGCTGCCCTGGTACCTTCCCATCTTAGAGGGGCAATACAGTGTTGCTGCTGATGTAATCAAAGCCTCAGTTTCCTCATTTGTAAAATGGATATCACACTTCTGGTCACACCCACCACCAGGGCTACTGTGAAGATCAAATGAGGTGGCAGATAAGAGTGGCTTTGTCTTTTCATTTTCAAAGCCCAATTCACAGGGAGAGGATGATGCATCTGGAGCCAGAGCCTCCCACTTTGAACCCCAACTCTGCTCTTTCCTGGCTGTATGACATTAGATGAGTCACCTAACCTCTGTGAAATGAAGAAGTTGAATGAGGTGACTTCTGAGACTTCTCTGCCAAAATCTTGGGGCCAGGGGGATACAAGCCTGAGCTCTGTCTTTGAGGCTCACTGGGCTGCTGGGTCTACTTATTGCGGCAGGGCACTGTGCAGGTCTCCACCTCCTTCTCTGGATGCCCCAGCAGTGTCTCTACAAGAGAAGTCCAGCATTTGGGGATGAGAAGGAACACTTGTCTTCTGACTGCTGTTGCCACCAGTGCTATCCCAAGCACACCCTGCCCCCCTTTTCAAAGGTTGTCCACAAGGCCTGGGCAGTTATGTCCCTCCAGCTGCTTCTTCCAGGACCAAGGATGCTGTCACCTGGGCCAGCTCACCAAACACAGCCAGGCACCTGCTTCCTGCCTTGTCTGCAGGTTCAGTTCCCTGTTAGCCACCTTTACTCTATCCTTTCTAGTGCAAAGCTCCTTCCCCTTGATTGACAGCAGAGAAGGAAAAGGAGAGGTGAGTGGCCCTATCTCCTGTCCAGTGTCCACCATCCCTGGCCCCTGTGCAGTGGACATCGAGGTCCATTCTTGATCCTTCTCTGGCTCCTGGTAGAGTGTGAAGGAGTCCTGGGTGCATCTGTCACTTTCCCCAGGGACTAGAGAAGTCATCCTTGCTTCCCTGTTGAAGCATGACCCCAGAGGTTGAAGCAGCTCCTTCCTGGGGCTGCAACTGGGACCTGAGGGCCCATCTTAGGAGTTATCTCTTTGACTCTGGGGTTTCAGAGACCAGTCAGGTCTTCCTTGACTACACTAGAGGGGCAGAGGAGGGGGCAGCACCCGGAGTGTATCAAAGACCAAGGTCTGGGTATTCCCTGCTCCAAGCAGGCCCCGGATCCCAGACCAGCAGGGAAGCCTCTACCTGCTCCTTTTACAGAGTATGAATGCAGGCCCAGAGGGGTGAGGTGATTCTCTCAAGGTTACACAGACAGTGATCAGCAGAGCCAGGGTTTGAGCCCAGGTTCTCTGCACCCCATCATGAGCTCTCCCCGGCACAACTGCAGTGAATGATGAGTGGGGACTGCCGCTCACTTGGGCCCCCAGGTCCCTCGGGGTCCTTTCCCCCCTCCCCCAGTCAGACATCTTCTGTACAGTCATTGTCCTGCCTCTGCTTGAACATCTGCAGTGAAAGGAAGCTCACTATTTGATGCAGCACACTGGGCCCTTGCTCATTGGAAAACTGTCAGAATCTTCTCCCTCTGCCACCACATGCCTGGTCCTGGGCATCACTGTTTATAGAGGGCATCAATGGTCTGGCAGGATTCTGGAGAATCCCAGGAGAGACTCCCAGGGAGTGGGGGAGCCATCCTCAGATATGTGAAGGATTATTTACCCTGTGGAGGAGGGATGAGCTCATTCTGCTTAGGGCCAGAAGGCAGAACTCCCTATCTCTGGAGGTATCCAAGCAGAAGGTAGACAGCCACTGTCAGGGGTAGTGGAAGGGATTCTCTTTCCAGCACAGAGATGCTGGCATCTCATGGGAGTCTCATTCCTTATAAGCTTTACACTATCTCTCTCAAAGCCTCTCTGTATTGACTGTTTTCCCTTTTGTTTGATCCCAAGCTGGGCTTGAGGTTGATCCAGGAAGTCAGTACTTCCTTGATGACCCACCTTGACACCCAGGTGGAGACTCTCTGAGCACAGCAGACATCTCCGTGTGGCTTGTGGGCATGTTTTCTGATAGATGGAGCTTGCCTCTGCAGACCTGCTCTGGGGCTGGGACGGCCCAGGGAGGACCAGTCTACAGGGCTGGCATAGACCCTCTCCTGCAGAAGACCTTTTGGACAAACAATGTCACAAAGCCCACAAAGGCCAAAACTATCTGGGACCTGTGACAAAAAGGGCATCCCCACGGCTGTTGTGCCAGCCACCCTGGGAGCATCATAGGGCCTCAGGCGCCCTGGGCCAGTTACTGAGAAGATCCAATACACCTGCACACTCTCCCTAGGGCCTGGTTCTCCAACTCCAGGACATGCAGAAGGAGAGGCTGTGAGGCAGCTGACAACTGGATATGAGTGCTCAAGACAGGGTACAACCAATGTGAACGTGAAGTAAATGTGTCATGGCAGCTTCGTAGCGTAGTAGGGGAGTCTCTGAGAACACAACTGGTGATAAAATAGCCGTGAGCAGGACATTTGGATGCCCTGCCCCAAGTCCACTTTGAGATGAAGTCAGGACATCCCAAGTGAACTGGGAAGGCCCAACTTGACCAAAAGCACTTTATTTTTGTGGGCAAGGAGAATGGATCCCACGGAGGGGAGAGGAGCCCCTAACTTCATACAGCCAAAAACCCAAGGCTTGGCTCCCTTCCCCATCCCATGTGGTGGCCTTCAGGTCTGTGGCTCGTCCACATTCTCCAAGGATGCTTGCCCATATTACACATGGGGGATTTGTTCAGCTGCAAGGATGTGGTGAGAGGGGGACTGTGGCTACCATTAACCTTGCATCACACTACCAGGAATGTGTCAGGACAGACTCAGCAACAGCAGACAGTGTGAGGGTGTAATGTGTTACTGGAAATTCAGTACCAAGACAATTTGTTATCAATTAGGCAGGCTGACTATTATTTATTCTGGCTGTTGCTCTGAAGACCCAGCGCACTGGGAAGCGAGGGCCGCCTCCTTGGCACCTACCACGCCTGCTCAGCTGTCATCGCAGTCTTGCTAATGTGATTTGCGTTAAAGCTTACAACCTTTTATTAGATGTGATTGGAGCTGGCTTGTGGCCTGATGTTGAGCATCGTGGCTGACAGATCCATTGGAGCGGGCCCTGCCAGCACCTGAGCAGGGAGTGCAGTGGCTGGCCCGGCTGGCCAGCGTTTTTCATTCTTGCCTCATCTCTTCTGGAGCTCAGGCATTGATGCATCACCACCAACTCTCACTGGCTTTAATTAAGTTTTACTTTTAATTAATGGAATTGCTTTGTAATTGTCTCTATGCAGACTGATATGAACTAGACTGTTTTAATCACTGCAGGCCTCCACCCCCTCGTAAATATTTTTAATGCACTAAGTTGTCGGGAGTCAGAGACTTCTCTCAGGCTGGAGTCCACCTGTCATGAAGGCTCTGACTTGGCCAGATCAGTTGTTTATGATAATTAATCTTGATTGCTTTAATAAGATTTCATAATGGGCTTGTTCAAGCTGAATAAATATAGCTAGGGCCCCAGATCATGGACCTGGAAGCACCCCAGCACCTACGCCTTTGGAGGGTAGGAGCAGAAAGTGCTGAGCGGCCATCCTTTAGAGAAGGAACAGGAAGTCAGATCTCTCTGTCTCTTTCACACATACACACACACACACACACAAACTCACACACACACACTCCCACACATTCAAGCACCCACACACATACTCTCATGGGCCTGAGCACTCCCCACACTGTCATCAGTGATCCTTGGGCATGTCTGTGCACCTCAAAGCCTACAGGACTGTGCTTAGCCTTATGAATGGGGCTCTCTCTTCTTCCTCTCTCTCTCTCTCTCTTTCTCTCTCTCTCTCTCTCTCTCTCTCTCTCTCTCTCTCTCTCTCTCTCTCTCTCTCTCTCTTTCTCTCTCCCTGCCACACACAGTTTTGCCGTCTTCATGGACCTTTCTGTTTCCTCACCTCTGTGTCTTTGTCCAGGCTACTTTCTTTGTCTTTTCATTTTCAAAGCCCAATTCACAGGGAGAGGATGATGCATCTGGAGCCAGAGCCTCCCACTTTGAATCCCAACTCTGCTCTTTCCTGGCTATATGACATTAGATGAGTCACCTAACCTCTGTGAAATGAAGAAGTTGAATGAGGTGACTTCTGAGACTTCTTCAGACTTTCACACTACAGGAGTATTCACAGGGTGGGTCTCCTTCCAGCTCCCAACTCAAGTAGACACATCTTGAGATGAATAAATGAAATGATGGATGGATGGATGGATGGACAAATGGATGGATGGATGAACAAATGGATAGATGGATGGACATAAGGACAGATGGATAGATGGATGGACAGATGGATGAGTAGATAGATGGACAGATGGAGAGATGGCTGTCTGGATGGACGGGTGGATGGATATTTATGTGACTGTGTGTGTGAGTATGACTGCATGAGTGAGTGGGCGAGTATGAAAGACTTAGTGTGCCCCATATCAGAAGGTAGCATTTCAAAGCATTCCCAAACTTACCAGCCAAATCAACCTGGACTTCAGACTCTGAGCTTGGAAGCTTAGATGGGGCTCACTGTTCACTGCTCTCAAGTCTATAAAATGTGTCTCCCATCCCCTGCCTCCCAGGACAGGGTCTCTCTCCCCTCCCTCATTGTCCTTCAGAGTCAGTCAGAGCCCAGGCTGCCATGTGAGGGATCCCAAAAGACATCTGGGAGGAGACAGTGATCAGGAAGGGACACATAACAGAGAGGAGACCTCATTCCAGTGGAATTTGTATGTGTGTGCACGTGTGCAAGCATGTGTGTGTGCATGTACCCTTCCTCATTTCACTTAACCACAAAGATGTATAAGCATATCTCATCATTGCTTGAATAATTCTGGAACTCTATCCATGTGGGTGGTCCCTTCAGTGGTACAGAGAGCAGGCTATCCATGCTTCTACTTGTATAAGTTTGTCCTTTGTCCTCCTTCCTGTGATTCTCCACGGTGTCCAGCCACCATGCAGGAGGGCTGCTTCTCTCAGTCCACTATTTCTTCCTTCAGATATACAACAAGCTTACCTTTCCCCATCATTTGTGTTTTTGAAGAAACTTGCCATTGTATCCTTGTATACTGAGATCACTTTATTTTGGATGGAAAATCAAGTTAAAAATAATTCCACAAACTCTTCTCCAAATAGATCTAGAAAACTCACCAGACTTAATCCTGATTGGGAAATCCAAGAAAAAAACTCCCACAGAAAATCATTTGATCAGCCCAGGTTTGCATAGGGAGAGAGATAGAGAGGTTGGTGGACACCTGGACTTGGTCTTCCAAGAGGGTGCTACACAGGACATTCCGATGGAGGGAGAAGTCATACACCAGTCCAAGGAGACCCAACCCAGAGGGACATGACCTTGTGCTGGAATAGGTGCCTACCAGCAGCTAAGCTGCTCACTACCTGTCTCCAGTTCACATGGTCAGGGTAGACCGAGGAGGGAATCTGTGAATAGCAATGGCATTCCACGGGGAGGAGAGGTCATAGACCTTGCCTGGATACACTAAGAGAATGTTCAGAAGCTCAGATCTCTGGAGTTAAATGAGGGTCTCAGTTCTACCCTCCCACTCTGTCTGAAGCCTGTAGATGAATCATGATGGAAAGAATCCAAAACCAAAAGAAAACTTACAACACAGTGTTAGTGTCACTCTATCCAATGGGCTCTTGGTGGCTGAGCCCCAGCAGTCTACTGAGACGCCAAAGAGGGGAATCCCACAGAAGCTTTTCTTAGACTCGAACCCAGCTCAAGAAGCTGCAGAAATTAGACTGGGGGTAGTGATAATGTTCACCCTGTACTGGAACACTTTTGGAATTCTGAAAGCTTTCAAACGCCCAGCCTGGGCTGCGGCTGAGATCCTAGAATATCACAACACTTAATACCTCCAGAAAACAGCATCAGGACCAGCCCAGATATTCCCTCCAGGAGTACACAGGGACTGGCTTAACGTAAAGTCAGACGTCAGGAAGAAGACTGGAGCAATGAGCAAACAAATCCATGAAAAGCTCTGCTTGTGGTTTGGGTGTCAGAGACACAAAGCCAGAAGAAGAATGACCCCAAAATACCTACAAGCACATTTTCAAAGAAAATTGTAGCTTGGGCACAATCAGCTAGAACTCCCAGAAGAGATAAATGAAGAGTTAAATGATGCTTGTTTTTTTATAAATGAAATGAGAGCACTAAAGGGAGAATGAGAATGATGGAAGAAAGAACTGGAAAAGGAATTATCAGTTTGGCACAAATGGCACAAAATCTTTTCCAAGCAAAAAGCTCCCTAAGAATTAAAATAAATCAAATAGAAAAGGATGAAAGAAGAATTATTAAAACAAAATTAAAATAGTGAAAAATAAAAGAAAATGTAAGCTATCTAATAGAAACACACACAAAACTAAGCAACTGATGGGATCACACATAATTTAGCAGCTACCACTCTAAAAGAGTGGATGGCTTAAAATGCAAAATGTAAAATTCCACAAAAAAAACCATATAAGTTGACTAAAAATGACTTGTTATACTACATGGGGGGGGGGGCGGGAATAGACCCCAAATTAAATAGAGGACTTCCAAGCATTCCTGAAGAAAATGCCAAAGCTATAGAGAAACTCTAAAGTATAAACAAAGGTAAACACAAATAAACAATCATAAAGAAATAAGCAAGGATAACATTTACATGGGATAATATGGGATAATACATATGTCTCCTTAGCACCCTATCACCATCAAAGACCATAGAAGTCTAATTAGACAGAAGGTCTGGAAGTGGTTCAGTTGTGTCTTGATTTTAAGAGAGAAGTGGAAAGGGAGGATAAAAGGAATACATTGGTGGGGAAGGGAGAGGAAGATTGAGGAAATTATTTCACATAATCAAGGGGCACAAGTAGACGTCTATACCAACAAGGAGAAAAAGGGGTAGGGGAACAGGTGACACTTGAACCTCTCATTTGAATTGGTTGAAAGACAAAAGAATGCACATATAGACACAATTGGATATGGAAATGTGTTTCACTACACAGGGACACAGAAGGGAAGGAGAGAAGAGAAAGGAGGGAATTAGAAGTAGGGTAGATTAAGGGAGGAATTAGTCCTAAGCAAAACAAACTCTAAGGATCTTTTTGTAGTGACAAGGAATTGGAAACTTTGAGGGCACCCATCAACTGGGGAATGACTGAACAAATTATGGTATATTAATGTGTTGCAATACTACAGGACAGTAAATGATGAAGGGGAGGATTTCAGAAAAACCTGGGAAGACTTGTATCAAACTGATCCAGAATGAAGTGAGTAGAACCAGGAAAACGATTTATACAATAACAATTCTTTTGCAAATATAGGAACTCTGAGCAGTGTAATGACCAACCACCATTCCAGAAGACAAATGATGAAACATGCTACCCTCTTCCTGAAAAAGAACAGAAAGATTTACAGTGCAGAATGAGATGTTTTATTGGATTTTGCATATTTGTGATAGTGATGTTCCCCCTCCCCTTTCTTTCTCATTTTTTGGGGATAGAAAGAAGGTGATTTTTTGTTGACTGAAAAAATAAAATTTAATTTAAAAACCATGAAACCGAAAATTTATATCTCCCCCATGGTGAAGCAAAGAAGACTGATCCAATACCACCACTCCCTCCACCACAGCTAGGAAACACGGGATCTCTGAGAAGATGAACTGGGCCTGGGAAGAATGGGAGATGGAACTGTATTGTTCTGAGAGAAGTATCTTTAACATCAGCAGACACAACCACATAAGTAGACTATGCATCGCGGATGAAAGGGTACTGAGCCAGGGTCAGGAAAACCCTTGAATTCTGATTCTGGCACTTCAGACAAATTGCTTAGCTTCTCTGTGCCTCAGTTTCTTAATCTGTGAAATGAAAGTACTAACAAGACTTGCACTCCTGACCTCATAGATGGTTGTGAGGAGGAGGAGGATGGGAAAGTGAAGGCTAGATCTGGCTGAAGGACATCCAGAGCATGTGCTCCCTGATGGAGTGTCTCAACTCAGAGAAGGAGCCATGAGGACCCCCTGGGGCTGGGAGAGGCACATACAAAGAGTGAGAAGGTGATTGATCTCAATCTAAAGACTCCCTTGGTCACTGGCTCTCTAAATCAAAGAACTTCGCACGTTTTCCGAGGGAGAATCAATCTTGTTCTCTGCAGTAAATATTGTAATCCCTTTGCCAGCACAGTTTAGGGAATGTAACTGTCACGTTTAAGATATATTAGAAAATATTCTTCCAAATTGTGTGAATGTACTGAGCCAAAAGGCTTTTAAACAGGAAATCAACACTGAAAATGGTTCTTTCCTCTGTCTTGGCTGTGACTCCACATTAGAGAGGAAGAGGGAGGGGAAGGAGTTCTATCACACATGCAAAGAAAAATCACCCTAATTAAAGGCAAGCTCAATTAAAGACTCCTGCAAAGGGCTTCCCAACGGAAAGTCCATGCGCACTCACTCACTGAATCTCGAGTGACAGAATCATGACATCTCAGAATCTCAGAATTCTAGAACCACATAATAGTAAATTTACAAATTTTAATGATCCTCAAATCCTAGGGTCTCCCAGTGAACAACTTGCTCTCTCTTAATCTGGCACTTTCTTCCCCCGTTGGTCATCTCCTGTTTTGTATCCCATCTGTCACTTGTACTCAGGTATTTGTCTGTTGTCCCCCACAAGGGACTGTGTGCTTTTTGAGTACAGAGATTGGTGTTTGCCTTTCTTTGCACACTCAGCACTTAGCACAGTGGCACATAGGAAATTCTTGATAAATATTTATTTACCAACTGATAATCTCAGAACCACAAGGGAAAACTGAGGCAAATAGGATTAAGTGACTTGCCCAGAGTCACACACCTAGTAAGTGTCTAAGGCTAGATTTGAACTCAGAAAGATGAGTCTTCCTCCATCCAGACCTGGCACTCTATCCACTGTGCCACTTAGCTACCCTTATCTGGTACATAGTAGGTGCTTAATAAATGTATTCTTTATTTTTAGCCCTCTTTTTTTAAATGTTGAGTTTCAAATTCTCTCCCTTCCTCCTCCTCCATCCACTGGAAAAGCAAACAAAATAATATCAATTATCCTTATGAAATCATGCAAAGCATATTTCCACGTTAACCATATCACCAAAAAACTCAAAAAAGCAAAAAAAAAATATGCTTCAATTTGCACTCAGAGTTCATCAGATCTTTCTCTGCAAGTGGATAACATTTTTCTTCATGAATACTTTGGAATTGTCTTGGATCAGTGCATTGATCAGAGTAGCCATGGCTGTCCTTGTACACAAATATCTCCTGGTTCTTCTCAATACACTTTTCATCAGTTCATATAGATCTTCCCATGTTTGTTTTTTTTTTTCTGAAGCCACTCCCTTGTCATTTTTACAGCACAATATCTATCACAATTCATGTACCACAACTAATTCAACCATTCCCCAATTAATGGACATCCCCTCAATTTCCAATTCTTTGCCACCACAAAAAGAACCACTATAAACAGGGTTTTTTGGTAGGTGTAGGTAATTTTCCTTTTTCTTTGATGTTTGCGATACAGACCTAGTAGAGGTATTGCCAGGGCAAAGGCTGTGCATGGTTTATATCCCTGTGAACATAGATCCAAATTGTTCTCTGGAATGCTTGGACCAGTTCACAATTCCACCAAGAGTCTGTTAATGACCCTCTTTTTTCCTTATCCTCTCCAGCTTTTGTCATTTCTGCTAGGTATGAGATGGTACCACAGAGTTGTTTTAATTTATATTTTTTATCAACAGTGATTTGGAGTATTTTTATATTACTATAGATTGCTTTGGTTTCTACTTCTGAAAACTGCGTGCTCATATCTTTTATCATTTATCAATAGGGACTGTTTCTAATTTTTACAAATTTGACTCAGTTCCCCATATATTTGAGAAATGAAAACTTAATAAGGGAAATTTACCCTTAAATTTTTTGCCATTACTTCATTGTGTATGGTTCCTTATAGCAAAATGTGGTTTCCCTGAATATCTCTTTTTATTAGATCTATTTCTGCTTTTGCTTTGTCTGAAATCATGATTGCCACCCTTTCCTTTTTGTCTTCAGCTGAAGCATGTTAGATTCTCCTCCAGTCCTTCATTTTAACTCTGCATATGTCTTTCTGTTTCAAGTGTGTCTCTTGTACACAATATATTTTTGTATTCTGGTTTCTAATACATTCTGCCATCCCCTTCCGTTTTATGGGTCATCCCATTCCCATTCAGTTATGATGACTAATTATGTACTTCCCTCCATCCTATTTTCTTCTGCTTATCCCTCTGTGTCTTTTCGTCCTGTCCCTCCTCAAAAGTCCATTTTGCTTCTCACCACTGACTTCCTTAATCCACCCTCCCCTTCGTCATCACCTTCCCTTGCATCTCTTATCCCTTTTTCTTTCTATTTCCCTATTGGGTAAGATTGATTTCTATACCTAACTGAGTGTGAATATATAGTCTTCCCTCTCTGAACCTCAAATTCTGATGAGATGCTATCTCTGGTGCCATGACACACTTCTCCTCTCCCCTCATCCCCATCTTCCCCTGTATCATCTCTTAGAGTCTGGATTCCCCTGACCTCCCATGAGCACTCAGGGTCCCCAAATACCTCCAAGACCTCAGATCTGCCTCTCAGACATCTTTGGAATCCACCTCCCATCCAGCTGTCTGTCCTTCAGGCCTTTATCAAAAGGCAGTGGTGGTCACTGAGAGTCAGACAGACTCAGTCCTTAGTAACTTGCTCCATCCTCAAGTATTTATTGATTAAGTTTTAGTCAAAGACCGGGCCCCATTCTGGTCCAAGGGCTACCAAGACAAGAGAAGAAGGCTCCCCTGGGACTGGTGAAGGAGGTGAGTCAACAGGAAGGCAACTTCATAGGTACCTGTGTTTGTGTGTACCTGTCTTCTCCCCCAGGGAGGTCTGGGAAGGCCCATTGCTTGGCAGTCAGGCTTCATGCATTTCCCCCATAAGCCTCCTCTGGCTGTTTGAAGCCTTCCTCCCCACTTCATGTTGTGCCATGTCCTGGTCTGGGGCCAAGACACTTTAAACACCTTGGCCCTCTGGCCTTCAAGCTGGGGGTGTGTGCCCATGTGTGCACAAACATGTGTGTGCATGTGTTTTGTGTGCACATGTGTGCTGTATGTACACATGTGTGTGCGTGTGCATGTGTGTGTGCCAGGATAGAGTCAGGAATCTGCATGGGCCTGCTCTAGGCCTGGCCTCTTGAGTCCTTGATCAGCTCTTTGTCTCTTCCCCAAGTCAGTAAGAGAAGAAAAGTGAGTCTGCGAGGCCTCGCAGATTTGGCTGAGCCAGCTGCCCCAGCCCTGGCCTTCCTATTCTGTGTTTAACAACACGGACACAAACTTTAGACTCATAACTCCTCACTTAACCCATAATTCATTAAAATGATAATGAGCTGTCACCGGGATGTGATAACTTCAAATGCATGTTATTAATTAACAGTGCCAAGTGTAACTTAATGACCAAAGCATCCTAGAACCAGTGACTGGCTCTCAGTACCCTGTGGCCTCCTTGGCCTCCAGTCTGACCAGGCTATGACCAATCAATTAATCTATAAGCATTCATTAAGCACCCTCCGTGTGCCAGCCACTCTGCTAAGCCTCAGGATCACTCAGCCTCCTTGACCGAGTCCCTGATGAGCTAGGAAGCTGGTGCACCCCACGGCAATGCAGCTCCAGCCTGCACTCTCCCACCTCCACCCCACCCTGGCCTACAGCCGCCCTTGTGGGCCAGGGAGCCAAGACGCAGGTCAGTGCATCCGGCTCCTAGTCACCAAAATCTGTCTAAAACAAGGTGACAACCTAGGAGCAATGCCCAGAATCCTGCCAGATTCCTGTCATTGACCATTAGTCCAGATAATTCTGCAAAAAGAGAATGAGAAGCCCTGCCCTGCCCTGCCATGGTCACAAGACAGAAAGGGCTGGAAATGAAAGAAAGTCAGCTGGAAGAGTCGTCCTTCAAGACCTCCCTGGGCTGGCACTCGAAGCTCTGGAGCAATCCGCCAGGCAGAAAAGACCAAGCCCCATGTTGAGAATGAGGAGCTTTGAGGACGAGCAAAGGTGGGGGGAATCCCGGAAAGGCCACCAGCGAGATGAGGGATCACTTGAATGAAACAAGAGCACAGATTGACCAGGAGCCCCTGGGGGCCTTTCCGGGCCCAGTGATTAAGAGGAAGGCAAAGGAGACCCCTGGAGCAGCTGGTGCCACAGGTGAGGCCTCGAAAGCACTCTGCAATGTGCTTGGTGGCCCTTCAAACTCCAAGGAAACATAAGGGCAGCCCCTTCCCAGGAAGGGGACCAGGGAAAGCTGCCCTTCACCCAACTGGAAGGAGGGCCTGAAGGATCATGGGAGACCAAAGCCCATCCCAGGAACTCGGAGACCTTGGGAGGGCTTCTCTCGGACTGAGACTAAGTTTATGCCCATTTGGCACCTCTTCTCCTCCCCCCTGCTCACGCACTGTTCTTCTGGCATCAAGGCTATAAAAGTCTCCCAGACATAAGGGTTCAGTCTAGAATACAGCCCATGGCTGCCCACTGCCTTGCCAGTACCCTGGGGATCCAAGCTCCAGACTGCAAAAACTCCCTGAGGCTGTGACAGCCATCTCCACAGCAGCGTTCTGGGACAAGCATGGAGAAACATAGGGAGCAGCAACCTGACATGGAGTTTGGCTTTCTATGGTAATGGCCAGGGAGTGGGGGGGGGGGGGCGGGGGGACGTGCTGCCCACCCTGCTCCCTATGTTTCTCCATCACTTCATCTTTGAATAAATATTGCAAAACAAAAGAACATTATTTAACACCTGGTTTAAAATTATTTACTATCAGGGGAGCCTGCAGATTTTGAGACCTTCACGAAACCACACCATACTGCTCCTGAGTGATTTTTAAAGAGAAATAAGAATTCTGAGAGCAAAATTTATGGCTTGCACTATAGACATAATTGGCAGAAGAAAAGAAAACTTAAATCTGTTGTGGAAAGTTTCACCACAGAAACGAAAGAGGCCATCTGATGGCAAAGGCAAATACACCAAAGTGAAGGAAAATCTGGAAGAAGAGATTTTAAAAACAATTACATTCTAAGAAAACATGCTCTTCATACAAGCAAAACCTATTGATCTCAAAGACAGAATACCTAGAGACAACCTAAGAATTACAGGTCTCCTAGGCAACCGTGGAAAGCAATAACAAAACAAACTGGAATACCACAATTCAAGGAATGATACAAGAAAACTGCTCAGAATTTCTGAACACAGACACAAAGTGCCAATCAAAAGAGTCCATAGATCATCTCCAGGAAAAAGAAAAACAAAAGCATATTCCAAGACACTGAGTGATTAAAATGAACAATTCCATTGAGAAACAGCAAATTCTACAGGTGTCCGGGAGAAAGGCCTTCAAATTCAAAGCAAAGCAAATTCAAATAGTAAGACTCGTTGACACCCATCAGAAAATTCAAGAGGTCACGGAATCGTGTGTTTCAAAGAGCAATATACAACAGAATGGGACTTACTGTGCAAATCTGGTCTAAATTGTAAAGGTTTTAAAAATGGATTTTCAACCATTAGGAGACACTTGAAACCAAATGCTGAGAAAGTATAAGGAGCCAGCTCAGTTCTGCCCATAAGAAGAGATACAGAAAGCACCTCCTCCATTTCTCAGCAGAAGGTAGGGACTACACATGTGGAATAGTGTAAGTAATTTCAGAATTTTTCAGTGGGTCAATTGGTTTTGATGGATTATTTTTCCTTTTCTTTTTAGTTAGAATTGGTGGTTCTCTGGTGGGAAGAGGAAACAGTGGAAAATGTGGTAGAAAAATCAAAATATATCAATAAGAAGGTTTTTAAAAATCTAAGTCCAGGGATGAAGGGACCATAGCTGGGATCGTGCTAATACAACAGTCCTTAGTTAACAAGCCAACTGGAAACCAAAGGGTCTTTTGACAAACTCTTGAGTTTTGGGGAGAAGGGTGAGCCTACGTGGTCTCAGGCGGTATTCGATGAGGTGACTGCTCTGTGCATGTATGTCAGAAGTCTATTTAGTCTTTGTATTTTATTCAGCGCAGCATAATGGGCCATTATGAACCCTAAATGGCATGTTTTTCTTACCCTTTATGACAATTCAAAACAAATTATTTCAAAATGTCTTTTAAAAAACAACATGAGAAAATAGCAGGCTGTTCATCTGAGAGTTGGTGATTTTCTTCCAATCAGTGGGTGAGGTAGCCTCCAATTTCCTATGCCCAGCATTGCTGGCCTCTGCCTCTCTGCATGCAAGTGCCCTTCCCAGACACTTCCTAGCTGTGTGACCCTTGGCCTCCTTGTCTCAGTTTCCTCATACTTTCTCAGCATTTGGTTTCCCAGCTGGGGTCAGCTTCCAGAGAGTCTTTGTCTGCTCCCCTGTGACAGCCACGGATAAGGCTAGTCCTTCCCACCTTACTCTCCGGTGCCCTTCTTGGTCTCTGTGATATCCATGCACCGCCCCCTTCGTGCCTGGGAGCCCTGCCATCTGGTCTGTTCTGTCACATGGGAGAGCTTAGGGCAGAACCCCAGGGCTGGGGGCTGGAGGGTGGCTTCTAAGAGCTTGAGGGAGGGAGAATTGCTGTTGTCATGGAAACCAAGAGATGTGTGGAGTCTCTGAAACTGGATCAGATGGGAAAATTTAGTTCCTCCCCCCTTAGAGTAGCAAACACCACTATTTGCACCAAGATTCCCTTCCGGACCTGAGGATCCCTTCTGAGTGGATCCTTCCTTCACTGGGACAAACCTAAGACCTCAGAGCATTGACAAATTGTATAGCCCCAAACTCAGCACTCCATGGTCAACCCCGAGTCATGCTAAGGGTCAAGATTAGGAAGCGACCACAGCTAGATCAGGGGCATGAGAAGGTGCTGAGAAAGAGTGGGTGGGATTGGAGTTCAGGACAAGCTCTGGAGGAGCAGGCAAAGGAGATACAGGTTGGCCAGGGGAATGTCATAGCTATGGAGAGAGGGAGCAGAATCCAGAACGTTCTTCTTGGGTTTTTAGGATTCTAGCCTTGATTCTGGGAGGTCTGTCCTTCTTTAGTGTCTCCTTCCTCCCTTTCCCTTCCCCCCACCCCAGCCCCTGAGAGCCTCCAGGAGTCTGCAGACACATGAAGACCCATAAGCCCCTCCTACAATGGAGCTTTGCTTGACCCTGGTATGCCAGAATCCCTCATTGCCCTAGGAGGGATGGGCTGGTGAGGACAAATTCCCCAACAAAAAGTCATATTTCTCTCAAGAAAACATCAAATCCCACTTGTGTTTGCCAAGATGGCAGCCAGGGCTGAGGAGGTGTCCTGAAAACCTCTAGGGGAAAGGAAGAGGCCCCATCAAACTTGACCCCAACCTCTCTGGGGCTTTGACAAGGCTTCCTTCCAGTGTAGGAGATGGGAGGTCTAGGATAGTTCTGACTGGAGAGGGCTGTTTCCACCATCACAGGTCCTAAAATGAAAAAAAGCCTGCGTACAGGGATGGAGACTGCAGCCAGCCTGGCATCTCCTCCCTTGCTAAGCAAACTCTGGCTGTGCCCCAGGCTGCAAGGACATCCCACACCCACACCAGCTTGAGAAGTCTGACTCCCAGGTTGGCACAGCCTGCAGTGATAGCCATCTCCAGAACAAGGAACCACTGTCTGGTGAGAAAGGTTTGAGGAGGCCCATAGTGGGAGTCAGGAAGGCTCAAGATCTGTCTCAGACACTTCCTAGTTGTGTGACCCTTGGCCTCCCTGCCTCAGTTTCCTCACCTGTAAAATGAGCTGGGGAAGGATATGGCAAATGCTCCAATGTCTCTGCTAAGCAAACCCCAGGAGTCATGAAGAGTTGGACCCAACATGAGGAAGTTGGAATCACTGACCTCCACAACTCCTTCCGCCTCCAAGGCAGCTGGTGGAACCTACAATAGAACACTGAGCCTGGGACCAAGAAGACCCGAGTTCAAATCTAAGTTCAGATGCTTCCAAGCTGAACCAGTCCTCTGTCTGTCTTGGCTTCCTCAGTGGTCACCATATAGACACAATATCCCCTCTCCCAGCTCAGCAGACAAAGGAGGGGTAGGGGGAGAAAGGCAAGGAGGCCTGCCCTGATGCAGGAAAGCCAGAGCTTGGCCCAACGCCAGTGCTCAGGACAGTCTTCACTATATTGTTCTGTGTAGCTCATTTAATTTATATTGTAATAAAAACTCCTATTGATTTTAATAAAGTTGAAGACTATCCTTTCGAATGAACTCCCAGGGACACCTACTCCCATGAAAACTGACTTTTCTGGTTTTCTGTGATTTCTGCTGCCTCAGGGCATCCTAGGCCAGTGCCCCCTCACCAGCTTCCCTGAACGGAGCAAGCTGCCAATACCCCTACGCTTCAAGGGGTCCAGGCCATCAAGGAGCATGTCTGAGCACCTTCTGTGTACCCAGCCCTATGCTTGGCCCCATGGAGAGGAGGGCAGTGGGGGATGGGCTTCCCCTCAAAGTGTATCACAGCTTCACCAAGAAAACCCAAGATGGTGGCTGACAAAGGATGGACTTTCTCAAGATTCAAACAGCCAGGAGAGCCAGAGAGAGCATGTACTTAGGGAAGACTTCCTAGAGGATGTAACTTGAGTCTGTACAGTCAGATGGCAGGAGAAAAGCAAAGATTCAGGTGGAGGAATGACTGGAAATGAGGTATAAAAGTGGGAATGATTGGGAGGTGGTGGGGGAGAGTGAGGTGATGGCCCTGGAGGTTGGGGGGCCTTGAATGCCAGGTGGAGTACTCTGCACTTTATTCTGTGGGCAATGGAGAGTCCAAAAGGATCTTCAGGATGTTGCAGAGTCCAGCCTCCTCAGGCCTTCCTGACCATTCTCCCAGAGGGTTTATTGGGGAAGGGGAGGAAAGCGGCCACAGGTCACAGAGTTGGGTAAGGTCCCTTACGGCAGAAGTTGCCCCAGAGACCCAGTGATGGAGTGGGACCAGGAGACCAAAGGCTGTGGCCAGAAGTGAACTGGAAGGTTCGGGCCCCAGGAAAGCAATCCTTTGGAGCTTGGTGGGAGGACATCCAGTCTCCCTGATTGACACCCTGAACATTTCTCCAGGAGGCAGGCAGGGCTACTCAGGATCAATAAGAGCAAATGTCCAAGAGAGAGCTAGTCTACCTCTCACTTCTCATGGACAGTTCCCTATGAAACTAAGCCCCCAACAGCTAATCTGAGACCATGGCCTCACATGTCTGGAAGTAGCATGTCCCCATTTCTGAATCTCTCATAGACCTCACTGGGCACCATCTCACAAATCCAGATGGCTCCACATTCATCTACTGGAGACTGCCTTCCTCTGATTCCACCCCTGACTCTGGCATCCTCTATCCTGACTGGGCGCAGAGTCAGCTAGGAGAGACTGGGAGACTTCATCAACAGTTCTGTGTGTGACCCTGGGTCAGTCATTTCACCCTCCAGGTCCCTACCTTCACATTTCTGAAACATGGACAATGCTGTAATGGCTGAGCTTCCAAGTAATTTCTCTGAAAACAGGTACTCTGCTTTATTGCCTTTTGTACTCCTCATGGCAGGACAAAGGGGCACAGTAAATAGAGTCCAGAGCCTGGAGTCAGGAAGACCTGAATTCAAATTTGACTTCACACACATGTTGTGTGACTCTTGGTAAGTCACTGTGTGGGTCCAAGACCACCAACTCAAATAAAAATCAGAGACTTCTCAAGGTAGAAGCAAAGCAGAAAGATTTTATTACGATCTTGAGAGAAAGGGCATCTCGTCTGTGACAGATGGTCAGGAGAGTGAGGCAATTATATAGGGCAAAAATAGAGATGATATTGCCCTAACGCAGATCCCATCCCCTGCTGGCCTTTTACTCCCACTGGCTGGGAGTCAGGCTCACAATCTAAATGCAACAGTCTACCCTGTGAATAGGGGAAAAGGAAGCAGTGAAAAGCTAAAATAATGTTAACCCTATTTAGCAGGCATTATGTTGATGTGGCAACCCAAGGGAGGGGAAGGGGTTTAAGCTTCATATTCCCAAAAGTCACATGATTTCTGGGAAACCAAAACTTAGACCTAACCATCTACTAAAAGCCTTTTGTGAAGCACTGAGAAGTCTTCACTAATTTCATTCTGTTCATCACTTCACTCTGTTTGCCCCAGTCTTCTCATCTGTAAAATGAACTGGAGAGAGAAATGGCCAACCACTCCAGTACCTTTGCCAAGAAAATCCCAAATGGAGTCACGAAGAGTCAGACATGACTGAAACAACTTTTCCATTTGGAGCAGCCCCATGTCTATCAGAACGGGCTGACTTAGATTTGCAGACTATTGGACAAGATCTACAGGGTATTCATTTAGATGCAGATGGAAGCTTGAGCAATAAATGTTCTTCATCCATTTGGTCTTTCCTGTGTGAGTGGTTGGGCCCACTTACCCAATCTCTTGAATAATCCCAGACCTCTTCTAGAAGGTTCTGGAGTGCTATGGGGCTTGATTCAATCAGCCCAATTTTATCTGTCAAGAGGAGCCTCTAGAGGATGTCACCCACCTCAGAAAATCCCCCTTTGATCTGGATTCTCGCCACCCTCTAGTTTTTTTGCATCATAGTGTCAAATACTTTGGGCAAGCAGACCTGTTTAGTGCTTTGCTTGGTGTTTATTACCAGAGAAAGTGTTGTTGAATAGAGATATTTCTGTTGTTTCACCTTCTAAAGAACCTTAAGTCATCTTATCATGTGCTTGAGGAGACAATTCTTGCAGTCAAATGGACTGACTTTTGTTTTTGTAATCAATGAGCACAATGGGGTCTTCTCTACATTTTTTGGTCTATTGTGAGAAAGTAAAGATGAGGTCCATTGCCAGTTATCAGTTACTGAAGATTTGTGGTTATCTTCCAATAATTTCATTGAGGATGCTCTCAGTTCATGAAATCAATGACTTTCATGGTGGGAAATTCCAGTACTGGGGGTGCTTTTCTAAAATAGTGAAGAGGCTGGGTGCCTATTCCCATCCTTCTATTCCAGTCACATTGGCTTCCTAGCTGTTCCCTGCACATGGCACTGCATTTCCTTCTCTCACCACCACCTAAATTCCCCTTCCTTCTTACCTCTGCTTCAGAGTATCCCTGTGTCCTTCCAACCACAGCTCAGGTACTGCCTTCCACACAAGGTTTTCCTGACTCCCCTTGTTCCCAAGGATAAAGACTTTCCATCCCCTTGAAACAACTCTGTATGTACAGAACGTACACATGTAGTATAATTATATACCCCTCCAGAAGGAGGGGTATATGTCTTGAGGGTAGGGGTTGTTCCACTCGTGACTTGGCATCCCCAGGGCCCAGCACAGCACTTGGCACATTTGTTGTCGTTATTCAGTTGTTCAGTCATGCCCAATTCTTTGGTGCCTCATGGACTATATAGCTTGCCACTACTGTCCAGGGCGTGTTGGTAAAGATGCTGGAGTGGTTGGTCATTTTTTTCTCCAGTGATAGGCAAACAGAGGTTAAGTGAGTTGCCAAAGGTCACACAGCTAGTAAGTGTCTGAGACCATATTTAAACTCAGGTCTTCCTGCCTCCAGGCCCCATGCCTGATCCACTGAGCCATCTAGCTGTCCCATGTGGCACATAGTAGGTGCTTAATAGATGTTTGTTAAATGGAACTGAATTGAGCTGAATTGGTGCATTTCCATCAATAGAAATGGTCTGTGTTGTTTTATTCTTGCTTTCTTACCCTTCTTCCCAGGACAAATGGCATACATTTGTGAACTGGTTAGAAGGGGCTAGAAGTAAGACTGAGGCCCTGGTCCCAGACTTTCTCACAATACGAGTTGTCCAAAGGTGAAGTGAGACTCCTAGGGGGCGCCAGATTGCATAGAGCACTGAGACTGGAGTCAGGAAGACCTGACTTCAAATCCAGCCTCAGATGCTTACTGTGTGACCCTGGGCAAGTCACTTAACCTCTGTCTGCCTCAGTTCCTCATCTGCAAAATGGGGATCAAAAGAACATCTCCCTCTCAGGGTTGTTGTGAGGACCAAATGAAGTAATAATTGTAAAGTTATTTGCACAGCGGTCCATAATAAGTGCTATATAAATGTTAAGTTTTAGTACACTGGCTCAGGAATGAGGGGACTTCTCTCATGAGATGGTTACTGTTCCAGAAGCTATTTGCCAGTAAAAGCATAGAGGAGATTCTTGGGAAGGAGTGAGGGGCATTGGGATAGATGCCCATTGGAGTTTCTCCCAACTCTAACATTCCTTCACAAGCCCATAATAACAATATATGTCCAATATAATACAATACAATGCAATACAATACAATATGATATGACATAATGTAATATATAATATATAGCCTATTTGGTGCCCATACTCCTGCCTTCCACATGTTGTCCAAAGCTCTTCCCATCCCCATTATTTGGGGGACAAGGAGCCCAGAGAGAACAAGTGAGGATCATTCTGGTCCCTTCTCTCTCCCTTTCAAGGAAGTTCTCTAGCTTTCCCTTCCACCCAGCCTTGGGAATCTCAGTGAATGGACTGCAGATAAGACAAATGGTACAGACTGTCCCTGGTACAAAGAGCCCAAATGTACCATAGATGGGGTGGCCTGGAAGCGAGTGGCTATGTTTCTTACTTTAAATTCTTGCATGCTAAACTCAAGATTTTCTCCTCCAAGGAAGGATTTCAAATGTTATCTGTCCCCTCTACCACTGGGTGTCCTAAACCAGAGCCCAGATGGTCCTGGTCTAGTTACTTTTTTGCAAGAGAGATGTAATTATCTACTTGTAGGAGCTGGAGGGAGAGTCATGAGAGGTTTCCCCAATCTTTACCTGAGCCGCCATTTTCTAGCCTATTTCCTTCTTAAGGTGTCTCCACCCCTCCATCCCTAATATCATCTCTGTTCACTTTCCTGGAGCTCTCGCTGAGGGAGAAGGTGGGACTGACAGATTGCACACTTCTCCAGCAGAGGACTCCTCAGTAGTTCTCTCTGGCATAGGATTCTAAGCCATAGGTGCCATAGCCTTCCTTGAGGGCAACCTGAGACCTGGGTTGTTTCTCACACTTCCCTGAAACACCTTCCTTGACTCTGCCTGCCAGTCTTCTTTCTTCTCTCTGGTGGCAAGACTCCTACTATCCATTGGTTTTGGCTGTCAACTAGAAGGCCAAAGGATTCTGCCCCAAATTAGACAGCTTCCCCCATCCCCACCCTGGTCCAAAGCACTAGCTAATGTGTTTTTTTTTCAAAGTCCTTAGGACTCTACCTTCATCCCCCAAACACATTTTCCTCTCCAACAAGCTGTCCAAGGTGCTGAAAATGCCACATTGAGAATTACTTCTCTTGGGGCCTATAGTTTTCCATATTATCTAAGTTGCTGGCTAACGCAAAGGCCATAATTAGCCTTCCACACTTTGGGAATAATGCAGAGGCTGGACATTGTCATGACAGGAAGTGAATGGAGAAGAAGTCCTCTGCATAGTCATGCCTGCTCCTCTTCAATGTCACCCCCCAATGCCATGCCCCTAGAGCCAGAGGGGCCAAAACCAAGGCCTCCCAGCCTTTGCATTTAGGCGGCCAAGTCAACCTCAGTGGTGGCCACAGGACTAACAAACTCCCATGAGAGGATGTCAGTGGGATCTAGAGTCAAGTGTCCAAGGATGCACAGATTTCTACCTTCACCCCTTCCCCCTAGGATATTTATGTCAGCGTCAGTGGCTCATTGGAGGCAGAATCATAAAGTTGGCATACTCCAGATCTTTGTGGAACACTCTATCTCTTTGTCTCTGTCTCTCTCTGTCTCTCTGTCTGTCTCTCCTCTCTATGTCTTTGCTGTCTCTGTGTCTCTGTCTCTCCTCTGTCTTTCTGAATGTCTGTCTCATTCTTTCTGTCTCTCTCGCTCTTTCTGTCTCTGTGTGTCTATCTGTGTCTGTCTCTGTCTATGTCTCTGTCTCTACTTCTCTCCTCTCTCTCCTCTCTGTGTGTCTCTCTGTCTCTACTTCTCTCCTCTCTCTCCTCTCTGTGTGTCTCTCTGTCTCTCTCATTCTTTCTGTTTCTGTGTTTCTGTCTCTGTCTTTCTCTGTGTCTCTCTGTCTCTCACACATACAGCTTAAACACTGATCAAGGCTTTGCCTAAGCCCACCCAAAGACTTTGTGGAGTGGAAAGTGGCCCCTGAATTGTCATAGAAGGTCAGCGGGCCTACTCCTTTTATGTGGCCCCAGAATCACAAACTTAGAGCTGGAAAAGACTTTGCAACAAGGACACAGAGGACATTAAGGGGCTTTTCTGCCAGTGTAGCATCCTCCACCATCTTGGGAGGAGGTAAATGACCTGGAGCTAAATGAGATGAGTCTGGCCTTGGGCACCAGATCATGGGTGTTTGCAGATGTGGATGTCCAACCTGACCTCCATTCTTCCCCAAAATGTGAGAAAATGCCAACATTACCCTCTGTCATTACAGGGCTCTGGAGGTCAAAATACACCCCTGCCATCCAATGGTAAACCAAATTCCATTTTCTTCTCTCTGAGGCATTGGCTTCCCAGGGCTCTCAGTTCCTAACTGTCCAAGCAAGTCTACTCATCTTCTGCAAGAACTGCCGGTCCTCTCTTCCCTACCCACTCCAGCCCTCCTCTTCGCAAGTCTCCATTGATTTCTACTCCACTGCTGGGACCCTACCCTTTCATGTACCTTCTATCTTTTTGCACTCACAGTGACCTGGATTCCCCACAAGGCCATCTAGCCCAATCATCCTCTCAAATAAAAGGTGCAATTTCCTCCTGTCCCTGAAACACTGACCCAGGAGATGGAGTGGGCAGAACACCCTCTGTCATTGGCAGACCTTCATGCTCTGTATCTCCCTGCTCAGATCTGGGCTGGACTCAGAGGTGTTGGGTCTCTGTGAAAGGTATTGACCTGGTGATTTTGTTATTGAACAACATAGTGACCCTAACTAAAACAGCTTAAACTTTAATCTGAGGAGGACATGAGTGCAGGCAGCCCAGGGCCAGGAAGCCTTGCCCTTGGAACCCCTCTTCCTTTCCCTCCTCAGTAGAGCCCTTTCCCTTTTCTCCAGCAGGTCTCCCCAGAGAGCTTTCCATCCCTGTAAGGAATACTGGCTCTCCTGAGCAACCAATCATTCCAGAACCTTGAGGGAGGGAACAAGAGCAGACACATTGTCATTCTTGGTAGGATGGGGTTTATCCAATTGCCTGACTTTGAAAAGGGACTTTGTGACCCAGGTTGGAAGAGCTGGGAGACATGAGTCATCACTGGATACCTTGTTACAACAAGGCTTCGGAGTCATACTGAGTCAGGGCAGTCATACTCCCAGAGTGAAGGCTGTCACCAGGATAAGGGCAGTGGGAATTCCCAAACTCCCTCGAACTGATCTGTTCAATAGACACTTGTCCCCCCCAAAGTAAAACTGCCTCTGGGAGCCAGGACATGTGCCCATGCAGAAAAATGTGATTTGTAAGTTTTTGAAGGGAGTCACTTGTGACATTGTCAGAAAATTCAAAGAATAACATCTGTGAACCAAAAAGGAGATTTGTGGTGCAGAGTTAGGTAGACTAGAGAAAATCAGGCAACAATGTTGGGTAAGAAAACCCAGCTCTGAACATGATAGTAGAGGACACAGCCAACTCAAGGAAAGACTTGAGAGGACCTCAAGCAAAACCAACAGTTGAGGGCTGTGACTTTGAAGGATCAGGAATCTCCTCCACCAGCAAACCTCAGCTACTGCCCTAGGTAATACTATCTTCTTCATCATCATTGATCTGCAGTGATTCATTGAATAGTACCAGCCACCAAGTGTTCACCCCTGAGGCCAACAGCAGTCCCGGCCAAAGTCCCTGAGAGCAAGAAAGGGTCTAGGGGTTCAGCTGGGCTCTGATTACGTATGCACGAGGCTTCTGTGGGCAGCCCTCTCCCTCACTGCTCAACCACTCACTGCCTGGAGTTTTAACCCCTCTGGAAAGCCTGCCCTTCTTACTATGAGCTCCTTTGCTATATTCCCAGCCTTGTCTCCCAGTGAGGCAAGCAGCTCTGTGTTCACAAACTCAAACCCTGATTGGCCCGAGTATTCTCAGGAAGTGATGGTGTGCTCTCTCTCTCTCTCTCTCTCTCTCTCTCTCTCTCTCTCTCTCTCTCTCTCTGTGTGTGTGTGTGTGTGTGTGTGAGTGTTTGTGTGTCTCTCTCTGTCTCTCTGTTTTTCTGTCTCTCTCTGTGTATCTCTCTTTGTCTCTCTTTTTTTCTCTGTCTCTCTGTCTGTCTCTGTCTCTCTCTGTGTCTGTCCTTCTGTGTCTCTCTGTCTCTTGGTGTGTCTGTCTCTGTGTGTGTATCTGTCTATCTCTCTGTCTCTCTGTGTCTCCTCTGTGTCTGTCTCTGTCTCTGTGTGTCTATCTGTCTCTCTCTCTGTCTTTGTCTCTCTGTCTCCTCTCTTTGTCTCTGTGCGTGTGTCTGTCTCTCTCTCTGTCTGTGTCTTCTCTCTGTCTTTCTCTCTGTCTCTGTGTATCTATTTGTCTCTCTGTCTCTGCCTCTCTCGCTGTGTCTCCTCTCTCTGTCTCCTCCCTCTCTGTCTCTGTGTGTGTGTATCTGTCTGTCTCTCTCTCTCTGCCTCTCTGTCAGAGGTCCTCACTGTGAAGGGAAAAGGGCTCTGTTGGTGTTAGAGATGCTGAGAGACGTGGAGGAGAGAGGCCTCTGGGACTCCTCTCACTAACACAAGGCATTAAAGTTGGGAGCAGGGTCAGATGCAATATCACAAGGTATTCTGAGATGCCTGAGAACCAAGAGGTTCTTGTTGTTTTTTCAAGTGATTCCTCCCTGAGATTGTGTTCTCCTGAGTCTGAGAAATGAGACTTCCTCTACACTCTTATGTACCTAAAGAGACAATAGCATTAATTGTCTGTGTTCCCATGATATACCTAGAAAGGAGCTAAAAATGAAGTTTTTTCTACACTTCAAGGAAAAAAGGCCATGAAAGGTGATGAATTCAGTCTGTGCCTTGTGGGCACCATGACAAACATCCCAAACATGCAAATGCTTGCCACCATGACAAACATGACTCACTGAACTTTTCACTTCCATTTAGATATTTGAGTAATGTGAAGGCAATGACTGCCCCCTCTTCCTTTCATCAAAGGATCAGATTTTCAGGGAGAGGGGAAAGAGGAAGAGAGCCCAGGAATCATCAGTAGTTTTCCACGTCTATCGATGATAACTCTGCTGCCCCAGCAGCACGCCAGGGATCCCTGTCTCCACCACAATTGTCTGGGATTCTAGTTGTCCAGGTATAGGAGGATGGCCATGAACCAAATCAAGGAAACAAGGTCTTTATTTAGGGAGCTTTCTGTGCAGCAGCTTAGTACCTTTGCCCAGCCCCTAGAGGGAGACGATCAGCCCCCAAGGATGCCCAGCCCACATGGGGACACAGCATACTCAGCTCAACACAACACCCCCCTGCAGTGTCTTATCCAAAACTATGCACATGCACAAATGGTCTCAGTGACTCACTCTTGTTCTGTTTCCTCTCTGACTTCATTTGAGTGAGGAGGCAATCATTTCTCTAAGACTCTAGGTGGGGAGAACATCCCACTTAGTAAAAAGAGTAACAACCTATCCTTCCCCCTCTCCCCACCCAGAGAAGGCGTGAGATGAAGTGAAAGAGTGTTGGACATGGGAAGGATCAGGCTGTGAATTTGTGAACTTCGAGGGTCAGGAGAGAACCAGGGATCCCAGCACTGGCATTCTATCCCAGAGCCTGTGGGAGTCATCCTGGTGAGTGATCTGAGTGACCTTCTTGAGACAGGTCAGTGACCTTGGTTTCTGCAAGCAAGGGAAGAAGGGCCTCATTCAGTGTCTTCTTAGATCTCCCAATCTCCACCAACTGTGGTTTGACTATGGCAGTAACTGGGGAAAGGTGGGCTGTACTATTTCTGCCTTCTCCCTATCTTTGCAAGGAAATGCCTTCAGTCATGTGACTGGGCCCCATTCAGAAGCAACCTGGATGGGCTTGCTTCTCTGAGACCACTTCACTTGGGTGCCTATTCCCCACCCCCCAGATCCTGACATAGTCTGGGAGAAAAGTGGTCCCAAGTTGCAGAGAGGGTGTTGTACTTTGGTTCTTCCTAGGTTTTTGTTCAGTAAAATTCCTTTTGTATAAGATGTTGAAAGGCAGAATACTGGCAATTGAGCCAATAAAAGAAAATAACCCCAAACCCTTAGGGTTAGTGAAGAACCCTGAGCCTTGGTCGCTGCTTTCCAGTGAATATGGGAATTGGGATAGACTCCTGGGACTTCTATGGACTGTGTTGGAATGACCCCAGGGCGCAGAATCCAAATGGACCCAGGAAGGGAGGAAACTACAGGGGCAGCAATCAACTTCTAGGCTCTCCCAGAAGGAAAGGAAGGGAAGAAGATTTTATAAAATACCTGCTATGCTCTAACTACCTGCTATGCTCTAGGCACTGGGCTAAGTACTTTTTTACAAATATCTCATCTGATCCTTACAATAACCCTTCATATCCCCAAGGATGATGATGATGATGATGATGATGATGATGATGATGATGATGATGATGATGATGATGACGACGACACCTACCTCTCCAGGTGGGGATGAGGTGATCTCATTCGCCTAGTACATGCTGCAGGCTCTCTCTCTCTCTCTCTCTCTCTCTCTCTCTCTCTCTCTCTCTCTCTCTCTCTCTCTCTCTCTCTGTATCTCTCTGTCTCTGTCTGTCTGTCTGTTTCTCCCTTGTTCCTTCAGCTACATTGGCTTGCCTATCCAGTTGGTCGACATTTCCTGTGGATGGCCAGTCCCTTATCTGCAGAAATTTCTTTCCCTGATAATGGCTGGAGCAGGGATGGAAACAGGAAAGGTGTGGAGGGGGAGAAATGGCCACTCCAAGGGATCTTCTGTCCATCTGCCTGTTCATGGCACTTGATCAGCCATTATTGATGCTTTGGAAAGGAGGCCCATCTCCACAATGATTTCTCCCCTCAATGATGTCTGTGAGGACTGGGCTGGAGTAGGTCTGGTGGTTTGTGGGACCCTGCCATTCCTAAGGCTTTTGAGTTCACGATCCTGGGATGTCCCTTTAAAGGGTGTCTGAGGAGAAAATGTGGCCAAGATGATCTCTCCCTCGGAGTATACCCCTGCTTCAACTAATCTGACTTAACTAGGGAGAAAAATAACTATGGCTCTGCCTCTTGAAGATAAGAGTGGAATTGCTGACCAGTACTTCATGTCCTTCTTCCTCAAGAGATGGAGAATGGAGAAATATCTACTTCTGACCAATCCCTCATACTTTAGGTTGGGCTCATCTCCTCTTCCTCCTTCGTTATCCTCCCACTTCATCTTCCTCTTCTCATTCCTCCTCCTCCTCATATCTTCCCCCCCCCTCATTCTACAAGACACTGCCATGGAAATTCAAGTGCCATCCTCCTTCCTATGGAGACAAAAAGGGGCTTGAGAAGGAGAGTGTCTGAGGCCTGTCCTTCACTGGGTCTGTCTGGCCTGAATAATTTCAGGACCAGAGACAGTGTCCCAGAAGCAGGAGGCAGCCTATAAAAGATGAGGCACTTTAATCATGGGCTGAGAGGTGACAAAGCAGTTTGGAAGCTGGAGCATGATTATTTGGGGAAGGGGAGGGCCGAGAAGGGTCACACCTGAGCTGTTTCTTAAAAGAAAGGAGTGACTCTGGGAGCAGAGAAGGGGCTGTGCATTCCAGGTGTGGGGTGGCCAATGTCAGTGTGGAGACGGAGCAATGTCCAATGAGATTAGGAGAAAATACAGGCTATAGCCAGGTTGTCTGAGGCTATAAAAGCTAAACAGTGACCTATGTGTTTGCTTCTAGAGGCAACAGGGAACCACCGGATTTGGTAAGGGAGTCACATGGTCAGATATGCATGTCAGGAAAATCATTTCAGCAGCAGCGTAGAGGGTATATGAACAAAGGAACGAATGCATGAAAAGGCATCTACGAAGTCATTACTGTGTGCCAGGCACCGTGCTGAGGGTCGGGGCGACAGTGCCTGTCCTCAAGAAGCGGACATTCTGATGGAGGGGAACAACGCATATAGTCTGGAAGGTCCTGGGTGGTGACTGTCACCATAGACCAATGGATCCAACAACTAATGCAGCACTGATTTGATTATGATTTTAGAGCCCAGAAAGCCTCCCTCTTCCAGTTTGAGTGTACAGGAGGGGAGGCTCTGGGTACGGGTGAGGGTCAGACCCCATACAAGAGCAAACACTTAGGTGACTCCCATTCTAATCTCACCCACAAACTGCCAGAGCTCTCAAGCTCCTGGTTCAGTCTTGTGCCCATGCAGCTGACCCTCCAAATGTGTCTTCTTTCCATACCTGGCTACTCACCCCACTGAGATACCAAGGCTGTGCCTTGATTCTACCTGGAGTAGGGTGGTGGGGTGGGGCAAGAAGGACAGGGAGCCCAGGGCAGAGGAGGCCCAAGGACTGGGACCTCAGGACAGCCCCTGAACTCAGAATGCCCAGCTCCAGGCTCCAGCAGCACCGAGGGAGGAGGTCTGGGACAGGTTTTAATCCTAGCCCACCTCCTGCTCCTCTGGTGACTAAACAGCTGAGAAATGCTTCAGGAAGAAAGAAAAATGATATATCTCTGAATGAAGAAATACACACTCTGCTCCTCACAGGAGTGAGAAGAATGTAACCCTGCAAGAGTCTGGATGTGAACCAAATCTCCGGGAAGCCCCAGCCAAGCTGGCTCGGTGATAAAGCAGAGAATTATGAGGGCCCTTCCAGGCCTTTGCCACCAAAGCTCTTGTAAAGGTACTCTGTAAATCGAGTCAGAGGCAGCAGGTCTTGGCTGGTTCCCCTCCTTTACTGAGGCTGGGCTCAGAGGGTGGGGTGAAGGGGGGAGTTTGTGGATATGGGGGAGTGTGAATGGGTTTGTGAATGTGTGTGTGAGTGGATATGGGTGTGAGTGTGAGTGGGGAGGTATGTGAGTGTGTGTGAGTGTGTGTATGTGTGAGTGTGTGTGGATGTGAGTGAGTGTGAGTGGGTGTGAGTAGGTATGTATATGACTTTGTGAGTGTATGTGTGGGTGTGCTCATGCACATGACTGTGGTTGTTTTTAGAACAATTGAATGCTCTTGAAGTACAATGGGCTCTTCATCCTTCCCACAAAATTGCCAGCCATAAGCAATAAATCGGCCTCTCTGGGAATGGAGTAAGGCTTTCTGAAGAATTACTCTCCAGCTTTGTAAATGCACTGGGCTGCCATCCATTTAATGGAATATCATTTTTATAACATGGCACCAGGAGTCCTAAACTATGAAGTGATAAACCCTGAGTCACTGAAGACAGGCCGCTGCTGCCAACACCGTCCCAGGAAAACAAGCACCTCATCTCATAAACACCTCTGCTGGTGGCTGGCGATTGATGTGGACTTAACTCCACTAGCTGGGCAGGTAGCGTTGGAGGGTGGCTCAGGAGAAGGGAGGATATGTCTGGATTGCTTATCTCTTGTGCCAAAACCACTTAGGTTTATGGCAATTCTCTAGAGGCTTCTTTCTTCCCCCACTCCCTGTCTACCTACCATCTGTCTATCTAACTAGCTATCTCCTTCTATTCACCCATTCATCTTTCTTGAATTTTTCTTTTTCAGACAAGCTACTTCTCCTTATTCTTGCCCAGGCCCAGGAAGAAGGTTGCCTGTGCCTCCTTTGTCCCCTCCTGACATCCAAGGAATGGAATAGCTTGGGATGACCCATTCTGGGTACACTGTCCTCATCTATCAGTCAGGTACCCAGATGTTCTGAGGTCTGGACATCTCATTGAAGCTGAGATGGAAGCTGTGGTTCTGGGAAACAACACATCCCCAGCTAACTGGCTAAAATTACATCAGCATAAACCTACTGATGACTGGCTTTTAACATCCAGCCCATTAAAGAATCCACAAGCTCAGGTTTAATGGGCATCATGAAGAAGAGATGTTTCTCAGTGGCAGACAAGCTCAGTCTTAAACACCATGAGAGACCCAGACATGGAAACAGCAGATGGGGTTCAGCCTTAGCTTTTTGGGGGAGTGGGGAGAGAGGTCTCAGCGCTGCCACTGAATGGGTGGGAGGGGCTTCTGAGGCCTGGTGACCCAGTAGAAATGCTCTCTGACTCCATGTCCCAGGAATGGTCACCCAGGCGATGCAGACGGAGCCAAGTCTCAGTGAGAGCCAGAAGACAGGAGTTTGAGAACGAAAAAGGGTGAAGATAAAGCCGCACTCTGATAAGCCCAGTGGAAGGGGTGGGGAGCTCTCACTATAGGATGATGGGATAGGATTGAAGGAGATAGAAGTGAAGATAATGGAGAAGGGAGATATCAGAGGCTGCTGGTCTTAGTCTTGGCTGCTGTAGGGCTCAGAACAACCCTCAGAGAGTCAAATCATCCCCTTCAGGAATGTGCTCTGCAGTGGAACATGCCATCACAGCCCGCCAGGCCTAGAGGCCTGAGGGCTACCCGAGTCTTCTTACCTCACCTCCCGAGGTCTTCGGTTGGCCAAACCGGATGCTCGTATGAGAGAAAGGACGTTCCAGAGTCGAACAAGGGTTGAGCTTTATTTCAGGGTCTAGTTACAAGTGCAGGGGGATTCTTCCTTAGGAGGGAACGAAGAATCTCCCAAGGAGGCAAAGATCTTACAATAAGAGATTGGAAGTAGAAGTATAAGCGGGGAGAGAGGGGGAGGGGAGAGAAGAGAGAGGAAAAGCGGAGCCTTGTTGTCCTGTCCACTCCACGCCCCTCTGCCCAAGAGAGCTTTCAGGCTTTCCTGATCCTACTTAAGCTCTGCAGTGGCATAGTTTGCATCTGAATACCGTGCCTGGTAGGTAACTAGGTGTGCTCCAATCCGGGACAATCTCGAGGGCGGGGAGAGCTCTCTCCCATCACGTTTCTCACGGGAAGAGGCAGAAATACACGAGATAGCTCGGTTCACCTCGATTCCCAGCCGTTTCCTGGGGGGTCTCGTGAGAACTCTAAGATTTAGAAGTTCCCACCTTTACCCGCCCGAGACTGTCCACATGGAATTGAGCTTCCAACCCTAGCATCTCCCCCTTTTTGTTTTGCATGGTGCGCACATGGCTCTAGAGCAAACAGTGGCTGGAGGCTGAGTGGGTTAGGAAGGCCTTTAGCATATGAGTACCCCACAACAAGAACTTCATTTACACAGAAATCTGCAGCTAGCACAACTGACAAAGAGAGACATCAGACAAAACAAAGATGAAGCTAAATGGCTGAGTTACAGCAAGAGAAAGGGCAATCACTAATTCCAAAGCATATTCTAAGAGAAGCAGCTAGTGCTGGCGCCTTACACATCACCACCCCCTCAGTCATGCAGATGGACCTCACGGCCAAGCCTGTGGTATTCAGGCGAAAAGTTGGTCATCTCCCGAAAAGTTGGTCACCCCTTTCCCCCCAATGTCCTGGGTTTGTGATATCAAAGTCCTCCTTCAGCCACTGGAAAGAGATGCCTAGATGGAGTGGTCAGCAATGTTGGGATGAGTGCTGCTTCCTCTCTGGGCAGCAGGGTTAAAGCTGTCATCAGCAGACTCAGGTGGTGCATGATCCTTCTCCGGGGTCTCCGGGCTCTCCGGGGTCTCCGCCTCCTGCGTCTCCGCCGTCTCCGACATCGGTTTACACCTACGGATCCTTCTAATGGGAATCCACGCATTCCCTTTTCCTGTGGAGACACAAACATACCCTGGACCCCATATTAGTATCTTATACGGACCTTTCCATTTCCCTGAGGCCATATCCTTTACCATGGCCCATGTGTACTTTCCTTGCGGGGTTGTCTTGGAATAGTCACAAAATGTCTCATAGCTGGAGTAGTATGTGAGTTTTTTGAGATATGCAAAAAATTGTGTGTATACACAGCTGTATCAAGCTCTGATTGTGTTAGGCGACCTCTTAATCTCCCCCTTTTTTGTTTAGCGAGAATCGCCTTTAAGATGAAATTGATAAGAATGCATACTGGCTCTTTACTTAGGTATAGCTGCTGCCAGGTGCTTACAAATGCTTGATTAACATCTGTAAGGAACCTGAATTTCCCGGATTTTTTCTTTATAACAAACACAGGAGCATTCCAGGGTGACTGTGATGGCTCTATATTTCCTTTTTCTAATTGCTCCTTAACCAATAGTTGTAGTGCCTGGAGTTTTTCTGGAGTCAGGGGCCATTGCTCCACCCAAATCGGGGTGTCTGACTTCCAATTCAAGGGTGGGGACTCCAGTGCAACAGCAATGGCCCTTACTAAAAATTTGATAGCTTCATCCCCAGGCAGCTCATGATGTCCCTGCCCCAGATGTTAAAACTAAGTCCTGGAATCACCAACGGCCATACGGTCCCTTGGCGATCCTCTGCCTCCCACTTTACTGGGTGCATTGTCTCTAAGGTATTTTGGCACCCTCCTATTCCCCACACTGGTCTCTGGCTTTCTTTGAGCTTCCAGTGCCGGGGTACTGAGCAACCGCTAAGGCAGGTCCTATCCGCTCCAGTATCAAGGAGGCCAGTCATGGGAATTCCATTGAGCCAGATTGTACACTCAGGTCTATTCTGTCCTATTTCATTTAGTAACTGGATTTGAACTGAGTGCTTTAAGGGAAGGGCAATAGCTATGGGAAGCTGATTGTCTATATGAGCCAGCTTGGCTACCACATTGGAGCATGGAAGTGCTGTGGTGCCGGTGGGATAAACTCCTGTATATATAACTACGGGTGCATGAGAGGGGTTCTGTAATATCAGGGATTCCTCCTGTATGGGGTCTCTCAGGGGAATCATAGTAAACTGATGAGCTGCAAGCTGGCACTTCTCTAAGCTGTAAAGGTGTTGCATTCCTTCCTCTGGCCCCATAATCTCCTGTATTCTCCCTCCAAGGGGCCGTCCCGATTCTCTGCCAAAGGGTACACTTTCGGGGCCCTCGAGGGGCCCCTCACCCCGTTTCCCGACTTCCTACATTGTCTAGCTGGGTGACCTGGCTTTCCACACGAAAAACAAGGGTCCTGGCCCCTCCCTGTACTTATTTCTTTCCTACACTCTTTCTTAAGGTGTCCTGGTTTTCCGCAGTTAAAACATTTTTTCTCCAAAGAGATATTACTTAAGGCGGCGGCCAGGTACTTCCCTTGCACCTGTGCCAAGTAGACCTGACTTCTTACCCTCTCACATCTCTGTATCATTTCTTCAACAGATGCATTCTTTGGCAGTCCCAGCATTGCCTTTTTGCAGTCATGATTACAATTCTGCCGCAGCAATGTCTTTAACACTATCTCTGTCCCTTGATTCTCCTCTCCCATGTCTCGGCCTACTGCCTCCTGCAGCCTGGCCACAAAATTAGTAAATGGCTCATTGTTTCCTTGCATAATCCTAGTCATGGGAAACTCTCTCTCTTTCTTAGAGGCTATAACCTTCCAGGCGGCAATAGCCATTCCGGCAATCAAGACATAATCGGAGGCTGAGTACTGTAATTGATTTCCTGTAGCCTCAAACTGCCCTGTTCCTGTAAATTGCTGATAAGCCTGGGGGGCCTGAGCCCCTAGCCCACTGGTAGTGCTCTTTACCCTCTGAGAAAATTCTGATACCCAAATCACATTCTGCCCAGGGGTAAGGCAGGCTCTAGCTAAGCTCTTCCAGTCATTAGGAGTCAGAACGAACTGACCACTGAGAGTCTCAAGCATGGCTATGACAAAGGGTGAATTAGGGCCGTGCTTGGTACAAGCCTCTTTGAGAGTCGCCACTCTCTTCCACTCTATAGGTATGTGGCTCCTCCGAACCCCACCGGGGACACTGGGGTCCGCTATTTCTAGCACAGGAAATGTCCCTACATCTTCTCCATTCTCTATAGCCTTTCTTATTCCCTTTTCCAAACTGGACTGTGGCCCTGGACTGTCTGACCAATGGAGCATGCTATAAGGAGGCGCAGAGGGAAGACACGGTGTATGCTCCCCTGCTTCACCTTTCCCATCAGCTAGATGGAGCTCCGAATCTATTTTTTCTCTACACTCCTTAACTTTCTGCTTACCAGGGTTCTCCCCTCCCCTCTCTCCGCTTCCACTCTCATTCCAATCCTGCCCTGGCCTCTCCGGCCCTTCCAAAAGGCTCTTAATTACACTGTATATCAGGAAATCTAAATCCTCCAGCTCCCCGGGGCATTGTTGCTCATAAGCGGTCATTTGTTCTCCAACCGCTCCCCATCTTTCTCTTGATATTCCTGTCTGCTCGAGCCAAGGAGAAACTTTCCAAATCCTTTTACAAAATTCTCGGAGGTCGTTTAACTCTATAGTGACCCCCGCCTCCCTGCATTCCCTGTAAAGTATCTCAGCCCAGACCTCCTGTTCCTCTGGCTTTATTACTGGCAATTGATTCCCCATCCCATGGGTGTGGGAAGCTACTCTCACTCTTTCTCTCCTTCCGAATCTAGGATTCGGGACTCGCGTCTTTCACAGCCCCTTCCGGGTGTTCCCAAAGCACCCAGGATATCTGCGCTCCCAGTCCTCTGTTCTGGGTGCCAACCGCCAGACCTAGAGGCCTGTGGGCTACCTGAGTCTTCTTACCTCACCTCCCGAGGTCTTCGGTTGGCCAAACCGGATGCTCGTATGAGAGAAAGGACGTTCCAGAGTCGAACAAGGGTTGAGCTTTATTTCAGGGTCTAGTTACAAGTGCAGGGGGATTCTTCCTTAGGAGGGAGCGAAGAATCTCCCAAGGAGGCAAAGATCTTACAATAAGAGATTGGAAGTAGAAGTATAAGCGGGGAGAGAGGGGGAGGGGAGAGAAGAGAGAGGAAAAGCGGAGCCTTGTTGCCCTGTCCACTCCACGCCCCTCTGCCCAAGAGAGCTTTCAGGCTTTCCTGATCCTACTTAAGCTCTGCAGTGGCATAGTTTGCATCTGAATAACGTGCCTGTTAGGTAACTAGGTGTGCTCCAATCTGGGACAATCTCGAGGGCGGGGAGAGCTCTCTCCCATCACGTTTCTCACGGGAAGAGGCGGAAATACACGAGATAGCTCGGTTCACCTCGATTCCCAGCCGTTTCCTGGGGGGTCTCATGAGAACTCTAAGATTTAGAAGTTCCCACCTTTACCCGCCCGAGACTGTCCACATGGAATTGAGCTTCCAACCCTAGCAACAGCCTAGATGGGGGTTGCAAGCAGAGAACAGATGAGCTCATGTTGGGAGCATTGCAGAGTGTTCCTGCTCACATATAGGTGGGACTTAATTTTGCCTCAGTCCAGACATTTAGGATGATGGATAATCTGGCCCAGTTATGAAAAAAGATTTTTCTTGCTTCCATATCTCCCTTCCCAAAGGAAAAAGAAAGCAAAAAAGTCTTGTCATAAGCATAGGGGAAGAAAAGACCTCTCTGAATTGGCCATATCCAAAATGTGTGTGTGTATGTGTGAGTGTGTGTACATGTATGTGTGTTTGTGTGTGTAATTCTGCACAGTAGCAACTCTCTCCTGTTGGGAGCTGGATCAGCAGGCTTCCTTTTCTGTCCTCAGGAATCATGATTTGATATTGTGTTGATCAGAGGTTTCATTTTCTATGGCAATTGTTTTTGATCAAACTTCCAGTTTGCCTGGTCTTGGTTTTACTTATATCAGAAACATGAGGCAGCTCCTGTCCTTGGCAGAAGCCAAGATTTTGGCTTTCCCTGGTTCTATGAGAGAGGCTGAGGCAGAATGGGGACACCTGGGGATTTAGAATGGAAAGGCTTGGGTTAGCCTAGTACTAGAAATGAGTTACTCGTCCAGAACTGCTGCTTTCTCCCTGGGAACGTGACCCTGTCTTTCCCCAATGTACCCCTGCCCCCGGTGTTTTCTTCCATAAAGGAACCTTCCTGCCCTACTGTCCTCACTCTAAGAGCCATAAAGAGGGAGAAGGCTACTATACAACTTAGCAGGCATCCAGCCCTCCTCCAGTCCATTCCCAACCCATACCCAACCTGCTAGGACTCACCTGCCTACAGCCCAGGGAGTTGCCCATTTCTATTCAAACATCCAGGTGCGGGGGCACAAGGGAGAGAGACTTCAGGTGTCTCATGCTCAGTATTTCTAAGCCCGCAGACCTCTGGGAGGCCACCGCATGAAAGTAACCGAAGGTAGTTTCATCTTCGCATCTGACTTTATGGAGAGAAAGCAATGAACCCTGAGGGAGAGTTCAGTCGTGGACAGTTTATTTCCAAACTTCATGTAACTGCTCTGGTCGAAGCCAAAAAATGAGTCCAGGGCTGGATCATGTCACTGCAGGGTCTCCAGATAGGATGCTGGACTGGTGTAAAATCACTCGTTCATTTTATTAAGAGCAAGCCTGCATATCAATGAAGTGACATTCTCCTCCCTAATTCCCCTGGAAGGAAAGGGGAAGAAACATAGCTTAACCTTGATATAAAATGAGCAGACGCTCCATGTTCACCTGCTCAGTTTTGAAGGTTTGGGAGCCTGATTTACTTCTATTAATTCTGACATATGTTATTAAAGTGATGATCTGTGGGCCCATGGAAAGGGAAGCAGTGACTGCTAAGTGCTGGTATGGGGTTTGTAGCAGGAATGCAAGATTGGTTCAATATGAAGAGTATAAATATACTAAGTTCTGCTAGTTATATAAATAATAAAAGCCACATGATTGTGTCAATAGATACTAAAAAGGGTTTTGACAAAATCCAACACTCATTTCTGTTTTTAAAAAATCTAGAAATTGTAGCAATAAATAGATTTTTCCTTAATATAGCAAATAGTATTTTTTTTCTAAATACAAAAGCAAAAGCAACATGCAAGGGAGAAAAGATAGTTCCAATAAGATCGTAGATAAAGCAAGGATGCCCAAAATAGTTAATCAAAAATAAGTGAAGTAATTAATAACTTCAACAAAATATAAGAAATACACATAATACATGTACAGAAACACATACACGTAAACAGAAATGCACAGAAGTATTCTTACACATAACCAATAAACCCGATAAGAAGAGCTAAGAAGGAACTGCACCCAAAATACTTAGGAGTGGATCTATCTAGATTCACCCAGAGACTACATGCATCCAATTTTAAAATGCTCTTTGCAGAAATAAAAATAGACCTAAATAATTGTAGGAAAATTAATTCTACATGGTTAGGTCAAGCCAATATAATGAAAATGCAGTACTACTTACATTAATTCACTTATCCTGTGCTGTATTGAGGCAGCTGATGACTAAGTGGATACAGCACTGGACCTAGAATCAGGAAGACCTGAGTTCAAATCCAGCCTCAGACATGTCCCAGCTATGTAATCTTGGGCAAGTTGCTTAACCTCTGATTACCTGGAGAAGAAAATGGCAAACTATCCCAGTATATTTGCCAAGAACACCCCAAATGTGATCACGAAGGGTCGGACACAACTGAACAACAATTCTTTAGTGTACAATTTCCCCAAAATAATATTTTACAGAACTAGAAAAAGTAATAATGAAGTTCATGTGGAGGAATGAAAGGTCAAAAACCTTAACATTAATAATGGAGAAAAAAGTGAGAAGGAAAGAGGTTTATCAGAACCAGATCACAAACTATACTAAAACTCAGTAATAATTAAAATAATTTTTTGCTGTTTTTAAAAGAGAGACATTAATCAGATTAGAGTCACAACATACAGAAACAAGCAAATATAGGAATATAGTGTTGATAAACTTAAAGAAACTGGAGGAATGATTCACTATATGAAAAAAACCTCCTGAGAAAACAGAACAGCAATCTGGCAGAAATTCGGTTTAGATAAATATCTTCCACCACACCCATGACAAGATCCAAATGGAAATATGATTATATGAGCAAAGGAGAGATTACCTTTCAGATCTATGGACAGGGGAAGAGTTTATGCATAAACAAGTAACAGAGAGAACCAACATGAGAGAAAATGGACAATTTTGAATATACAAAATATAAAACTTTTTCAGACAAATCTAATACAGCAAAAATTAAAAGGGAAAACAGGTGACTTGAAAAAAATCATTGAGACAACTTTCTGATAAAGGTGTAATTTACAGTGGGGCAGCAGATAGAGCACCAGTTCAGGAGTCAGGAGGGCCTGAGTTCAAATCTTACCTCAGACACTTGACACTCACTAGCTATGTGACCTTGGGCAAGTCACTTAACCCCAATTGCCTCCAGTCATCCTGATGAATATCTGGTCACTGGATTCAGATGACTCTGGAAAACTGAGGCTGGTGACCTGCACAGCCCTCCCTCACTCAAAACAAAGTCAAGTGCAAGTCATGTCATTATTTCTCTGATGACATGGTCTTCTTCAGCAATGAAAGATGAACACACACACACAATTTACAGTATATATAAGGAATTGTTTCAGATTTACTACACTAAGAGTCATTTCCCAACAGATAAATGGTTAAAGAATATGAACAGGATATGAATTTTTAAAGAAAGAAATTCATGCTATCAACAATCATATGAAAAATGCTCTAAATCACTAACAATTAAAGAAAGACAAATTAAAGCAACTATAAATTGCCACTTCATACCTATCAGACTGACAGATGACAAAAGAGGAAAATGGCCAATGTTGGAGGAGCCATGGGGAGATGGACACATTGGTGCCCTGTGATCTATGTCCAGAAAGTTACTGAACTATGCATACCCTTTAACTCTGCTATACCATTAGGTCTTTATCCAAAAGAAACTTTAAATAAAGGAAAAGAGACTCAACATGCAAGAACATTTATAAAACCTCTTTCTGTGATCGCCAAAAATTAGAAAGTAAAATAGTGCCCTCCTATTGGTAAATGAACTAACAGATTGTGGCAAATGACTTTAAAGGAATATTATTATATCACAAGAAAAGATGAAAGGAACATTTTTGGAGCAAAGTACCTTCCATCAAAGAACACCAAGCATTGATTAAGCGCCTACTATGTGGCCAGCACTGTACTAAGTACAGGAGATACTAACAGAGGCCTAAGACGATCCCTGTTCTCAGGAAACTCACATTCCAGTTGAGGAGAGGTGGGAAGAGACAACATGTAAACCACTACGTACAAACAAGACATAGGGAGGGTAAGCTGGAGGTGGTCTTAGAGACAGACTTGCCCAGCATCAGAAGTGTCTGAAACTAGATTTGAACTCAGGTTGCTGAGTCTTCTTGACTCCAGGTCCAGTTCTGTGTGCACCATGGCTTCCCCTAGCTGCCCCTGAGCCACCATGTACAAACAAGCTATGGGCAGGTAAGCAGGAGATGGTCTCAGAGGGAAGGCATAACCCTGCAGAAGTCAGAATGGGACAGGTAGAGTGAGTCTGGGCCACTGGGAGTTTCTGACCTTCTACCCAAAAACAAAATGGCAAACTGCGCATTGCAGTCTCCCCTGGCCTCCCACTCCTCTCTGCCCAAGTGTGGCTGAAGTGGATTCCAAAGCTTGCTCCAGCCTTTAAAGTTATTTTTCTGATTTCTGTTTAAGTAGCTTGAATTTCTTCTGCTGGCTAGATAAATCTATCCAATCAATTGCTGGTCCTGGTCTATCGGTTGCCTCAGTTGTGAAGGGGAGGGGGTAGTCATGGCAAGAAGGAGCAGAGGGTGGGTGTTGGCATACAGAGCCACCCAGGGTTCAGGCTCAGATCCATGGTCCAAAAGCACAAGACTATCTCCTGGCTGGAAGCTGTGCCAAAAATAAGAAAGAATCTTGTGGTTTGGAATTCATTATTTTTTTTTATAAACTTTCCAAAAGGCAGAACTGGAGATCTGGGTTTTCCTTCTGCCCCTCAGGCTAAAGTGAGTCAAAATGCTCCCTTGGTTAAGGTTGGGCTGTTGGGTCACATGGGTCATTCATCCTTCCCTCCCCTCCTTCCTCACTTCCCCTGGCAGTAGTAAAGGTATGACCAGGCCAGTCATGCCCATATTCCAAAGCTGGGGGCCAGACTTTCCCCAGTATCCATCTTCCTCCAAATGCACGTTGGGTCGGCTCGGAAAGCCAGGTAAGAATCAGCCTTTAAAGTGAAGTCCACGCTGGTGGGGAGTCTTCTTTTTGCTCCTTCCACGTTCTCCATGAGTGGCCTTGCCCCTTCCTCCCAGGGGTACCAGGGCCAGCAGAGGTAGAGGGGCCTCCTCCATGGCTGTGGAGAACTGAGGGTCATCACTAGGTGAGTCTGTTCCATGTCATGTCCAGGAGTCACTTTCCTTCAAGTTTGTTGTGGGGGCTTTTCTGATGTGACGGCCTCAGACTGGGCTTCTGCTCTCTTCGCAGCAGTTCCGTTCTTTTGGAACTTGGGCCCAATACATCATCTTTAGAATAATTAGCAAATCAGGCTTTGGCCAGTGCTGGGAAGAGCCTCTCTACCCCATTCATGAAAACCCGGTCGTGAGGCAGGTGCTACGGGCAGCTGTGGAGTGGTGGGACAGCTCATGAAGAAATGCTCTCAGAGAACACAGGTGGCTTCAGCAAGAATTCATCGGTGCACTTAGGAGTTTGCCTGCTCCCTCACAGGAAGAGAGTATCCAGGAAGGAAGGATGGAGAAGTCATGATGCAGCTACTGGGCTAAAATGTGGATGTTTATTTACTGGATTTCTATTACACCATTCCTCCAAAGAGCTGATGAAATCATCTGCCTTGATATCTCAAAGCCCTCTACAAATTTAAGTCAGTTTTGCTTCACTGTTGCTGGGGAATCGGTTCAACATTGTGTGAAGCTTTGGCATGCCCTGTGGTCATGAGAGAAGCCTTCTTTGCCCCCCGGGTGCTGCATGCCCAGTCAGTCAGCCAGAGGCACTCCAGCACATAAGAGGAACTCACAGACACACTAGTGGCCACGCGCAGGGGGGCATCTGGGAAACATGACTGTCCTTCCCTTCTTTCTCCCTCCCTAAGGCCGAGTAATGGTCACATTTTTATTATCTTGTTCCTGGGATATTTCCTCTAATGTAATAAATACGTTTTGTTTCATTTTTATTCTACTAAAGGGAGCACTCTGTGTGCAGAGACATTAGCCAATGCAGGCAGAGGACAGAGTAAGGGGACAGAACCATCTCTGGTCTCTGCTGGCACAGTGTGTCACACATCTCCGTTTTCTACACATCAGGACTGTTTGGACGATTTTTCAGATGTCACCTAAGGCTCATGGAGAGAAAGTGACTATCCCAGATGAATACAATTTGACAATTTATTAAGTGCCTGTTCTGTGCCAAGCATTTCTACCTTCATGACATTCCCCCACTTTGAATGCTGCTGCGCCCTTCTGACTGGTCCCACACCTCAGGATTTTGCCGGCTCCCTTCAGTCCTTCCGCTGAACATCTGCCAGAATAGCTGCAGACCGGTGACCATGTCACCCCTCACTCAGTCGACCCCAGGGCTCCCCACCCGCTCTTCCATTTGGCTTTCAGAGCCTGGGCTCTGCATTCCCAGTCGGGTCATGCTTAGCTGACCCCATGCACTCTGCAATCCAAGAGTGACCTCCCTCCTCTAGGTCCTCAAGCACCTGGACTGAGCTCTTTGAGGGCTGAGCTTCTTTCTGCCTTTCTTTGTGTCTAGTGCCTGGCCCATAGTAGGTGCTTAAGAAAAGCCTGTTAAGGCAGTTTTCAGAGGAAGAAATTAAAGCTATCTATAGTCATATGAAAAAATGCTCTAAATCATTATTGATTAGAGAGATGCAAATCAAAACAACTCTGAGATACCACAGCACACCTATCAGATTGGCTAACATGACAAAACAGGAAGATGATAAATGTTGGAGAAGATGTTGGAGAGTTGGAACACTAATTCATTGTTGGTAGAGCTGTGAGCTGATCCAACCATTCTGGAGAGCAATCTGGAACTATGGCCAAAGGGCTACAGAAGTGTGCATACCCTTTGACCCAACAATACCACTTCTAGGACTGTATCCCCAAGAGATCATAAAAATGGGAAAGGGTCCCACATGTACAAAAATATTTATAGCAGCTCTCTTTGTGGTGGCCAAAGACTGGAAATCAAGGGGATGCCCATCAATTGGGGAATGGCTGAATAAATTGTGGTATATGAATGTAATGAAATACTATTGTGCTATAAGAAATTGTGAACAGGAAGACTTCAGAGAGGCCTGGAAAGATTTATATGAACTGATGCTGAGCAAAAGGAGCAGAACCAGGAGAACTTTGTATACAGCAACAACCACAGTATGTGAGGATTTTTTTCTGGTAGACTTAGAACTTCATTGCAATGCAAGGACTTAAAAAATTCCCAGTGTTCTCTAAAGGCAAAATGCCTTCCACATCCAGAGAAAGAACTATGGAATTCTATCACAGAATGTAGCAAATTATTTTCTTTTGTATTACATTTTGGTTTGTTTTATGGTTTCTCCCATTCATTTTAATTCTTCTATGCAACATGACTAAGGTGAAAATGTATTTAATAGGAATATATGTTGTAGAACCTATATGGGATTGTATGCCATCGAGAGGAGGGAGGGGGGAGGGAGGGGAAAAAAATCTAAGTTATATGGAAGTGATTGTAGAACACTGAAAACAAATAAAATAATAATAATAATTAAAAAACCTGTTGACTGACTGATAAGGCTTTCCCCAGGGGTGAAAGGGTGCTGGCATTGGGGCTGACCAAGACTGGCCAATCCCCCATCTCAGGCCGAAGGAGGTAGACCCCCATAGGCAAAGGGTTGAGGCCAGGTAACAACAGAGAAGTGGCTGAGCCAAGCTCTCTGACGTCAAAAGCTTGGCCATCAAAATGAAGAAGATGGAGCACCTGTTCTCCTGAAAATGCCAAATGCTTTTCCCCCTCCTAATAAAAATGAAGGACTTACAGCATATTTTATGGAAAGTGCTTCTGCTGGAGCTCTTCCTTAGAAGCCCTGAGCATCTGCCTTTCCCAGGGCCCAGGTGCCAGAAGCTGCCAAAGAAATGAAAATGATGGGGACAGGGATGGGTCCAGGTGGTGCTATCACCAGTCAAAGGCTTAAGTAGCTCCTCCTCTTCCTTTAGCCCAGGGTCTGAAGGTCCACCCCAGGATCAGGATAGTCAGGAACCCAGGCAGGGACAAAATCATGAATCAAGCAGGAACAAGGAGAGAGAGACCGGAGAGGGACAGAGGCAGGGACAGGTAGGGGATGGACTTAGGGAAAAAGCAGAAATGGCAACGTGGTGGCTTGACCATGTCAGCACCTTGGCTCCTGAAGGGTCCCTGACTTTAGAGTATTTCCCCCAGAGAAAGGCCTAGATCCCCTCCCCCCCAGTCCCAGACCCTGAGTCCATGCAGAGGAGGAGAAGGGACGAACTGAAGCTTCTGGTCCAACTCCCTGTCTGGGCAGCGTCTCCAGCTTGCCTCCATGGGGCTTGTCCCTACCAAGTGTCATGTCCCCTTTGAAGATGCACCAGCACCCACTCAATGACCTTCATGTGGCCAAGCAGCATCCAACCTGTGTTTGCTGGGCACAGCTCTTTTCTGGCAGGCTGAGGATGAGTTACTGTGACATGCGCCTAGTAAAAATAAAAGCCTCCATTCAGTGAGCAGCAGAGAGGTAGCAGAGCTGCCAGCATGAGCGCCGTATTTATTAATATTTTACTATATTGTCGTTGCTAAGTATCTGTTTTTATCCTTCCTACAATATGGCTTTAGTGCCTCAATTAAAGGCAGTAGATTTGAAAATTCAATAGAACACCATGTGACAAGATTATTGGAGAAATCAATCTCAGGGATAAGCCGCTTTTGCCAAGCTGCACTTCCAACCTTGGTTTTAGCCTTGTCTGCCCTCAGCCCGGAGCAGCCTTCAGGGAGTCTGGGGAGGTGAGCCTGCTCACCTCAGGATCTCCTCCGGCTCCATGTGGTCCTTGTTCTGGACCACTCTGAACCCTTGGGCCCCTCATTTCCTCCACGACTTTCTCATCTCCTATAGCATCTATGACTGCTCTCCCCTGGTTCTCTTCCTACCTGTGTGACCCCTCCCCCTCCTTTCTCCTCCTTCCTCCCCCCCAACTCCCCACACCATTAACTTTCTCCCATCCATCAGCTGTGGGTAGACCTTGTCTTCTCTTTCTCACTGACTGCCTTCCTCAGGTCACATGGGCTTAATGATGGCCCCCAGATCAATGCATCCTGCTCCAGTTTTTCTCCTGAGTTCTGCTCAGCCTCCTGCTGGACTTCATGATAACTTCCATGGGTATATCAAGCTCAATGTGTCCAAAAAAGAAGTCAAAGATCACACCCAAAGTCATCTCTCTTCCAGCATCCTTCTGGTTCCCCAGGTTCGTGACTTTGGGGTCGCCTAAGACTCTTCCTTTCCCCACACACCACCCCCCCATATCAGATTCTTGCCATTTCTACTCAGCTGAAGAGCCAGATCTTCCCCGAGGGCTGCCCAGTTGCTACTACCCCCCATAAATTACTTTCTATTGATTTCATTTGCTTGCACATGGATGTGTATTATCACCCTAGAGAGACTGAACTCTTTGAGATCAAGGACCTCACATGGGAGTTTGTCAACAAATGTTTCCTGCTTGGCTGAAGGCAGGCCAAGTTTAAATAGGTTTTTTTTTCCTTCTGAGAAGCTGTAGAAAAATTGGATGAAGGTGTAGTTAGTGAGTTTTGCCTTTCTGTCCAGAGGAGAGCAAGGCTACATCCCATCTTGTTCTTGGGTTACAGAGGCTCTGAGCCCCCACTGTTAAGGGAGTGGTTCCTTTTAATCAACTCACATCAGTTAGTTTTTACAAAGGGTTACTTGTTTTAATGATGTGACCAGGTCAGAACCACAGACTTTCACCAGAAGGCTTCAGGGCAGCTGTCCCTGGTACCATCTTAGTCTCCAGAGAGCATAGACTTGGGGCAGTTTCTATCAGTGCTGGCTTCACCAAGTTCGTTGCTGCAGGAGCCATGTTCTCTGCCATCTCTGGGTTGAGTCTGAAAGGTCACTCGTTGCTGCCATGGACCTCAAAACTAGACTACATACCCAACACAAATGCCACTCCTGAATCCACTGGGGGCTAGCTCCCCAAATTCTCAAAGCTCCAAAGGCCATAATCCTTGTAACTCTTCATTTGAAACATTTGGAAGAATCAGCACCATCAGGCAAAGGGCGGAGCCCTGTCTTCCCAGGCCACAGGCAGGTGGGAAAATCAGATTTCAGAAGGGAAAGTGTCGCCTCTGGCTGGAATCCCTTCCCTCAGGGGTGAGGAATCTAAAGAAAACAGTGAAGTCCAAGACTGACTCAGCATGCTCCTCTCCCCAGGCCCCGGTTCTGTAGCTGGAGCCAGTCTAAGAGCAGACCAGAACCAGCTAGAGAATGTCTACATCTGCAGGACTCTCCCAGAAGGAGGTTCTCCAGCCCCTTCAAAGTGAGGGATTGCAGCAGGATTCTACTCAGTGACCGGGGTCAGACTGTGAGAGTCATGTGAAAAGTTGCCCCTAGTTCAGAGGTGGGAGAGTTCTCTAGGAGTAGCCAACTCAGTCCTGTCTTTTAGCAGATGAGGAAAGTAAGGCCTATGGTGCTCTGCCTGCCAACAACCCATGCACACACGTACACACGTATGTACACATACACGCATGTATGTATGCACATGCATACACACCTATACACACACACAGCCAGGACCAGAACTCAGCTCTCCTGTCTCCCAGTACAACTCTCCTTCCACTTCCCTACACTGTCTTACGACAAGTTTGAGGAGCACAAAACAACTCTATAATTATGACATCTATACATACTGTTTAACTCCATGGTTTGGGCAGCTTATCAAGGGGAGAAGGAAAGGAAGGGGAGAGAAGAGAGGGAAGGGAGACAGGGCTCTCATTGGCTGCAGGAATGGTTCTGGCCACAGTTCCCAAGACATTGTATGGGTGCTCAACTGCCCATTCCCCATCATGGGGCACTGAGCTCCCCATAAAACACTCCCATGGCAGGATGAGCCCCTGTCTGCTGTCTCTCCTGACCACTGTGGGCCATGACTCCTCTTCCTGTCTCTGGCCACTGGAGAGAACCCAGGGGGGCACATTTGTTGCCTCATGTCCTGGCCCATGTGCTTGTCATGTGACTGCCTCTTAGATGGCCAGGTTTCTCTTCTGAGCTAGCCCTCCCTCCCTTTCTCCCTTTGCTTCAGTCAGCCTGTAGGGTGCCCCACCATCTTCTCGATGACCTTCATCCCCTCTCTTCCTCTTCCTGTTCAAATCTAGGCCTGATCCACAACTCATTTGAAGCATCTGTCCCAGGGGCCACCATCTTGTTCTTTGGCTGGTTCTTGGAAAGCAAACTCAGCCTGTTTGCAGCCCCGTATCTGGGGCCTTCCCAGCAGGGTAGAAGCTACAGTGCCCTTGAGAACCCCCGGGTTACCTCCACACCACAGAGTCATGGGAGAAAGAGCTCTTGGAGGCTCTGTTCCCTGAATGAGACAGCCGCTGTAGGAGGGATATTCCTGAGGGCTTCTGAGGCAGAATTGAAGCCAATCTGTCTGGGGAAGGAAACGGGAAGGATGAGGCTGAGATTCCACCCTTCTTTGATCCTTGAGTGGGCTGAATGTACAGTGCCTTACATTACTACCTGGCCTAACAAGCCATTCAGCACAGAGAGTCATAATGATCTGGACATGTCCACCCAGAGTCATTCCCTGAAAGTGAGGGTGGCTGCGAGCCTGTCCCTGGGGAGGGACTACAGGGGAGATGGGCAGTGTGGATGCACAGGAATCTACCCCCATGAGGATTCTGCAGCAACTCCAAGCAGGGAGGACAATATACACATCTGCTCCTAAAAGTCTGCCTTGAATGAGGGCCAGACAAGGAGGCTTGGAGGTGACAGGGAAGAATGTGCCCACTTTGATGGCCCTTGATGCAGAACCAGGCATCTGTGCAGTATTTGGGAGCAGGGGAAGATGCTGAGGAGACAGAAGAAGGAAGAGGAACCAAAGGTCACAAATGCCAGGGATGTTTCCCGGAGGGACGCTTCTGTGGGAGATCCTGCAGACAGGAGAATTGGCAATCCTGCTCCTCCCCCTAGGAGGGGCCTCCAGGAAAGTGCCGGCAGGCTGGAGGGCTGTTTGGACTTGGTGACCCACAGGACCTGCCCAGTCCCTGAAGCTACCAGAGTCACATAGTGGCATAGTACCTGAGGCAGCTCAGGAACCATGGGCTGGATGGAGCTGGAAAAATGAGGAAACCAAGACCCTGAAATTCTAAGCTGCCAAAAGAAAAGTCAAAATGCACCCATCTCCAATCCTGCATCAAGACTGACAGAAGAGACACAATCTTGAAGGGACCTGGGTTCTCATCCAGCTCAGCTGATAACTTTCAAGGTCCCTTCCTACATCCATGCTCCACTGACCCTGCAAGGAGTGCCCCCTACACCCCCAGAGTCTACCCAGCATACAAGAGGCTCTGCTCAAGGCTGCTGGGCCCCAGTCTACAGATATCTCCAGACTCCACGTTTCAAAGGATCCATCTTGGTTCCCAGACCTTCCCCCCTTCTCGATTTCTGTTGAAGGAGTAACTAGCCTTCTGATCACCCAGGTTTTCAACCTTAGATTAATTCCAGCTTTCAAAGCCCTTCATCACCTGCCGCCTCCTCCCTTTCCAGGCTTCTCATGCCTTCTTCCCCTCCATATGTTCACAGTTCTGCCATGTTATTCATGCACAGGACTCTCCCCACCATTGCCCTGGCTGCTGCCAGGCCTGAGAGCCCTCCCCCTCACCTCTACTTCTAGGTTTCCCCCATTGCCCTTACTCTTATGCTGAAGTATCACCTTCTACCTAAAGCCCACAAGCTACTAGTGCTCTGCCTCCCCAAGCTTCCTTGTATTTGTTTTGTAGGTGGGTTCCTCTCACAAGGAGGGATTGAGTTAGGACCCCTCAGGAATGGGACTTGCCCAGGTCAGAATTTCTGAACTGAGGATCACAGCAGGACAGAGGCAGGCTAGCCCTAGGGAGGAAGCTGGTGTGTGGATGTGCCTAGAGTGAGCCCACTTTCAAAGCCCCAGTGTTGGAAAGGAGGGGAGTAGATCAGTGTTTCTGGGTACCAGCCAAAGGCCAACCAATGTTTAGCTCTCTTTTCTCCTAAGCCCCACACCTATAACCAGCAGGCTCCTCCTTCATTTCTGTCATTTCTAGTTCCTGATATTGGTCATAGAGGGTCTGATTCACATCTGCTAATTAATTGCATGCAGGAGAGAGGGCAATAGAGGCTGCCAGTTCCTAGTTTGGCATATGCTGTGCTAAACAGGTCAGAGTTTTAAGAATGCCAGGATTTTCCTAACTAGGGCAGAAACACTCCCAATGATTTCCATTAATGATTCTTACAATCTCCTAAATAGCAGAGCTGTCTAGATCACAAGACTCAGGACTATATATCTAAGGCTCATAGAGAAAAGGTCATATCTATGACAACAACTTAGTCAATAAAAACAGACTGAAACATGTCTGAAATAAAGGAGACTAATTTAATTTTCCCCTTTTCAGCTTAATATTAAGGAGAAACCAGCTGTAATTTACAAGGTAGGGGGACCATTGCTCATACAAAAGCTGATTGAAATTTTCCAGGTTATATGGCAAAAGAAGGTTATCCCCCAGGAGTTCAACAATGCCTCCATTATCCATCTCTATAAGGGTAAAGGAAATAGATTGTCCTGCAACAATCACAAGAGGATCTCTGTCTTAGTCATTGCTGCCAAAGTTCTTGCTAGAGTCCTTCTTAATAGGCTGATCCTTCACCTGGAAGATGGGCATATACCTGAGAAATAGTGTGGCTTCAGAAAGAGCCAAGGAACAGTCTATGTGGTGTTTGCTGCCCAACAACTCCAGGAGAAAGGGCAGGAGCAGAACAGAGGTCTGTATACAACGTTTTTGGATCTGAACAAGGCCCTTGACACTGTTAGTCGTGAGGTTTTATGGAAAATTACGTCAAAATTTGGTTACCCAGAGAAGTTCATCAGTATTGTACATCAATTTCATGATGGCATGTTTGCCCGGGTTCTGGATAATGGACAATGCTCTCGTGCCTTCCCAGGCACCAATGGAGTGAAACAGGGCTGCGTGCTTGCTCCCATGCTTTTTAGCATGATGTTTTCAGTCATGTTGTCAAATGCATTCAATAAGGATGAACACGGCATCAAGGTCAACTACTGTACTGATGGTAAGTTCTTCAATTTGAAAAGGTTACAAGTCAGGACCAAAGTGGAGGGAGTGTTGGTGCATGATTTTCTGTTTGCAGATGATTGTGCACTCAATGCAGCCTCTGAAGCTGAGATGCAACAAAGTATGGATCAGTTCTGTGCTGTCTGTGCTAATTTTGGCCTAGTAATTAACACCAAAAAAAACCACAGATGCTCCATCAGCCACCACCACACCAAGCATATGTGGAACCATTGGTTACAACAAATGGAAAAGTTTTGAATGCTGTGGATAAGTTCACTTACCTTGGTAGTGTACTTTCCACAGATGTACACATTAACAATGAGATTGGTGCGTGCATTGCCAGAGCTAGCTCAGTGTTTGGGAGATTCTGAAGAAAGGTTTGGGAGAGAAGAGGTATTAGACTCACTACCACACTGAAGGTCTACAGAGCTGTTGTGCTGACCTCATTGTTATATGCTTGTGAAACATGGACAGTCTACCAGCGCCATGCCAGGAAACTGAATCGCTTCCATTTGAACTGTCTTAGGAAGATTCTGAGGGTCACCTGGCAGGATAAGGTACCAGACACTGAAGTCCTTGCTTGAGCTGAACTGCCAAGTATTCAAACTATGCTTCAGAGAACGCAACTCCGATGGGATGATGACGTTGTTTGAATGCAAAATATACATTTGGAAAAGGATTATTTTATGGAGAACTTACATGGGGCAGGGGATCACATGGTGGCCAGAAGGTCTCAAGGTCTCTCTCAAGGACTTTGGATTTGACTGTGCAACGTGGGAGACACTGGTACAGGACCTCCCAGCATGGTGTGCCCACATCAGAAAAGGTGCTGTGCTCTTTTAGCAACGTAGAATTGAAACAGCACAAAGTAAACGCAGGATGCGCAGATTTGGGATATCCACCCCAAATATTTATACGGACTCTCTCTGCCCAACCGGCGCTAGAGTGTTCCGAGGTTGGATTGGGCTGATCAGCCACGGTGGGACACACTGAAATTTCACTTCACAATGATGATGTCAATTTAGTCCTCTTCGAAAACGAAGGACAACAACCAACCAAGGAGAAACCACCTGAATGCTGTGATCATGGAATCCTAGGTTATAGCATCTTAGAAATAAGACTGACTTGGGAATTCATCTAGGTGATTCTCCAGCAGCAGTCAATGAGTTACAGGAGAACAATAGGATTTGCTCCTAGGACCCCATTCCTTCCTCAATCATTGTAAGGCAGAGGAGGAAGGAAAACATGGAAAGGCTTGAAATTTGTGTATATAAACTTTCCAGATGAGCTGCCAACCAATATTCCCAACTCAGGTCATGAGAGCTGTAATTAGAGATAATTTAAATCCCAATCTTTAATGCTTCCACAGATCTCTGACCTCATGAGGGTGGGGGCAGTTGGTCCTCTGGAAAAGTTTGCAGAAGTCACTTCTAGAACATCCAGCTTTCCCAAAGGTGTCATGGATGATAAATGGGATTATCTATTTCTACTGATGATAGTTGGAAGATGAATTCTAGATCTTGCCTGGTCAGATTCTTAGGACAAATACCGTTCATCCCTCATTTTGTAAAGGACAAAACCCAGAACTTGAAGCCAGGGCTTCTTCCCCCAATTCCTGAACTTTCTCTACTGTGTCATATGGTCTCTGTGTGGGGTGACTTTACTGCCTCCCCTTCTTCAGGGTCATGGCAGCCCCACCAAATGATATACCTTGAAAATACTTGAGACAAACCCAGTTTGGGATCAGCTCCTTGGGAGATCAGTACCTCCTGGTGACAAATCTCATCCTGAGTTATTTTGATTTAGACACAGGCACAGCCTCTTGCTGTGATCTGTCAACGAGCTGTCTGAGGCTGGTTTGGGAGAGTTATTTCATCTTCTCTGGGTCTTTGTAGACAGACTCCCAATCCAAAGACTCTGCCTGGGTCCAGGAAGGGGGTGGTATGGCCTATCAAAAGGAAGAGGAAAGAAGAAGGAGGGAATTATATTTGGTCACACACATGGCTATTTCAGGCCTCAGGGAGGCTTCTGTTGGCATCAGAGCTTGGCAGGATCCAGCTCATCTCCAGCCAGGGTCCCATGAAAAGGAGAAAACCTGAGGATCAATAAACAAAACTTTAAGAGGCATCATCCAACAGGCTGGGGCAGGGGGTCCCCTTGGAGAATGAGCTGCCAGAGCTGCTGGAGGTATCTTTCCTTTGTGTTGGGGATTCTTCCTGGGGTGGGTCAATGCCCAGGCACCCTCTGAATCCTGTGTAATCAGGGAGCAGGGAAGACCAAGGAGAGGGACCTCACTTCCAGTAAACATGAAGGTCAAGCCTCTTCACTCACCCTTCTTGTCTCAGGGATAGAGGCAGGGGAGTAGAAATCCTCCTTGCTCCTCACTGCCACTTCTAGACTGTCCTCCTTCCTCCCTCACTCAGTGACCTCTCAGGGACTTCACCATCAATACTGACTATCCCTCAAACCTAACCCTAACCACTTAGCTCCTGAGGAGCTCACCTCCCAGGAGCTCCTCCTCCACCCCACCTCAGCCACACACAAAGATGGCCATCCCCTCCACTTTGCTATCACTCACAGATGGACATCTCCAGGTTCAAGAATTCTGAACCCTCCATATCCAACCATAATCTATTGGCTTTCCAGCTCTTCCTCAGTCCTCCATTATATAACCCTGCTCTCACTGTGACATTCTCCAGAATGTCTCAGAACATTCTCTCCCAGGCCATCTCCCCTGCATTCACCACTCTCTCCCCTTCTCCCCATCTTCACCCCTTGATGAACACTGTGCAGCCTCAGACCTGAGCCTGAGGGGGCCCTTGCCGAGTTTGTCTCCCAGGGGCAGAGCCTAGGAGCCCAGAATGGGGGGTATCAGATGGAGAAGGGAGCAGCCCTCCTGGAAGCCTCTCCCTAGCACAGAGTAGTCACAGACTAGAGCCTGGGAGACACGAGTGAGTCACAATGAGGTCCTCCCTCCCCCATGAAGCATCTGTGTCTACATTCTTTGGCTGCAGCCTCGGTGTTGTTGCAGTTGATGCTTTTAAAGAGTTCCGGGGAAACATTAGTGATGGCGTGTCTTCACAGCCCCATCCTCCAGGCTCATTATCCCACGCCTCCAGCTGTCATGGTGCCTCCCCACAGCTGTGCGGGAGGATGGAGAAGACTCCTGCCTCACAGGGCAGTCAGTTACTCCTCGGGGCATCTCATGCACTGGCCGAGAAATAGAGGCAAGCCTCCTGCTGTGAGATCTGGGTGCTCCCACCCATTGTTGCAGCAACCCCACCCTTTGTGCCTCCTCCCAGCCTCCCACAAGACTCAGAGGAGGCCAATGTCACTGTGAACCTATGTCCAATATGCACCTGGCGTGACCTGTGGCCAACACCAGACTAGACTTCTTTCCTCCCTCATGGCAAATAACAGGTGGTCAGCACATGCCCCATCCCTGCTGCATCTGGTGGGAATAATGTTGTTAATACAATTGGGCAAGCAGGGTGGGGCCATGGGGAGCTCAGTAGAGTCTCCCCTACAATCCTTCCAGAGGCTACTTCCCTAGGCAGGACTATTGGAATAGACATAGGAATGTTGATGTTCACACCATGGTGCCCAGGGGTTGGCAAAGCCATGGGATCACAGATGCCTTGTGCCTATGTAGATCTAAGATTCCCAGCATCTGCCTGTTTGTCTTCATGCCAGCAACAGTGGCGTGTGGTGAGGATCCTCAGCCGAGTCAGAGAGGTGTGGCAATAGTTGTGTGTTGCCAAGGGGGCCTAGCACCAGAGAGTCTGTTGATCAGTCTTCAGACTCTTCAAATTAAGACTCAACTTCTGGGTTTGTGAATTTGCAGACTTAAGAAAGTAATTTCAATAATGTTTATAACAGATTAATAAATGTTCTGCACATTCTTTTTATTTTTCTTGTCAGAGAGCTGGATGTTAATGTTTTACCAGCACACTCCTGTGTATACCATGTCATAGTAAACCTGGGCCTTGTGGAACCTCTCCTTACCTCTGATGGTCCATACAACAAACCCCCCACAGATCGGAGAGGGGACCCTCTTCAGCCCAGATGGCCTCCCCCAACCCTGCATGTGAGGAGGGGGTAAAAAGGACAGGAACCCACTTTCCCCTCAATTATCAGACTGATGTGAGGACCATTTCCTGCTGTCCATCTTGGGAGCCAATGCTGCTGGTTGGAAGGAGGGAGCCTCCCAAACAGGAGACCCTTTCCTTTCCTCATGCCAGGGTTGTACTGGTCCTGGGTACAAGAGAAGTTTGAGCAGTGTGGCACGCACACACACATATCAGAGGTTGAGGAAGTCCTCCCCCCATCTTCCTAGAAGAGATCCTTCCCAGCACCAAAGGTCCCCATGAGGAAGGCTCCCAGATTTTTGCTGTATTCAGCTTGTGACTGAGGAGGGAGCTGGGGACCCCAGTCTGTCTGGGGAATCATGAAATGACCCTGCTGAGATTCACCAGCCCTCAGGCGCCCTGGAGCCCAGTGCAGGACTGCCAGCCTGTAGACTCTGCCAGCTGCCATCTGTTTCTTAGCTTTTACCCAATTTTTTTTCCCCTTGGGAACTAAAATCCACCATTACTCTGACAAGACAACTCTAGTCACAAAACTCCAAACTTACAGGGGAAAAGTGGATTTAATAGCTTATTACTGAAGTAAAAGTGCCTTCCCTCGATCTCTCACACGCCTTTTCTGGGGATCTCAGCCAGCATCTGAGCAAGAGGAGAACCTCTTTCTGGGCACCCTAGAGGCTTTATAGCCTAGACTCTAAGGAAACCTGACAAAAGGAAGCTCTTTGCTGATTCCAGGTGAGAGTTTCTAACTTTTCCACAGGAGCTACTGTAGCAAGAAGGGGAAAGGGTTAGGGGCTTCAAGACAAAGGAGCTGAGCAGTACACACACTCTTTCCTCAAGGAAGAAGGAGCCAAAGTTTCCATCTGAGTTCACTGTGAACTCTTCCAGCATCCGTTCATCCCTCTATCTATCCCTCCATCCATCCATCCATCTATCCATCCATCTGTCTATCCATCCCATCTATCCACCCATCCATCCATCCATTCATCCGTCAGTCCATCTGTTCAGACAGACAGACAGACAAACATCCACCCCTCCATCTATTCATCAATCAGCTTCTATCTGAATAGCACCCAGCAAAGCAGCAGCAGAGACCACGATTCAGCTGAGCCGCAGGTGGTCAAGAGAAGGAGCAAGTCTTGGAGCAGCACCCTGACCCTTCAGCAGTCATATAATGTAAGAGATGTCCTGAACCCAGGCATACCCTGCACATATACATTCCTTCTAATGATGTTTATTTTATGGGAGGTGCTGCCCATGTTTGTTGGGGGAACTAGGTAATTGCTGCTTTTCTCACTAACCTCTCATCAGATGCCTTTGATTTGAACTCGACCTTTCTGGATGATTATCCAAGGCAGCCATGTATTATTTGAGAAATTTAACTGTCCCTCAAACTCTCTCAAATTGACTAAATCATGGAGTGCTAAATGGGGTGACTCTTCCTGAGGGTGTTACTCTATTGCTAGATATCGTACCTGGGGGCGGGGGGAGGGGGGAGAATATCCCTTTCTCACCTCCACTTCCAACTAATGTAAGCACAGGGATCACAGCCACAGTGCTGCTCCCAGATTGGGTCCTCTCAGGACAGGGGCTCTGAAGTATGTGACCCAGCTTTTAAAGTGCTTCAAATTCAACCAAGGAGGAACTTGTCCCTGTTTCATAAAAGAATAGTTTAATATTTTATCTGATTCCACCCTTACTTTCTGTGACCTTTCCACCTGGGGAAGGTGGGGAAGGGGATTGACTGGTCGATCCCAACTTTCTCCTCTCCAGTGGTATCTTCATCTTATTCCCAAACTCCAATCTCACATCACCAACTGCCTGTTGGTCATCTCTACCTGGATATGCAAGGAGCATTAACTCAGTGTGGCCAGAACAGAACTCAGCGCCTCTCTCCCTAAACCTGACCCTGCTCTTGATTTCCCTATTTGTGTTAAGGTGCTGGGATCCTTCCAGTCTGGCCTTGTCACACCTGCTCAGAAAGTTCCAGTTACTCTCCAATAAGGGCAGCAAAGTGATATAGTGAGTAGAGCACTGAATTTGGAGTCAGGAAAACTCATGTTCATGAGTTCAAATACAGTCTCAGGCACTTACTAGCTGTGTGACCCTGCACAAGTCACTTCACCCTGTTTGCCTCAGTTTCCTCACCTGTTCAATGAGCTGGAGAAGGAAATGGCAAACTGTTCCAGTATCTCTGCCAAGAAAACCCCATACGGAGTTATGAAGAGTTGGACATGACTGAACAATTCTCTATTACCACAAATTCTTCTGTTTGACATTTATTGGCTGTAATCTGCCTTTCATGAGTGATATCTCATTCATCACTCAAAGGCCTCCTATGCCCTTTTTCCAACCAAATGCAGCTACTTGTGATTTCCTGGCCACAATATTCCATTTCCTTCCTTTGCAGTTGGACATGACTGAAACAATTGAACAAAACCAGGGAAAATCATCAGACTACATAGATATGACCCAAATAACCTGTCTTATAAATATGAAGTAGAGGTAGTGAACAGATTTAAGGGATTAGACCTGGTAGATAGAGTGCCTGTAGAACTATGTAAGGAGGATCACACTGTTGTGCAGGAGGTAGCAAAGCAAATATTCAAAAGAAAGAGACGAGTAAGAAATCAAAATGGCAGCCTGATGAGACTTCATAAATAGTTGACTGAATGCAGAATTCCAGAGGAGAGCAAGGACAGATAAGGCTTTTCCTAAATGAGCAAAGCAAAGAAATAGAAGAAAACAATAGAATGGGAAAGACAAGATCTCTTCAAGAAAATGTAGATATAGCGAGGGAAAGTTTCATGCAAAAATGAGCATGACAAAAGACAAAACTAGTAGGGATTTAAAAGAAGTAGAAGAGATTAAGAAGAGGTGGTGAGACTGTTGGTGGAGTTGTGAACTGATCCAACCATTCTGGAGAACAGTTTGTAACTGTCCCCAAAGGGCTACAAAACTGTGCCTATCCTTCGACCCAGCAATACCACTATTAGGTTTGTATTCCAAAAGAGATAAAAACAAAAAGGAAAAGGACTTGCATGTACAAAAATATTTGTACCAACTCTTTTTGGGGTGGCTAATAATTGGCAATTAAGGGTATGCCCATCAGTTAAGGAATGGGTGAAAAAACATTGTGCTATATTGTTGTAACGAAATACTATTATACTATAAGAAATGACAAGCAAGATGATTTCAGAAAAATCGGGAAAGACTTTCATGAACTGATATAAAGGGAAGTGAGCAGGACCAGGGGAACATTGTACATAGTAACAGCAATATTGTAGAATGAATAACTGTGAATGACTTAGCTCTCCTCCTCAGTACAATGATCCAAGACCATCCCAAAGGACTCATGATGAAAAATGCTATCCACCTCCTGAGAAAGAGCTGATGTTGTCTGAATACAGATCAAAACATACTAGTTTTCTTCCTTCCTTCCTTTTTTTTTCTTGAGTTTTCTCATACAAAATGACTAATATGGAAATGTTTTACGTGATTGTGCATGTCTAACCTGCATCAAATTACTTACCATCTCAGGGAGAGGGGATAGAATTTGGAACGCAACTTTAAAAACAAGAATGTTAAAAATTTGTTTTACATGCAATTGGGGGAAAATAAACTATTGTTTTAATAATAATAATTTTAATAGTAATAATAAAGTATTATTATTCCAATGAAGAGGAATTAAGGATCCTGTTAATGAGGGTGAAAGAGAAGAGTTCAAAATCTGGCTTAAAGTTTAACATCAGAAAACTAAGATCTTGATAACTGGCTCCATCACTTCCTGGCAAACAGAAGAAATAGCAGCAGTATTGGATTTTATGTGCTTGAGCTCAAAGATCACTGCAGTCATGGAAGTAAAAGATGCCTGCTCCTTGGAAGGAAAGCTCTGGCCAGTCTGGACAGCAGACTGAAAAGGAGAGACATCACCTTGCTGACAAAAGTTTGTATAGTCAAAGCTGTGGCTTTTCTAGTAGTGATATATGGCTGTGAGAATCGGACCATAAGGAAAGCTGAGAGCCACAGGATTGGCGCTTTCAAATGCTGGTGCTAGAGAAGACTTTGGAGAGTCCCTTGGACAGCAAGGAGATCAGATCAGTCAATACTTAAAGAAATTAACTCAAGCTGTTCACTGGAAGGTTGAAGACTGAAGCTGAAACTTAAATATTTTGGCCACATCATGAGAAGACAGGTCTCACTGGAAAAGCCCCTGATGTTGGGAGATATTGAAGGTAAAAGGAAAAGGGGTCGGCAGAGGAGATGAATGGATGGTGTCATGGAAGCGATGAACATGAGCTCAGATGCTCTGGAGATACTGGAGGATGGAAGGGCCTGACATGCTGTGGTCCATGGGGTCACAAAGAGTCATGCTCGGCCAAACAGCAGCAACAACAAATTGCATGCACACGTGCACACACATACACGCACATATCAGCCTCTTGCTCCAGGCCTCTGGAAGGGGTCCATTGCATCCCCAGCTGTTACCTCCCAGCAGGGCCTTGGATGAATATCTGGAGCACGACTCCCCTGAGTATCCAGAGCCTGCTCTGACAAACAGGACAGGGCTTGTTTAAAGAACTAGTGGTGTTCAGCCTGGGGAAGGGCACAACAGCTCAAAGTCTGAATGGCAGTGTCACAAAAGGTCTCATCAATTGTGATTATTTAGCCTTGTCCAACTTGACCGTAAGGGGCAGAGTCAGGAGCAAGGGCTTTATAGGAGATGGGAATGGAACTCCAGAGAGGCAGGTTCTGGCCAGATGTCAGGAATACTTTCCAGTGTGGCCTGGGCTGCCTCAGCAGGTGGGGGAGGGGGGCTGCCCATCACGGGACCTTCAAGGAAAGCCCAGATGGCCACAGCCTATGGATGCTCTCGAGGGGGTCCCTGCCCTGAGCAGCCTGGGCCACTCACTCCAAGGGGCCTACCTTCCCACTCAGATCTTCTGAGATTCTCAAGCCCTACAAGACTGTGACCCCAAGCGGGTGGAACTGAGGGGACAGTGGCACCCGGGCCTCTGAGGAAGCCTAGCTTCCCCTCTGGCTTCCCGTCGAGTGTCTTTCTGCATCAAGGCCATATTTCATCTGCTCTGGAGCAGAGCAACTGGAGGGATGAGAGTGGCATGCTTCCTGTAACAGCAGCCAGGCCAAAGCTGCTTAAGTGGGGAATTTATCTGCGTGTCCTTTGTTATTAAGGTAATTTCTCTTGCTCATTTCCTTCAGAGCTCTCAATCCATCTACTACCCACAAGCTGCAGGTAATGGGTAATGCAGTAAACATTTAATAAAATCATGAGCACTGCACTGCCTGTCCAGATCCACAACTGGCCTGAGTGGCATGCAGGGTCTGGAAGAGATGAGGCCTCCACAGCCTGGAGGCTCCTCTCCAAGGTCCTGCCCTTCTGCAGTGCCCTGAGCAAAGTATGGTCCCTACTCCCCACCACAAAAACACACATGCACACAAGCACAGATGCCTGTGTGTATATACATGCACATACATGGGCGCATACACCCACACATGGACACATTATATACAAACAATAACTCTGGTGCCTAGGTACAATGGGGCAGGGGACGCAGCCTGCCATTCTCTCCAACTCCTCACAGTGAATCTGGCAACTGGAAGAACTGCTTGCCACACGGAAGAGACAAAGGAAGTAAGAGAGCAGGGAGCAGTGTCCTGATGCTAGGGAATACTGCTCCCGTTAGGGCGGACCCTCTGCCCCATAAACTTCTCATTCTGGACATTGTGAGCCTGTATCCATCAGCATCTACATACAGTCAGTGTTGTTCCAGGGCATGTGGGTGATAACCAAGAGCTCTCTGAGTTGTTCTGAGACTTTCTCAGGATGTGTTTGTCTCCAACAATCTGCCCGTCCATTCACAAAGGACACAGAGCTTCCGATGTGGAATTCTGGACCCCAGCTCATGTCTTTCTAGGGATTCAGTAGATACTAAATGTGTGCAGTCTGCTGTAGAATCTGCATTCATCCCTGAATCCAGCCACCTGAAGGATAATGCTGAAATCATCCAGGAGACAAAGACCCAGTCGTGGATCACTATCATAAACCGTAAGTCCAGTCTTTAAGAGAATCCTCACAATTCCTCGCCCATAGGTCTGATGGATCAGTTCACAGATTGTCCAAGAATTCCTGGGTCTTGCTGCTTCATAGGTTTCCTCCAGGCGTCAGCCACATTTTGATTAAATTCAGATGTCTATTTAGCTAGCTTCTTCCAGAGGAGTTTCTGTACATTTGTGATCTTTTGGCCAATGGCTTTGAGAGCATTTGTCAGGTTCCCCCAGCCCCCGCTCCTCCTTCTTATCTGTCCTAGCTGAGCCTTTAAGTGCAGCTTTTCTTCCTATATTCTAGGTTTTCTCCAGGACCCTTTGCAAGGGGCTGGGATCTATTTGATGGTTCTATGAGCATATGTGTCACATGTTGGCATGGGGCAGGTCTTCTGGACCTGAAATGCTCCTGGAGATCAGGAGGTTAGTCAGTCTTCTGGAGAGTCAGCCTCACTCTCCCTGACCAGATTCCTTGCTCGAGCTGAACTGCCAAGCATGCAAACTATGCTTCAGAGAGCACAACTCAGATGGGCTGGCCACGTTGTTTGAATGTAAAATGTACACTTACCAAAAAGACTGTTTTATGGAGAACTTCCATGGGGCAGGTGATCACATGGTGGTCAGAGGAAGTGATACAAAGACACTCTCAAGGTCTCTCTCAAGAACTTTGGATTTGACTGTGCAACATTGGAGACACTGGCACAGGACCGCTCAGCATGGCGTGCCCACATAAGAAAAGATGCTGTGCTCTATGACCAAAGCAGAATTAAGACAGCACAAAGGAAACATAGGATGCACAAATTTGGAGTATCCACCCCAAATATTCACACGGACTATCTGTGCCCAACCTGTGGTAGAACATTCCAAGCTCGTGCTGGTCTGATCAGCCAGTCAGGCACGCTGAAACTTGAGTTTATCATGGTGATGTCATTTTGTTCCTCTTCAAGAATGAAGGACAACACCTAACCCTGGCTAGATTAATGCTCAGTGTGTCTTGACTGGCGGATACCCACGTATTTGTAGATGGTGCATTTTGGCTCAAGCCGAAAGCCTTCTGCTCTTGCCTTTTCTTGAGACACGCTCAGAATGTGAGTGCAGGTGCCATTTTGATATATCTATGTAGAAAGATTCCCCGAGATGAAGAAGCCCTCTGGTGTTATTATGACTTTGAAGGCATTCTTCCTATGTGAACACTTGTATTTGTTATCTCTTAGTCTACACAGAGATTCTTTCCTCACAGAGGGTTTGGACAAGTGTTCAATGAGAGACCTTCCAGCTTTCAGATTCCAATGATTCTGTGATTCAGCAAAATGTGGGTCATTTGGAGAACCAAGGACTGAGTGGGGATGACTTTGGGCAGCCCATCCCTTCTCTTAAAGCTCTAGCCCAGAGATCATCTCCTGGCGATAGGCCATGAGCGCCACGGGTGCATGGGTAACCTGAAACGTGATCATTTAAGCCACTGTAAACCAAAAAATCTGCATATGCTCATGAATGTCAGACCTCCCTTCCCAACCCCCACCCCAAAGCACATGTTCCAACTGCACAATTTATCCTCATGGATTTGCCCAACACACTCACACTGAGATTGCCACCGAGTTGCATTCTAGATCATTAAGTAGATAAGATTTGTTAAATCCTCAAAATGCATTATCTGCCTTTATGAATTCGGAGCAGCTCGCTCATAATTATTTGTCAAAACCACTTTTTCCCTCATTATTTCCTGCCGAGAGTGTGAGATAATACAAATTTATGTTGTAACTGTCTGAGACACTGACAGCATCACAAAAGAGTGGAAATTAACCCCCTGCTATTAGGAAATTTTAGGTTCAACATGCTATGGCAAGCTAATTTATTAGCTTAATTTTTAAAAATATCATTAAGGCCTTGGAACATCCTAGGTCTATTATCTGTCATTTTACTTGTGAACCAGAGCAGTCCGGAAATGTCCTGTGGCAGAAGCAACATTCTTTGCTGGCTCAAATATTTACCAAGGACTGTGAGACATGACATTCATTCAGACCTCTGAGCCTGGCCAACAAGTTGGCTTCCTAAGAAAATATTGCTTCAGTGCTGTAGAAGAGATGATATAGACGCACCCACCAATGAGGATAAGCCTGAAGTGACAAAGGACCAGGTAGATCCTGCTACAGTTCAGAGGACTCAGCATAAATGCTGCTACCCAGATTCCAGAATATTGGGAGGCTGGCTGCCTAGAAGATCAGCCAATCAGTGCCTGAGTCAGAATTCTCTCTGCTGACCTCCAGTCTCATGTCTCCAGCTGACTTTCGGACATCTTGGACTGAATGTCCATTAGACATTATAAACTCAACATGTCCAAAACAAAACTCACTGTCTTTCCCCCTAAAGCCTCTCCACTCCTACCTTCCCTATTACTGTGGAGGCAACATTGTCCTCTCAGTCCTGTGGGCTCAGAGCCCAGGAGTCACCCAGGACTCCTCATTCTTTCACCCCATATCCAATATGGAGCCAAGACTTGTTGATTTCACCTCTGTAGCATCTCTGTTGATTTCACCTCTGCTACATCTCTTATCTATTTCATCTCTACAAAAATTCTTGTCCATTTCATCTCTGCTCCATCTCTTGTCCATTTCGCTTCTGCAACATTTCTCCCATCTGTCCCTTCTTCTCCTCTAATGCTGCCCCAACCCTGATTCAGACCCTCATCATCTCACTCCTGGACCATGGCAATAGCTGCTGGTGGTCTGCTTGCCCCCAGTCTCCCCCCACCCAATCTATCCTCCATTCAGTCAACAAAATGATTTTTCCTAAAGTCCAGATCTGATCATGTTACTCCAGTGGCTCCCTCTTATAATCTAGTCCCCTCCCACCTTTCCAGTCCTCTTATACCTTACTCCCCAGCATGTACTCTTCCTGGTTGTTTGTCTGACAAGGCCCTCCACCTTTCTCTCCAGTTATCCCCCATGCCTGGAACGCTCTGCCTACTCCCTCTCTGCTACTGACTGCTCTGCCCTCATTTAGATCCCAACTCAAGTCTCAGCTTTGCAGGAAGACTTCCCCAGCCCCTCTTATTTCAAGTGTTTTCCTTCTGCTAATTATTTTCTATTTAACCTGTATATAGCCCTATATACATCTACTTGTTCGCATGCTCTCTCCCCTACTGGACTGTGAGCTCCTTGAAGGCAGGAACTATTTTTTTTACTGTTTTTGTATCCCTAGTGCTCAGCACGGTGCCCAGCACGTAGTAGGCACTTAACTAATATTGATTGATTGATTGAGTACAAATCAATTGAGTACAACTCACAGTTGTTAGGAATAACAACATAAGAAAGACAAACAAAGCCAGAGATGGTGTCTGGAAGATGTGCTGGGCCAAGTGGACACTGGCCTTCTTCACCCACTTCCTCCAGTTCTCCAGTGGCAATCCTTGGCAGCTTACCCAGTACTTAGCCTTAGCTGCCTGCTCTCTGAGGGTACCCTGTCATCTCTGAGATGTCCAGTAAACATGGTAACAGGAAGGATGCTCCCCCTTGCTTCTCACCTACCTCCTGATATTCTTGGAGGAAGGACTCTACACTGAGCTGAGTGCATAGGCAGGGCTAGGCCTAATCTCCCTTGTTCTCTAATTAAGGGAATTAACAGTTATTTCCATTATGAATTACAAGGACACAGGCTGCATTGGAGAAAGGACTTGTACCCATCATGTCATCTGCCCTTTCAAACAGTATTTGGCCAGGCCCGGGTGCAATAATCTGTGCCTGGGCTGAAATCATGTCCTCTCTCTCCTGACATGGCTGTAGTTGGTCTCTAGAGAAGAGCCAGAACCCCAGAAGTGGTGAGTAGAGAAGCCTAATGTCTGGAGAAGAGGAACTAGAGACAGTTGGCCCCTTAGAAACAAAGCTCAGGGACAAGTATATGGCTATCCCTCATTCCAGGTCATCTAGTTTGTGTTGGTTTCCATGTCTCTGGGAACACTTGGTGCCCCTGGAGAGTTCTGCTGTCCTCATTTGTACTATGAAGGATGACAAGGGACTGAGGTCTTGTCCTGGACTAGCTTAGTCACTTGGGATAAGAGTTGCGCATTTAAATGAGTCACCAGCTTGATGACATGTGTGGATTGGCCTTCATTATCCTGGAACGAGCAATAATGAGAACATCTGGCACATCTGAGTTCAAATCTGACTTTAGACTCTTACTAGCTGTGTGACCCTGGGCAAGTCACTTCACCCTGTTGGCCTCAGTTTCCTCATCTGTAAAATAAGCTGGAGAAAGCAATGGCAAACCACTCCAGTATCTTTATCAAGAAAGCCCCAAGTGGGGCCATGGAGAGTCAGAGGCAAGAATTAAGCATCCCCAACAACATGGAATGATGGGAAGTTACCACAGTAATGAAGGGTTAGGGATGAGGCAGAGGGAGAGATACAAAGCTAAAAGATTGTGACTAGAAAAAGCAGAACCATCTCTGTTTGTGACTGACGTCAGCTGGAGGAGTCAGACATGGAAAGTTGGGTTGTGTGTGAGTTGAATTCCTCTAGAATGATGGGGTGGAGCCAGGCATCAAACTCACTGAGAAAGAAACATAAATATCTCAGGAGACTTGGTCTGGAATGGGGACCTAATTTAAACTGAATGAATCTCTAAGGGAAAGTGCTTGCTGAATGATGGCAGTAAATGGAGCTCATGGAAATGGTGACAGAGACCAGGAAATGGTGGGAGTTATCATTGCAATAAGAAAGGGAGGGGGAGGGGCATGAGTGACAGTGATGGGAAAAGTGGCCACCAGTATGTAGTCAAGTCTCAATGTGTAATAGAAGGTAGGAGTGAGAAAGATAGAGGTTTAGGATAACAGTAAATTTGGTCATTATAGATCTGACATTCCAGAGGATACAGTAGAAAGAGAAGGGAGATCTAGTCTAGAACACTGTGGGCTGGGTGTAACTGAGAGGGATGGGAATGAGGAATTGGTGGAGAAGGATGCTTCATCGTCAGCAGTCGAACATACCTCGCTGCCCCTGCTGTTCACATGGAAGAATTTCCCATCTCTGTGTCTATTCTGGCTGTGTTCCATGCCTGGAATACACGCATTCTTCTCATCTGCCTTCCATAATGACCTCCTCTCTGAGACCATGAATTTGTGCTATTTTCTTTGGGAGAGCCACAGAGGGGAAGCAAACTTGTTTGTCTACTCTTCTGATCCCCAGGGTACAAGACTCGCAACACTGATGGGCATTGAGAGCTCACTGAATCCCTTGGAGATACTGGGTTCCCTGGTCTCTGGACAGTTTGCCTTACAGTGCCTACAGATTGGGGCAATACCCACAGCTCTGAATTTCCAGTTCATAGTCTGTGAGTCTTGGAATACATTACGTGTGCAGATCTGTCAGTCAAATAAAGAGAAGGGTGGCTTTGGATCCTCCCATGGCCCAGTTCTACATCACCTCCATTTAAGACTGCAACAGCTGCAGAAACAGCTAAGCCAATCAGGCCTGGCAAAGCCAGAGAATGTGGTCACAGAGCTTCCCCGCCCCCCTTTCCCTTCTACCCAAGCTCTTGTAGGCTTCTAATCAAAACCTTCCATGGTGTGAAATTATGGTTTTGTCATTTCCTACAGGAGACTGTGAATTCCATGATTATCTGTTGCAAATTAGGGGTATTATTAATCAAAGCATCACTGAAAATATCAGAAACTCAATGTGACACCTCCAAGCCATCTCCTGCTGGCTCACAGGGAACTCAAAGGAAGACGACCTTTTCCACCACTGAATTAGAAATGTTAGAATTACATGAATCTATCCTTCAATTACTGCCGCTTGGAAAGGGGAAGATGCTGGAGGCCTCATGCTTAAATATTTTCTATCACAGCCCCATTTCAAAGACTCCATCTCCTTGGAAAAGAAATGTTGAGCTTGGGGGTGCAAGCATGGAGCAAGCTTTGGTTTTCACAAGATGTACCCCCAGAAAATCAAGAACGAAGAAGACAACGTAGGGATTGGCCCGAACAGCCCAACCCATCATGAGTCTCTTCAATGGGCCATAGATTTGACAGTATCTTGGGCTGTTTCCAGAAATCGTACTGTAGCCCAGACAAGGGCTGATCGCTCTTCTCCCCCAAATCAGCCTGGGATTGTCGGGCTTTTACAAAACCTCTACTTTGGGCCATTCTTCTCTTCTTTGTTCTTTGGCTAAGTAGGACTCAACATATCAATTCAAAAATGAGAGTAGCAATGAGAGCTAGAGGCCAACGGGGAGGAAAAAGCAATTAGAAATTACAGCCTGATGTTGTGATGCATTATTCATGGAGCACATGCTCCTGGGCTGAATTAGCAGCTGCATACAAATGCAAGGACACTTTCATTCAACATCTCAAATAACTAATATTTATAACATCACTTTCTCTTGCACTACATAAAGGAGGTATATTATTAGGTTCTCCTGTTAATACAAAATGCAGAAAAACAAGATAAGCCTCTTTTCATGTTTTAGACAATGTCTCAGAGTCTATTGTGAGCTTGAAACGATGGTGGGATGGGACAGTCAGGAGAGCCATAGGTGACCTCCATGGTCACTGGGTGAAGGCAGGAGAGTCCCATTTAAAATAAACCATTCTTGAAAAATCTGACCTCATACAAGAGAAGAAAGTGGCTGAGGATTTGCTTTTATAAAAAAGGTTCCACATTATAAAAGAGTGGTTCTAAATCAATCACACATTCATGTTTTTATTCATTCAGCAAATTTATTGAACACACTACATGGAATACCTGGGACCCAGTGCTCCTAGCTCTGACATCTGGAACCAAGCAGGGAGACCAGTCCGTCTTCCACATCCAAGCCTTTCAATAATATTAAAATCTTTGACTATACTTCAAACCTCACCACTCAACTGAAATCACTCCCTCCATAAGTCACCAAGGAGCTCTTAATGTTTTCTCGGCTCTCATCCTTCTTGGCCCTTTCTCTGAAGCCTTTGACACTGTGGATTATCCCAGATATTTTCTTTTCTTTAAATTGCTTTGATTCTTCTGGGACATCATTGCAAAAATCCTGGGAAGGGCTTTTTTTTTCCCTGTCTGGCTTGGCAAGAGAAGCTAATGAAGCAGACCAGAAGGCAGGACTTCTCCTAGCATTAGCAGGATTTGGGGAAATTTTCATGAGATAAAAAGAGGAGAGAGGAGGAGAGAAGAAGGGAGGGACTTAATCCTATAGAGCAGCAGCACAATTTTGGGGGATAGTGGCAGTAACATTTGCCATCCCCTCCTTCAAAAAAGGTCTCCTGAGACCATGAGAGGCAATGTCTTAAAGGAGAAGCAGACAGTTCAGTGTAGATGACTATGTCTAGTTCTGTTTTATTTTTTAATCACAAGTGTTCACTCCAGTAGCTGGAGCCCTGATAAAAAATAAAAAAACAAACAAGCATGAGGATGTAGCAGAAGTGGGTGTCGTCAACCCCCTCCCCCGACCCCACCCCCACCTTCCTTCAGAGGATTGCAAACTGCCAGCTGTTTCTAATTGTGTCTTCTTATTGATTTTGCCAAAAAGTGCTTTTGACAGAACAAATCCTATTTCTCATAAACACTAATGGTGGGGTGGGGTGGGTGGGAGAGCACCCTCACCACCACCCCTAGCCCGTGACTAGAGTTTTCTCTCACTGGGGGCATCATCACATACCATTTCCTAACTGTTCTTTCAAAAGCAGAATTATTATGAATTCAAACCATTTAAAAATCTGCCTCATCAGACCCAGACCTAGTGACCAAAAGTTGCTTTACTCTCTTACTCTGTTCTCTTCCTACCTGCCTGCCTATTCCTTACCAGTCTCCTTTCCTGTATCTTCATAAAAACTTTATTTAAAAAAATTATTTTATTGATAACTTTTTCTACAGTACATGTATTTCTAAATAAATTCCTTTTCACTCCCCTACCCATCAAACTACTCCCTTGTAACAAAGATTTTAGAGAGATAGAGAGACAGAGAGAGAGGAAAAGAAATTCAAACGTCTCCTCTGCATATTCCCCAAACTTGTACTGACAGCTTGTAGGTTGCAGACAGGCAGCCCTGGATACCCTGGGCCAACTAGCCCCTGGTTCTGGAGATAATCTTGTGAGGATATAATTCACCATTATTAGTCCATAAGACCCCACCAATGTGCTACTCATTAACAATCAAGCAGTAGACATTAGCTCTTTCAAAGACGTATATTTATACAACCCCAGCCCTAAAGTCTGTCGGTATTGGACTCTCTCCACATTAGTGGGGAGGAATGTGTTACAACCACATGAGAGGCTGGATGGAATTAATGAGAATGAGAGAGAGGAGAACTCTTCAGTTCTCTTCAAACTCCTAGTCTCTTCAGGTTTTTTCAAGTCACTTCAGGCACTCCTAGCTTCTGGCTTTGAGAGAAAAGATGGAAGATGCCAACCATACTTCAAATTATTGAAGGAAAAGACTTTAGGAAGAAGCCAACAGAAGAGGAGGAAGCAGACTCCAAAGTGTCCCTTTCCCAGGTTTGCTACACTAGGGACTTCTTGAGTGACAGCTGAGATTCTTCCTCTTGGTTGAATACCTTACTCCCAATGGGAGAGCTCCTTCATTCTGTATTGCCTGGTTTATATTACCATATGCATATTTTCTCTGATTTCTGATTTGCTATTTGGATAAATGAGTTTCTTGGCTATGGTTGTGGAACCGGTATCTGGTGGGAAAGAGATCAAGTCTCAGATATAAAGTTTGCTTTCCCCAATAATGAAATAGTAGTCAGAAGGTATCTTGAATCTGTGAAACAAACTTAAACCTAGGCTGACAATATTTAAGGGAGTAGAAAGACAGAATTCATCTGGTTCCCCTTCTCTCTTAGGAGAGCAGAGTAGCCAAGTTTCTGCTCCTCCTCCCCAGTCTCCTGCTTCCCCTCCTGGCAAGAATTAGTCTCCATTGGAGAAGGGGGAGAGGGAGAAGAGGCTAGAGATGTCCATCTTTCCTAGCTTTGAGCCACATGACTCTCCCCATCAGTATTCTACTCATCAACAATGGGCCCGTAGACAACATTATCTTTTAGCAAAGGCTTTTACTTATGGTGCATGGTATGAATGGTGCCTACAAAGCATTCCTCCACTATATGGGGACACTCTCCCACAAGTACACACTGACTTGTGTATAGAGAGTGGACACAAAATTAAAATGCAGTGAGAATGAGGCATACACATGGGCTATATATGAGGTAAAGGGATTTCATGATTCCTGATCGGGTAGCTCTGGTCAAGCAGGGAGTTTTCCCTAAGTCATTTATATTCTGGGTATAAGAACAAAGTTTGAGGCCACTCTCATCTTTTGTGCTTCTACAGTAAAAACCTAAGAGGAGGGAAATCTTTGTCATGGGAAACCTTGTTGTCCCTAGACAAAACAATAGAAAGGTGATGCCACATTTTTGATTTGATTTGATTTCATTTGATGTGGTTCATAGTACTCCCTAAGCCCCCAAGGTCATCGAGTCTCGCTGACTCTCCCAACATTGTGTTCTCTTATCAGTCTCCAAACTTCGTGTCTCACAATTCTCCTTTGTGTGGGCCATTTGATTTTGTTTTTGCCAAGATTAACATCTGGCTTGCTCTGGCTATCTGGCCAGGAGGGCTTCTTTCTGGTACTAATTCCCTGAATCTGTGTTTAAATGTCTCTCCCCTTGCAACTGAAAGCAATCAAGAATTATGTCATGGTTAAGCCAGCTCGCATTTAGGGTTAGGAATGCGGAGCAGTGGCTCCATCGTTGTTAAACATCTGAATGGTCAAGCACTGGGCTATGGGGCTTGTTGCTTCCGGAGCTTCTTTGGCTACTCCATTCTATTCATCCACTTTTCTTCGTTTCATCAGTAAATACTAAATAGTATAATTTGAGGTCTGGATGGGCTATGCTTCCCTTTGTATTTCCCTTTTTTCATTATTTTCCTCGAGATTCTAAACTTTTGTTCTTCCTAATGAATTTTGGGATTACTTTGCATAGCACTATAAAATACTTGTGTGGTAACTTGATTGTTACAGGAATGAATCTGTAAATTACTTTGAGTAATAAGCCAAACATGAGTAATGATCCTGTATTTCTCTAAGGAGTGGTTTATAACTTTATTTATATAAAATTGAGTTTGTGTCTTAATAGATGAAATCCCAGATATTTTATACATTTTGTAGTTATCTTGAATAGGATTTCTTTTTATTTCCTCCTGAAATTTATTATTGCTAGATTTTCTTTAGTGGAATTTTTTGTGGTTGTCTACTTTGCTGAAGCTTTTAATTATCTTGATTGGTTTCTTTGATGATGTTCTAGGGTTTTCTAAGTAAACTATCACAGCAGCAGCAGACAATTTTGTTTCCTCTTTACTAACTTGTATACCTTTTATTTGGTTCTATTTTCTTATTTCAGTGATTTGGATTTCTAATTCTATATTAAATAACAGTAGGGAAAGGGGCATCTTTGATTTGTTCCTATGTTTATCGGGAAAGCACCTGGAATTTCTCTTTTTAGTTTTAGTCGTATACTTTTTCTCATTTTTGAAAGGACTCTTCTATGCCAGGCATAAATGGGTATTGTCATTTTCCAAAGGCTTTTCCTGAATTCATTGATATAATCACGTAGTTTGAGGGGTTTTTTTATTTTTAATATGTTTAACTACATTAATTGTTTTTGTGATGTTGAAACATCCTTGCCTCCCTGATATAAACACAACTTAGTTGTGATGAATAATTAACTGGATGTGTTGCTAAAAAATTTTCTAAAATATTTAGGCATCAATATTCAATAGTGATAGTGATCTATAATTCTCTTTCTTTGCTTTATCTTTTCCTGGTTTGGGTATTGTACTATACTTGTCTCATAAAAGGACTATGGTTGAGTGCTTTTTCCCTCAGTTGTGGAGAACAATGTACATACACAGGTCCCCATCCCTCTTTCCAATTTTCTTACTTCAAAAAATCAATACATATTTATTAAATGCCTACTGTATACCACCACTCTTCCAGTCACTGGGTCACTTTTCATTAGTCTCAACCCTTCACCACAACACCTTCTGTGTCCATCCCTGTTTCTTTACTCATACTATGAGTGTCACCTGAAATCAGGCCCTCAGAACTTCTCACCTGATTATGGCAATAGTTTTTAATTGATCTCCATGCTTCCAATTCCTTCTCCTTTTTATTCCTCCATGACACTACACCACATGTTTCATTGTACTATTTCCTTGCTCAACAAGCTTCAGTGATTTCCAGTTGTCTCTGGGATGAAATACAAACTCCTCGATTGGGCATTGAATGCCGCTCCCAATTGGGCTAATGAAATATTAACTACTTTTTACTTGCTGACTGGTCGAACCAAACAGGCTCTCCTATATTCCATTCCATCTCTTGTTTCCATGCCCCCTTTATGCAGGCTTCCCACCATGGCCGTGTCTCCCAGTGTCTGCTCCTTCTTCAGAGTTCCTGACTTCTTCTCAAACTAAAAGTTCCCCATCCTCCACGAGGTCTTTCTTGGTTCCCTCCCCCCAACACCTTGCATGTACCTTGTTTCGATCTTGCATCTGCTTCTCTGGGTACTTCTTGGTGGTCTCCGCCAGTGGATGTAAATGAGTGGGAGAAGAGGAAAAGGACCTTGGCCTAGAGTCCTGTTTGAAAGGATGAAGGATAGTCAGCCTGGAGAATAGGAGAGTCAGGGGGATGTGAGAGCTGTCTTCAAGTGTGCTAAAGCTTTTCCTGCACAAGAACTGGACCTGTTTCTCTTGGGCCCAGAGGGGAGAACTAGGGGAAAATGGTGGAAGCTGGAAAGATGCCAACTGAGCTGAGGTGTCAGGGAGTACCTGAGGTGAGCAGGTGTGCAGAAGGGGAACAGTCTGCCTCCTGCAGAGGGGCCCCACCCCAGAAGGGAGGCTGGAGTCCACTTGGCTGGAACATCCTTGGTGAGGAGTGGGTTGCAAAATCCTAAGATCCCATTATGAGGGATAATTCAGCTACCAGCTGCTTTCCTTTTAATTCTTGGTTGTCTTGCTTTGTAGCCATCACATTTCTTCCCAGAAGTCAAGTCCCCAGAAGCCCCTGCTCCACACTTACATGTGATAGGCACAGGCCCCTCATCTTCATCCCAGTTTCTGAGCACATTTTCTTTCTGCAGGTCAGGTGCTAAGCAGTCAATGGCATTTCTACAAAATCAATTTGATTTCATCCTTAGGAAGGTCAGAATGACTTTTCCTATAGGCATCCTGTCATGTCTCCTGTTTTCAGGCTTTTACATTCAAAGCAAAAGCTCCCTCTAAGGATGGATAAAGTTATCAAGGGAAGCTGGACCAGGTGCTATGTGAGATCAAGCCCACAAGAACTGAGAGTCCTTCCCTGGGCCCCCACTAGAAGTTCTTGTGGACACAACAAAGTCCATAGCATTCACTGCCTGTGTTTGCCAGGAGTGTTCTTGTTTTGAATCCTTAGTGGAGCATCATCGTGTCTTGGCACCTGGGCATTGATTAGTGTACTACACACTGCTGCCTGCCATTGGAATTATGGGTCCTAGGAGTGGGACAGCCACTGGTCATGTGTCTGAGCAGGAGGGTGCTTCTTGTGGTCACCAGGCTTATTCTGACTTGTCCATTGATGAGGGAGAAATAAAAGGAAGTATCTTTGTCAAGTCCAGATAAGACGTGAAGCCAGAAATGAAGAAGGCACAATATGAGCCCTCTTGCCAAGGGAAGGAGAGACCCCAGGCAGATGGAAGGAGACTGGGGGCAGTGGGGTGGAGCCCGCTCTGCCTTCCAGCTCCTCGAACACCTGCTCCACACAGCTGGCTCTGGCCACAGCTGCTGCTCCTCTCTGCCAGGCACCCAGGAGCTATGGGATGAGCTCTCCAAAGGACAGAGGACAGATGTGAGGTGAAACAGAAAACTATGCAGAAACTTGTAGGCTTATAAAGAATTCTAATCTCCACTCACAGCTGTCATTTTCCAGGGTTTCCCTACTATTGGAATTAAACTGGACATCTCCCTGACAGTTCTCAGATTTGCAGTTCCTCATTAAGGATTCCTATCTCTCTCTAGAGAAGAGCAGCCTTTGATTTTTCAGGGATTATTCAATCTATTGGCTGTTGCTTGGAGATCTCGAAAAATCTGGCTGGGAGGGAGAATACGTACACCCCATCCCAATTCCCAGAGTAGTACCATAAACATTTTATAAATATACAAGGCACCATGCCAAAGTCTGCAGACACTGAAGATGAAGGAGGCACCACCATATCATGGGAGAGGTGGGAGGTGCACAGATATATGTATAAAACATAGCTGCGGGTCCAAGAAAGGAGCTATTGGGGGTAAGGGGTGGAGCTCAGAGAGGACAAGAGCTGAGTATCTCTGCACAGCAACAGCAATGACCATGACAGCTGGACTACCACCTGCCACCTTATCTCATACTGAAAACGACAAAATTCCAAAATGGAACCCATTCCTGCTACCACCTCTAGGCAAGAAGAGTGTACAGTAGCGTGCGCCCATTCTGGGATGGAAGATCCTTCTGTGTTGGCCTGCTCTTCCCTCCTTTAGCTAAAACAATAGCCAAAATCCCCTAAGTAACCTCCCCCAGGAAGCCAGCCCTGGTGAGTGGTGCTCCTCTCTGGTCACTCCATGTCCACATGGGACATTCAACCAGGCCATAGGCACACCCTCAGGCACAGGCAGACATGGCTCCTGCTCCTCTGAGTCAGGACAGAAAGTCATCAGTCGACCCCTAACTGTTTCATGATTTATGGGAATGAAACGTCTATAAACTCTGGGCCCCTCCTTGTCATGATCCTAAACCATGTTTTCCCATGTGTCTCCATCTTCACAGTAAAGTCATTAAGTGCCAAGTTATCTTCATCTGGTGAGGACCACAGATGATGGAAGGTGTGGTAAGCTGTAGCACACTGAAAAAACACGGGATTATGCCCAAGGGAAAAGGAGAAGTTTTCATGGACCACTGCAAGCACATGGCCAGGGACCTCTCTAGCTCAACCACAAACAAATGAACCCATCAAAATGACTTCTAAAAATTAAGAACATAAAGATGCAAACTATACCAGCCTGTCTAAGGCAGGTAACAGTAAAGAATCAGGACTCCTTCACCAAGGTGACAGACTTCACAACCCCTCACTGCTGCTAGCATTCTCTCTCCCATCTTCAAGTGAGGAAAACATCGCACATGTGCCTGCCACTTCCCATGGATGAGAAGGAGCTTGGTGGTGTGCTCCTTCAGGAGAAAGGAAAGTCAAGAAAGTCACTGCCTTGGAGTCCTTTGCCCACTGGAAAAATGAGAGACAGAGATCTCAGAAATGACAGAGAGAGAGAGAGAGAGGGAGGGAGGGAGGGAGGGAGGGAGAGAGGGAGGGAAGGAGGAAGGGAAGGGGAGAGATAGGAAGAGGGGGAAAGACAGATACAGAACGAGAAGGAGGGAGAGAGGGAAGGGAGGAGGGAGAGGTGGGGAGAGAGAGACAGAGACAAAGAGACAAGGAAGGAGGGAGGGAACAGAATGCTCAGTAGACAGTCCTCCCACTTCAGGTTCCAGGCATTGCTTGCTTTTCAGCCAGATCCCACACTAGAGTGCCCAGGCCTCTTCTGTTCAGTATTCCCAGAACCAAAGAAGGGACCCCAGTTGTCATTCAGTGGTCAGTGACCACCTGGTAAGGGGTCATCCAAGATCTGCTCAAAGGCCTCCAGTGGGCAGAGCCCACCTTGCTCTGGGAGCTTTCTCCTTGCTAGGCATCTCCCTGACTTCCAGCCTAAATTAGCCCCTTTCCAATCTCTGACTCTTACTCTTAGTTCTGTCTCTGATGGAGTCTGCCCCTCCTGAAAGCTCCAGGAAGGCAGGAACTATCCAACTTCTGTACTGGGATCACCAATGCTCAGTACAGTCTGGGGCAGAGTAAATGCCTTATGACTACTTTTCATTTCTTCACTCACTCATTCCTTCATTCACACTCATGTGTTAAGCACTTATTATATGCCGAGAACTGTTAGGTGCTCGGAATATAAAGCAGTTGGGTGGCACTACAGGGCCTGGCAGTCCTGAGTCTTCACATCACTTCTTGTGGGGGCAGCATCTCTGCTGATCCATCTGTTCACTTGGACATCTAGGACTCACTTCTTGAGTTGATCATTGGCTCTTTTCTGTGCTTCCAAGTGCCATGAAGCATCTTCCCCTCTTCAGTGTGTCTCCATATCTATCCTCAGGTGTGTGGCTCTCTTCCTGGGTGGATGCATCATTTCCTACATCTCCAACAGTCCTGATGTCATGCCCTATGGTCTCACCCACGGAGTGCTCCCAAGCCTGGGCTCTTAATTTGCTGAATGGCTTGTTCTATCAATATTTGGTGCAAGGGGTGTGACCAGTTCTCTCAGCTCATCACGAGATGCTTCCTGTGTGGCTAGTTGACTTCATCCAATGATCTTTTCACATTAATGAATAAGTCCTATTCTTACATTGTCCTGAGGTTGTAAGAAAGGGTATCCTTAATGTCTTGAGATTATGTTCTGTGCCTTCTGGGATTACCTTAAGTGGGATGGGAAGGACACTTCCTCCCTGACATGATCAAATGTGCCCCCCCCCCATGTGGCACCCAGAATGAGCACCATATTCCAGATAGACAGTGACCCAGGACTACCACTTCCCCAGGACTGGAAGTCACACCTGTCTTAATGCATCTAATGTCATATTCACTTCTGTAGCTGGCACATCAAGTTGCTGATTCAGGCTGAGTCTTCAGGTTACCAAAACTCATAGATTTTTTCCCCCAGACAAATATATTTGATGGAGCCTCCTTCCTATTGTATAGATGAAGTTGATGTATTGAATCCAGATGTAGAATCTTTGTATCCCTATGTTGGGGTGTAAGCTCAGTTTTCACATGGACAGTCTCGGGCAGGTAAAAGTGGGGACTTCTAAACCTCAGAGTTCTCACGAGGCCCCCCAGGGAACAGCTGGGGATTGAGGCATGAAACACAAACTATCTTGTGTATTTCCACCTCTTCTCAGTGGGAAACTTGCTGAGGAGAGCATCCCACCCTTGAGATTGGGCCATGGTCTGAGCACACCTGTTGTTAATTAGCTAGGGGCTGAGAGCACACAAGGCATTCACGTGCAAACTATGTGGCTGGGAGAGTTTAAGTAGGGACAGGAAAGCCTGAAGGTCCTCTTCTTGCTGCAGGGCCCTTAGAGGGAAGAGGGTACCTCCCTTCTTCCGCTCCCATCCTCTTGCTGTATGATCCTTGCCCCTTGGGAGGAGGAAGATTCCTCTTTCCTGGGGAAGAATTCATCCTGCATATGGATATGTAACTAAGACCCTGAATAAAGCCTAACCCTTGTTTGACTCTGGAAAGTCTCTTCTCTCAATACGTTTATCTGGTTGGCCACCAAAGACCTGGACGAAAGGTAAGAAGACTCAGGTAGCTCATCGGCCTCTAGGCTGAACATCCCTACAAAGCGCCATATTCCTGGGTTTGGCCAGTTTTGTAGCCTTTGAAAATCTCTTGGGATCATGATTCAACCATCCAGTATGTTAACAGTCCTCCCAGATCTCATCTGTGTTCTTTTCAAATGGGATAACCATGCCATCTCTGCTGGAATTGTCAGAGGATTCTGACCTGGATACAGTCACCCTGCTTCAGGGCCACAGGAAGTCAATGTGGTCATCGCTGAGTTTGACAGGATGACTGGGGAAAGATTTGAATCCCATCCCCATGCTGTAAAGGAACTGACAGAAAATCCAGCGATTGTAGTGACATGGTCCAGCATGGATGGGAGGGGTTAACCACCTGCTCATAGAGAGCAAAAAGTTCACAATATCCCAACTTTATTTCCAATATTGTGTGTGTGTGTTTGTGTGTGTGTGTTGAGATTCAATGAAGAACTGAAAAATGTTGTTTTATGTTTACCTTGAAAGAAAAGCAAAAAGATTCTGAATGAGGTGGCACCAGTGTTCCCCAGCCACCATAATCTGGAGTAGAAATTTGAAATCCATCCATGGTTCAGACAAACTGGTCTTGTTCCTCCCACGTGGAATCCTTCATGCCTTTGTACAGTCTAAAATACATTCTCTCCTTGTCTCTATCTCTTGCCTCTGGTATCCTTCTAGACTCAACCAAAGCCCCACTTTCCACAGGAGTCCTTTACTGGTCCCTACCCCCTCCATCCCTAACCTCATCCCCATCACCATCTTGGAATCTGGCAGGAGTGGGAGCTAGGGATGGGGAGAGATATGGTGTGGAGGGACTAGATGCCATTTGTTTGTGGAAGGAGGCAATTGGGTGGGTGTCTTGGGGAGACAGTTTGTATAGACAAGATCAGGAATAAATACCCCGGCCATCCTCAGCAGTAGCTCTGTGCTTTCTTCCCAGTCCCTCATTTATCTTGGGTATGGACTCCCCACAAATCAGTTTTGTTCTGTCATTTTTGGTGTGAAGGTCAAATTCCTTGACAAAGCAAACAAACTAAATGTGGAGCGAGCAGCTCTGTCTCCTCTCTGGCAGTTATTGCCATCCTATACTACCTCCTGCCCCCAGGCAAGGATTCTTCAGGATCCCTCTTCCCCTGAAAAGGAACAAACCAACCAACCAGCCTTCCCTGGCCAGTGTCAACTCATTCAGAGCCCTGGAATCTGTTCTTTTTCATGAGGTTACTCTTTTGTATTCATCCTTATTACCCGTACCTCACTTTCTCCCCCTGTAAAATAGAAATCACGATTCCTACCAACCAAACACATATGCAGAGCTGTGGATGTGAAATGGTAGAGACAAGAGGCAAGGCTGAGCTTGCTCTCTATCTAGTCTGTCCATTTCTCCTTCCTCAGGTCAGCCTCAGCAGAGCTGAGTACATCCTCCACCAAACTCAGAGACATCCAGCAGGCTGAAGTTCAGCACGAATCAGCTGCCTGTTCAAAGTCTTTCCATTTATTCAGATGGGGCACTGAGAATGGGAAGCTGGAATGGAGCCTGGATGAGAGGCAGCACCAAGAACCTCAGAGACATTTCTACATTAAAAATTCTAATCAGAAAGTAAATCTGACCTGGCATTGCATTGAAAGCAAAACTCCCAGAGGTTCCTGGCTCCCCACCTTCCCTACCCAGGGAGCAGTCCTTAACCTGCTCGGCCTTTCTCTAATTGGGATGGTAGTGAGTTTCTCATCCTCTTTAACTAACAGACTGGTCATGTAACCAAGTGAGGGCCTCTAAGGAGCCATGGAGGGGTCAGAAACAAGCACTTTTTCCCCTGTTTCATAACCTTTCTCACCAGTGACCTGACTTCATTAGGTCAGGGGAAGAAGAAGCATCCTCCTGGTCCCTGGTTGACTTCTGCACCAGGAAAAATGTGCTAGAAGGTCAGGCACTCTTGAGTCATGGCACATTTTCCTTCTTGTCTACCGTCTGATGAAAAATTCTGTTAAGCTTCTATGTGGTCTGTCTACACAACACCAACATTAGATAACAAGCCATATCAAACCAGCCCACAGAAAGAAAACTTGAGCTTCCAGCCATACGGTTCTAAGCAGGAGACAAAAGTCTCACACCAATGCTATTAGCAATTAGCCTTGGCCCCTGCTTTGGACAGCTTTGGGCCAGATGCTGATGTCACAGACACTCTAATTCTGCATTTGCACAGATTCAACCTCAGAGCCCTGGGGCACTCCACTAGCAACCTCCCACCAAGTTGACATCCCTCCATTCAGGACTATTCGTGTACTCTCATCCCATTCACATCCCTCCATCTTCATCTCCGTATTCCCACAAGAAGAGTGTGTGTGTGTGTGTGTGTGTGTGTGTGTGTGTGTGTGTGTTGGGGGGGGGCATCCAGGGCTCTGATGTTGCAGAGCAGAAGTGTGTTTTCTCAACTTTGACTTAGGAAAACAAAGTAATAGGATCTGGCACTACAGAAAGCGTAGCAAGCCCAGGTGCTCTTGTCATGTGAGGCACTGATCTGAGGAAGAAAGCTTTGGATAGACAGCTCCCTGAGAAGACAAAGAGAGTTCTGAAGCAACTAGAAGACCAGATCCTGGGAAGGCAGAGAGGTCGACATGGAGAGAAATAGTATCAGAGGGAAGTAGGAATAAGGGGCAGGGCAGGTGGGTAACATCAGGAAAGTCGCTAAGTCTGGGGCCTCTAGCATTTTAGTCTAGAAGTGTTGGAGGGTTGAAGGTTGATCATAAAGAGAAATGGATTAATCAGAGGGGAGATGAGATGAACCCTGAGTATAAAATGGTCCATGGGTACACAATGGCCCACTGGTCTAAGGGTAGCCATGTGATTGGGAGAATCTGGGGGAGAAGAAAAGGGGAGTCTCCAGAGTGATTTTATGGTAGGAATTTGGTTATCACTGCAAGCAGCTCTTCCAAGCTGAGCAAGGATGCAGCTGTCAAAGAACAAATACTAATCCTAAATGTTCAGGCTCAGGTCTAGTGGAAACAACTCAGTCCACAGCCAAGCTAATTCTGTCTTGGAAAGCAAAATTTCTGAACTGGCACCATCCTCGAGCATGTCTCTCTGCTCCAAGATAATTTTAGGTAGCAATTAGAGGAATCTTGAAAAAGAACTCTTAAAATGTAGCCTGGCTCGACATCACTCTTCCTCTCCTCCTGGACCCTCTTCTCTAGGGATCAACAGAATCAGTCCTACAGATCCATGGTGAGAATACAAAGGGAATAGGAAGTGATTGTAGTACCTCAAGTCCCTGGGAAGAGAAGGGAGCAATTCCTATCAGAAGTAGGTAGATGCAGGGGAAAGAGTGAGGAGAGTGTTCCTGGATGGACCCAGTCATGGGAGGAATGGCGATGTTCATGTCTGAACAGGAGGTGATGAAGTGTGGACCACAGGATGCCAGTGCTGTCCAAGGAGTTTTCTGGGCAAAGATACTGGAGTGGTTTGCCATCTCCTTCTTGAGCTCATTTTGCAGATGAAGAAACTGAGGGGGGAAGTGACTTGTGCAGGGTCACACAGCTTGTGCATTAAGTGTTTGAAGCCAGATTTGAACTCTGGTCTTCTTGACTCCAGGGCAGGTGCTCTGTGGACGATGGTGTCCCCTCACTGCCCCAAGACTCTTTGTGAAGTCAGTCAATTAGCGTTTCTGAAACGTCTTGTCAGTTATTAAGGCAAAAACCAGTCATTCTGCCACGGAGCTCCCAGTCTAATGGGAGGTTTCTGATTATTGCCCTTAATCCAATGAATCCACCAATCCTTTCTGTCCTGACCCAGGGACTTTTCCCAGAATTTTGGAAAGGGCTATAAATAAAAATGGTGTTTCTTAATAATTCTATGGAAACTAAACAGGAAATTTTTAATGTGCTTCCACAGGGCTCCTCCTCCTGTTCAGTTCTGGGCCACATAGTTAAGAAAGGACTGGGATAAGCTGAAGAGTGCAAGAGAGGAACCAGCAGCCTAGGAGAAAAGCACAAACCCATGGGATCCCATCTAAGGATCCCAAGGAGCTGGCAATGGTCAGTCTTGAGAGGAGGAGGCTTGGGTGGAACTTGACACGTGGCTCCTAGGATTTGAGACCTGTCAAGGATAGGCAGAAGCAGATTTTAGAGTTAGCATTGGAGGCTGATGTAGACTTGTTCTGTTTGGACCCAGTACCAATGGATGGCAGATTTGGTCTCAGAGTAAAGAAACTTCCTGATGACCGCATTTCCATGAGAGCTGCCTTGGAGCTGATGACTCCCCTCCTTGGAGGATTCCAAGTAGAGGTTGGATGGCCACTTGTTGGGTGTGTTGTGCATGGAGGGAATCCTCAGAGGCCACTGTGCTAGTGCCAGAGCTGATTGTTAAATGTTCAGTGTGAATATTGTACACCTCAGAAATCAGCCCATTGTTGGTCATTTAGACTTAAGAAAGTGGTGAAGAAAATGGTAACAGTGCAGATTCATCTTCCAAGTGGGTAACCCACATTTTTCCAAGTGCCTATTGTTAAACGCTGGCCAACACCATACTGCTTCCAAACCTCAAATTTTATGATGAAACTTACAAAATATAGATTTTTGACACAAAACAGAGACAAATTACGGTAAGGGAGTGAGCACATGAAGACGTCAGAGACCTCTTATTAGGACTGAAACACCCAATAGACATTGTACTTAGCTGGGTAACAATTTCATTTCCCCAAAGTCAGCTAGAACAGTTAAGGTATCTGTGTGCTATTGCTGAAGGGAGTCAGAAGATCTGAGTTTGGGATCCTGCTTCTGTATGTGGCCTTCGGGACATCCTGGAGGGTTTGAGCCTCTCGGACCAGGTAGAACACATTTAACCTGCCATGCGTATAGCAGGGATGAGGAACACATCAAGTTGTCCTCACTGGGAGTCTACTGCCTGACTTCCAGATGGTGTGGCCAAGGCACCATTGGTGGAAGTTCCAAAATGTCAAAGGGTCTTTTGCCTGAATGCCGGGGTTGGGGCAGGAGGTGAGAACTTACAAGATAGGAGGAAGTAGTCAGAGATCCATGTGCCCAGATGAAGAGCTCGACTGGGACAATCTGATATCATGAAATATCTGATTTGGGGGCATGCTGGCTCAGTCAAGAGGCTACAGAATGCCAGCAGAGTAGCTATTTGGGGAGGAATCTGGCAGCTCAGAGCCAGATATGAGGCAAACACAGCTTTGTGAGCAGGCCATAGGTCCCTGTACCAAATAGCTATGGGACTTATGTTGAGAGACTTGGGGGAAATAACTGACCCTTACGTCATTCCATCCACCTACAAGCAAAGAAGGAAAAGATCATCTCCTCCCCCCCTCCCCAGAGAAAGTTCACCCAGGGAATTTCTCCTCTGTCCACTACCTCAAAAGGAATAGGAGGTTCCACTAACTTGTGTATAGGGTACAATGAATGACTCATCTCCAGGAGTCCCTCCTGGTATTTATCTTTTTCTGCGACTTAATTAAATGCTTCACTATTTGACTTATGGCTCTTGTATGGTTGGGGGATAGAAAGTGTTACACTGATAGGGGCTCAGACCTTACAGCTCACACTGAACCTTGGGAAGGTAGAAAGAGCAGACAAAGGCAGAGCTGAGCAGAAGACTACTTGAAAGGAAGTTGCCCCTCACCCATCACCTGGCCCCCAAGCCAGGTCTTTTTCTCTAGGCTTAACATCCCCAGCCCGAGTCAATAATTCTTCAGTGAAGACAGGAAATGGAAAAGACCAAAAGACAGTGGATTTCCCTGCAGGTTATTAATCTCTGACCTCTCCAGTTGTTCAGAACTGACCTTTTTCTCTGGGACTGACTCCCACAAGGATTCTCATTCCAAGTAGATAACGAGAAGGCCAAGAACATTATTAAAACAATTAGCAGTGAGGTCATTTCGGGGAAAGACATGAGCCTTCCCCATCATTCCATCCCCTTCAACAGTCTTTAAAGTATAATTGTTGTTTAGGGAAGAATGTGAAAACCTCAACACAAAAGTCAAAGGCTGAGAAACCAAACAGTGATACAGAGGTTTATTTACTACAAAGTCACCTGGTGTTTGCTGTTCCCGTGATCTGGAAGATAGGCCAAGTTGAACCTCGAGAGCAGAAAGGCAGCAGCTGCTGTCCGTAACCATAGCAAAGTCCTCTGCCTTTCTCCCACTCTGTACAGGCAGCTGATAAAAGCAAAGCAAACCCAGGCCCCTGGGTTGGTGCCTATAAAGCCAATTGTACTGATGGGAGGGAGAGCAAGAGAACTGGGGCAGTCCAGACCATGCTAGGGTAGAACAGCGCAGCTCTGAGAACATGCCTTTCCCTCTGTGCCTGTGTCTATTCCTCTTTGTTTTTCTTGACCTCATTAAAGGGGCCATGTCCTGGCTACTTCTTAAACAGGCCTATCCAATGAATGGGCAGTGCCTCATCCTAAGTGAATACCTGCAAAGACCTTGTCTTAAAGGTCTCCCAGTGCATCCTGGGCCATCTCCAGTCATTCTGAGGAATATCCGGTCACTGGATCCAGATGTCTCCGGAGGAGAAGTGACACTGGTGACCTGCACAACCCTTCTTCACTCAAAACAAAGTCAAGTGCAAGTCATGTCATCATTTCTCTGATGGCATGGTCTTCTTCGGCAACAAAGGATGAACACGGGTCTATTTCTCTATTTTGTGTGCTCCTCCCCCCAAACAGCCTTGGGTGTTGGGTTAGACCTGAGGTCTCCGGTGCGAAAGGTGCTGAAGAACCAAGCAATGATGTTTCCATGACACAAGGACAGCAATAGCCAGAGCCTTGATGCCACTTTCTAAACCTTTCTTACGCATTCCCAAGTTTGAGATTTCAGTAGCAGACATGGAACCCGAAAATATAACTAGCCCTAAAATACACCCATAAAAATATTTGTAATCCTTAGGACAGTGAAAAATTACAAGTTGCCAGAAATAAAAATGTGAGATGTGTGTTGCCCATGTAGGTTATATGTATCCACATTGGGTTGTCTAAATACAGCTCCCAGGAGACATTGATGACGATCTCTAGAATATGGCCCACCCTTCTCCAAGGGAAGCTGCTAGCAATTCCTGCCTTGAGGGAAGCAAGAGGCAAAGAGGTTAGCCACTCTGGTCTCCTTGAAGAGAGGGCTACCTGCTAGAACTATGTCCAGCTTCTCCTACACAACATCCAGGCTTGGCAGAAAATTCGAATTACAGAAATGAGCCTCACAGAGAACACCTTGAGTGGAAATACCAGGAGTTGCTTAAAGCACAGATCCCATTCTGTGTCTGAAGCCAGAAAAAAATGGAGTTATTAATTCAAACCCCAAAGGTAGTGTGGCCCTCCCTTTCCCCGAGGGAAAGCAACACGGATTGGGGAAAGTATCTTGTTTTGGTCATTTGCTAATCATATATTTTAACTCAAAAGCCGCCCCCCACCTCCCATGAAGAAATAACTCTAAGGCACTTGGTGGCCTATGCCCATGGAATATGAGAGGTGGAAGGATTCCTGGGGATCTCCCACCCCTTTTTATTATAAATTAGGAAGCTGGGGCAGCCCCAGGATCACAAAGTAAGGATGCCAGAAGTGAGCTCTCCTCCACCGAACCATCCAAGACACCTTGAGAAAGATGGGGCCAGAATCCTCCTTATTCCCAAGCCCCACCCTGGAGGCAAATGCTTCCAGAGTGAAGAGGAATAAGCAGGGGCTCCAAGGCTGCCACTCTGCCTGGAGTTTGTTTGCCACCAGAAAGGAAGGATGTCCTCTATTAATGACAACAGCTGTGGGTTTAATAACCCTAGAAAAGATCATTAAATTCCATTTCATTTCCCAAACAGATGGAAGAAACGCAAAACCATTCAGACATATGGGGAAACATATTTGGATCCAGCAGCTTCGCAGAGTGGCCAGGAATTCTAATACTCTATAACCTATGAGGAGATTTGCCTGTCACTGTAAGCATGCATTGGGCATGGGGGGCAGAAAGGGGATAATCTACTGAGCCCCCAGAGAGGGAGCATTGAGAAAGGTCTCTGCATAGAGCTAAATCTCACCAGAAAGACCCTATAGTTTGTCCTGGTTTTTTGGTGAAATGAGTAGACAGGAATACCAGAATTCAAGGCCTATGAATGTCTCCCCTCCTTCTAGAGAGATTCCAAAGCAATGTAGTATCCCTCAAGGGACCTACCTGCTAAATTGGTCTGGACAGTGTGCACCATGTTCCCTGGGGCTGCTGTGCAGACAGAGGGGTTCTTATCGTTACTGCTAATGCCCCAGAATGGATGTGACACCAAAGAGGTAGACTTCTGAGGTTGATCACACCTGCCCAGCTTTCAGTGGGCACCTCGCAAATCAGAATACAGGAGAATCTTTTGTCTGGAACAATTCCCTCATGTTCTGAGGGAGATTTTGTCCATCCACTTTAACTTGACCTCTGAGGCAGGCACCCCGTCCTTCTTTCTCCTCTCTCCCTCATAGCCATGCACCATCTGCCCCAGCCTGCAGCAGAGCATGGGGAGATGAAGAGAGATAGAGTGGGAGCAGAGATGGAAGTGAATTAAACAGTCACGAGGAAGCCCAATCAACTGACAAGCATTTACTAAGCTCCTACTGTGTGCCAGGCAAGAAGCGACATGGTGTAGGGAGAGCTGGACTCAGAGTCAGGAAGACCTGGATTCAGGTCCATCACCTAACCTCAGTAAATGGAGGAGGAGTGTGCTATGGTGAAAGGACTGCTGTGAAAAAAAAAGGCAGCAACAGCTCCTCACAAATAAATAAACACCACAAGGAGAGGGAAAAAAAGAAAAGAGTCACGGGCATGGAGGATGAGAACAGCAGGAAGAAGGTCCCTGCTGAAAGAGGGAAAAGGGAAGGGGGGAAACTTCCTTCCTGAGTCCCAGCCAGCCAAAGAGCATTTCCAGAGCACCCACTGTGTGCTTAGCACTGTGCTAAGAGAGTAACAGGGGGTAGAAGGAAAGGTCTCACATTACTGGACCACTGTCCATCATTTTCTGAATGCAGGACTGGTGTCCAAAGGCACATTCCAAAGGCAGTCTTCCTAAGAAGTGACAAAGTGCTTGGTGGGCCAGAGGTAGGATCCCTCTGTCTCTTCTTTCTTCTTGCCTGTGAGAGCTAAGCCCAGGTCTGGCTCCTAAAGCCCAGAGTGATTGCGGTGCTTGGTCTTTGCCACATAATGAGTGGGAGGGGGCATGGGCTGCAGAATCCCTCAGTGGATCTCCTGAGGTGAGACAGAAGCAAGAGCAGCCCACTTCAGGCTCACCGGCTGCCTCCCATGGAGTTAACAGAGTCGGGACATGATTTTACCATTTACCATTTATTGCAAAGGATTAGGATCAGCCATAGCTTTGCCCTTGGTGACCTTGGTAGGTCACCAGCCACGTGTTTTGTTTGAGATTTATTCCACAACAATGCCCAGTCCTCCCCCTCTTCAGTGCTCATGCAAGGGCCTGCTTAAAGACTGTGGAATCTTGATAATCAACAGAGGAAGCTCAGACCACAAGCTCTTCCTCTTCTGATGCCACTTCCCCAACTCTGCATGGCTCCTTATGGCACATAAACCATTAACCTGGATTTAACAAGGCTCCAAGACAAGAGTTCTTAACCTGGAATCCTTCATGGATGGATTTCATCTTATTGACTTCACTAACTGATAAGTGACCATCTTTATTTGCATGAATCTCTAACTGAAACTCAGCATCTCCTTTAATTATGGAATAAAAAAACACATTTTGTTCTGAGAAAGGGTTCATAGGGTTAGGGTTAGATCCTGCATATTGTCTAAGGGGTCCATAACACATAAAAAACCCAGAACCCCTGATCTAAGAGTATGAAAATGTAATAGAACCCAGAAACATTTAAAAATGGACATTTATATGGCTTACAAACCTTACTCAGTACTCCTAGCTTTACCTGCTGTGGCTGACTTGAGAAATTTCCTAGCTCAATCCAACACTCTGCATTGGTGATTCATAAATAATCAATGTATCTGTGGCCATATAACTTACTATGTGGAGTAAAACTGAACTGCAAAGAAACCACCAAGTGATCTCTCAAACTCAGACCTGCCTTCACTGAGCCCCCCAGTGTCCAGGGTTGGAGGAGGACTGGAGGGATGAGGACCTCAGAAGCTTAGCAGGGCTCAAGGAGAAGGGAGTTTCCCCAAGCCTAGCTCTGACAGCCCCTGGCATTTGGTGTTTCCCAAAACCTGGTCTGGTGGTTTGCATGTCCACTCCAAGTCTGGCTTTCAACTCACTGGCAAGCTGGAGCTAGCAGCTCAGGCATATTCCGGCTTATTCTGAAAATCGATCCACTGAATCTCAAGACATCAGCACTGGGCAGCTTGACCAAGCAGTCCAGCCCACAACCCAAAGGAATCCTTATGTACTATGTGGGGTCTCCTGGGAGAGTATGTTGCTGAATACATTCAACAGGTGCCTGGTGAGCAAAATCTGTGCCCAGCACTGTGCTGCTGCCCCGGACCCATGGGAGGAAGGATCCCTGCCCTGAAGAGCTTACAATCTGGTCTTTGCCCTTTTGACAAAGGAGCTGAGGCAGTCCCTGCTTTGTCTGCCCACTTCCATTTCTGAGTCTTTGCTCATACCGTACCCCGAGCTTGAAGTAGCCTGCCCTTCATGGCCACCACCACTCCTATGTCTCTCCTTGATACACCTCCTCTCTTGTGGGGCATCTCAGTGTCCACATGCCCCACCCCTATACTGCCCCTACATCATGAGGTCTCCAAGGTCACAGTCTGTGTCCCTGGAAGCTCGAGTATACAAAGTCCTTAATGTGTGCTCATCAGTTGAGTTTGACCTTTGAACATTACCTTGGCAGTTGAGGTCGATAAACACTTATTAAGCACCTACTATGTACCATGCACATACCAAGCTATAATCTAATGAGGAAACTCACACACACACACACACACACACCACCACCACCACCACCACCACCACCACCACCACTACTACCACCACCAACAGCAACAACAACAACAACAACGTCTTCCACTCTGAGGCCAAGGACACTTGTCAGGGTCCCATAGTCTGACTGCCCCATCTGGGCCTTCTTTCTGGGCCCTCCTCATTTCCAGATCATTCTTATCCACTTTGACCATGAGCTCCATAAGACCAGGGCCTGAGTCCTCTCTTCTCCCTGTCTCAAAGGCAGCAACTAGACCAGCCCTGGACCCCTGATGGGCCTGGAGGGAAGGAGAAAAGGACTGGCATTGTACAAGGTCTCAAGCAACAGAAGATGGAGCATGGGTTTCATCTTCTGCCTGATGGGGACCCTTTCTAGAATTCTGAAAGGAGCTTGCAGGTATGAGCTCATTGGAGTTTGGGGGGAAGATTAGGCTGGCAGCTTTGGGCAGGAAGGAGATTCTGAGGTTACTTTATTTGCTAGTTCCCCTGCCTGGGGCTCATGGCAGAGTGATGAATCTGAGAGGCCTGCACATTATTAATCACAGAAGGGAGGACTTCAAAGCAAGTCTTCATCTCTGGGCAAAATTTCTACTTTTCTGCTCTCATAATGGATTGGAAAGCTGGGATATTAATGAGGCAGGTAATTTATGTTTTGTTCAACAGAAAAAAATAAATCATGCGCTCTTGTGGCAACATTAGCTCCTGACAGACTGAGTGTTGTGGTGCCATAAATTGTGGGAATGAAAGCACCCACGTGTGTGCCCAGCTTTAGATAGATATATGGCTGTCTGCAAATATTTTATAGCAAATTGGATATTATTTCTATACACAAACAATTACAAGTGCGTTCCTTTGAAAGAGTCCCCTGTTTTCCTGGGCTTTCCCAATTGCTCAACACAGTTAAGCTGTAAATCGTAGGGCAGTGTTCGCTGGGTCCGTTTTCTATATGGTGGTGGCCTGAATCCTCAGTTCTGCATAAACTAATGGGTATGGGCTCATGGATAAATCTGTCATGGCCATGATAATACTGCCTTTAAGTCTCTTGAGCCTCTCTTCCTTCAAGAAGATATGAGACAGGTTTTCCATTGACCAGTTTGTCCATCTCTCACCAGATAAGGGGCGTTAGACAAGCCTCTGGCAAACCCAGAATTCCTAAAAGAGTCATGGCATCCTGAGCTGAGAAGCTAAAGGAAAATCTCTTTTGCCCCTACCCCAGCCCATGCTGTCTTCACACCAATGGACAACCAGCTCCTGAGAATCAAGAGGTATCTGCCAGGAAGGGGGAAGTGGAGATCGGTTACTGACCTTGCTGTCCCTCCAGAACATGGTCAGGATCCTGAAGCTATCACACTAGGTGCCTTTGGGGGCCAAGGATAGATTTGGGTTGAATAATAGAAGCATTCTCTCTGCCCTCTAAGGGAGATCCTGGTGAGATGCCCAAGCCCTGAATGGAGAGATGCCCATGTTAAGCTCTGGCTTAATGTGCACCCCTCTGCTCTCCCAAGATCCACTTTCAGCCTTTCTTCCATCCTGTCCCCTCCCAGGAATGCTGCTGGGGCAAGGCTATCTAGAGAGGGTGGTGTGCAAAAGGACTCTGTCTCCTGAAAAGGTAGGACAGCTGGCCTATGAAATCAGACTTTAATCATTAGAGGTGTAATGATGTTGTGACTTCATTCACCTCAGGATGAACCCCTCATGCTTCTCATTTTGTACTTTCCCTGCCCATGTTCTTCCCTGAATCTTCCAAGGAGGCTTTCTGACTCCCCTTCCTTCACCCAAGGAGCAGAACAACTTTCTCTTACCTCCAGGGCACCAGAGCTACCCTCCCATTCTCACTCTGTGATGAACTGATGCCTTTTCCAGGCAGCTGCTGGATGGTGCCTTTGTCCCTCTCCTCTCTGGGCATTCTCTCTGGCTCTCACCCTCTCACACACTCCAGCCTAGAATGCTCTCCTTCCTCATCTCTACTTCCTGGCATCCCTGGCTCCCTTGAAGTCCCAGCTTAGACCCCATCTTCTACAGGAACACTTTCTCTTCCTTCTAGAACCTTCCCTCTGTTAATTATTTCCTATTTATCCTACATTGAGCTTATTTGTACATATTTGCTTGTTGTTTTCTCCACTAGACTATGAGGTCCTCCAGGTTTGGGGAGGGCAGTCTTTTGCCTCTTTTTGTACCTCCAGCACTTAGCCTGGCACATACTAGCTGTTTATGAACTGACTGACTGAAGGCCCCTGGTGATACCATACCCATTACCTCCAGGGTAGTCTGTGCCATCCTTGAACAGCTCTGGCAGTTAGGGTATCGTGTCTTGTTCTTTCTGACTTCCAGCCTCAATCTACCTCTCTGCAGCTTCTACTCATTACTCCTGGTTCTGCCCCACCAAGGCCAAACAGAAGAGGGCTAACCACCCTTCCACACTAGCCCCTCAGATACTTGGACATGGCCCCTTCAAGATCTTGCTTCTCTAGGTGAAACATCTTTAGCACCTTCACCTGACCCTCCATTGGGCTTTTACTTTGGGGGAAGCTCTAATTGCCAGGCAGCATGATAAAGTGTCTAGATACTGATCCTTAGAAGTCAGTCAGACCTGGGTTCAAGTTCCCTTTCTGACCCATTCTGTCTGTGCGGCCCTGGGAAAGATGCAGAACCTCTCAGAGACCCAGGCAGTTGAGTGATGGATGGTGATGGAGCTGCTGCCAATCAATCTAGGTTAGGGAACACAAGTAAATTGTGTTAGCTGTATGACTGAATCCCTTCATTTCTGTTAAGATTCACCTGGATGCTCTCCAAGGTCCTGACCAGAGACAGCCCATTGTGGAGGAAGGAGGTGGACCTCAATCTGAAATCCTAACTCAATGTGGGATCCTGGACATTTCCTTCACCTCTCTGGGATTTTCTCAGTCTCCCATCTGTGAAATGAGGATAGCAACAGCTTTATTTCTGACTTCATGGGTCTAGTGTAAGGAAAGCATTTTATAATTCTTAATTCTGTTAGCGGTTTCACAGTTTTTCACTTTGTGATCAATTGTTTTGGCTCCTCGTGGCTTAGACCCCAGTCCTGGCAAGCTGTGACAGTGCAAGGACCCAGTCTTTCCCCAGAGTGCTCTGCTGATGCTCATGGCGAAGCACTGATCACTCATATAGCTGGTGGCACCCGAAATGAGAAGTGTTGAGCACCCAGTGGAGTGAACAAATGGGTTTCATGAACAGAAAGGTGTCATGCCTCACTATGTAGAATCTGGGGTGTGTCACATGTGCCTGAGAACAAGACAAGCCCATATCTCTAAATCCTATATTCTTTGCCCCTTTGTTCTGTGTCATATACACCATTATAGGAAAACAATTATACTTTAGTCATGAGTAACAACTCTCTCTTCTGCACCCAGATGAAGTGGTGGATGTTTATACAGCATAAATAGTAGTGCTGCCACTGGGATTATTGATCCTATTAGGGATAAGAGGCCAAGGACAGCTGTGAGTTCCTGGGCAGAACTGGCAGCTGCTTCTCCAAGCCTGATAGTGGGTTCGATTCTAACTGACCTGGAAACTCAGAAAAATGATGTAATCCCTCCCTTACTGAGCACTGTCACATATTTACTATCTGAGATCTGCTAGCGATTTTGAGACCTGAAACTTTGAACAAACAAGTGTTTGCCTTCAGCATCCCTGCAGCCCTCCTTCCCCTCTGAGGAGCCTTTAAGTCTATGTCTCCTGGACTCCTCAGCAGCCATGATCTTGCCCTCCCTGGGTCTATAAGGGAGACCAGGAAGGGACACATGTCATTAGAGAAGAAGCAAAGGAAGGGAAAGGACATTTTAATGTCTGGTGGAAAGATCCTCTTTACATGACCTTCTTGCAGTAAGTTCTCCCACAAAAAGCTGGATCACAAGCTCAATTAAAGCTGGGGGATGATAGGCTGCCCTCAGCCTCCTGGTCATCTCAGGGGCAGCAGCAGCAGCCTTCATGCCAGTCAATGGAGGCCAATGCTTCCTTGGTCACCACAAGACATGACAGTGCATAGCCAGTATATTTTTCTGAATGAATATATAAGAATTTAGATCCATTTCATCAGACCCTTGGCTTGGAGTAGAGGAGGAGGAAGCTGGCCCAGTCCTCATGGAATAGGCCAATGAGCTCATTGAGACAGGTCTCTGATATTTAAGAATGGGAAAGGTGCCACAGGAATGGGTATGAGCAAATACGGTCCCAGTAAATAAAGGTGGATACTTCAAATAATTAGCTGATTAGCTTGACATCAACAGATTGCTAAAGAAACCAGTGATCTCAACAAGAAGGGATCTTGTTAGACTAACCCTATTTCTTTTTTAAAAAATAACAGCAAAGTTACTCATCCGGTAAAAAAGTGGGATGCTGTAGATACTAATTACTTGCATTTGGGGAAAACATTTGACAGAATTTCTCATGCTGTTCTTGTGGACAATGGTGAGAGATGTGGGTGAGTTTACACTGAAGCATGATTGGACCCAAAGGGAAGTGGATAATGGTTCAATGCCATCCTAGAAGGAAGTCCCCAGTAGAGTGCCCCGGGGATCTGTGCTTGACTTGGTGCTATTTAACACTTCCATTAATTGCAGATCACATAACATTAGAAGACATAATAGATGAGTCTAGGCTCAAGACAAGTGAGAAGATGATAAGAGTAGCATCCCCCTGCTCACAGTGAATGTAGTCACCAGAGTCAGACAAACTACATTCCATGGGAAGAGGAAGAAATGGGACAAGTAGGACTGAAGAAATGGCATCTATGATCTTTGAAAAGTTGTAGAGACTGGAGAAATTCCATAAGACAGGCAGCCTGTGCTGATGTTTTTTTTTTTAAAGGGAAGAAGATGGGTTCTTCAAGCAATGGGCCTTAGAGCGTGGTCACATCCTCAAGCAGATTATAAAGGAGAAGGACTGTGAGCCCTTAGAAAGAAGAGTGTATCCCCAAAAGTTCAGTCTGATCCATCCAGATCAGGCCAGGCCAGCTCCATTTCCTTACTTGGCAGGGTGACAAAACAGGCAGGGCTGGACATTGCCCAGCTTTCAGCAAGGTCTTTATCAAAGTTTCTGATGATGTCTTTGTGAAGATGATAAACAAGTCCAGGTTGGACAAGAGAACAGTGAGGGAGGTTTAGAATCGACTGAGCGACCGTGGGTGCTCAGCTGGATTCATGGACTCCAGTTAGCCTGTGTGTGCTGTCTTTGGTGCTGATCTGACACCATAATAACTTCAAACTCATTTATTTATTCCATGAGAAAGCTTCAGTTCAATCCAACAAACATTTCTGAAAGAAATGTGGTTGTGGTTAAGACAAATTGACTATGACACAAAACTGGAAGGAAGGTTGAATGTTCTAAGTAGCAGAATCTGGACCCGAGGAAGCAGAACCAGGAGCAATGTGGGGGGGGGGGGGGAGATCGAGGGTTAATGTTGGGAAAAGCTGCATGATGAGAGTTGTCCTAAAGTTAGGTGAACTACCTTTAGAGGTCATGAGCTTGGCTCTCCCTCCTAGGAAAATGATGACCATTTAAGTATATTGTCGCAGTGATCCTTTGTTCAGGTAAGGGTTGGACTAGGTGGTTGTTAAGGTCCCTCTCAACTCTTGAATTCTATGATTCCATGAAAGTCTCAGCAGGACAGAGCAGAGCGCCAAATCTAATGAGGACGCTAAGAATAGTTCATTTATATAAGACTTTAAAGCCTGCAAAGCAGTCAGAAGCATTTTCTCCTTGGATTCTCATAGCAACCTGTGAGTTTGGTGGCCACAGACGCTGGACAGCCTAAAGAACTCCTGCTCTAGCTGCTAACTTGGAACTCTTGCTGCATTCTTAGCCTTGCAGCACCTAGCCAGATCCCAAATCAGTGCGACATCCTAGGTTTCAACTTTTTCTCCTTGGCAGTGCTATTGTTAATTTCTCTCAATTGGGTCATGACTCCCTATGACACATTCTGGCTGTGTGACACTAGGAGAGTCCTATAACCTCTGCACCTGCAGTCTGCAGCCAGTATCTGAGTCATGGCATGCTCTCTGTATAGTGATGTGGGATTTGAGACCTCCCAGTTACATGAGAAGTCAGGAAATGGCATGGCGCAATGGATGTCAAACCAGTCTCAGAGTCAGGAAAAGGAGAAGACCTGGGTTCAAATCTGCTTCTGATGTATTCTGGCTGTGTGTAACCCTGAGCGGGTCATTTGACTTCTCAGCAACCCAGAAAAATCCATAAAACTAAGACTGTAAGGGAAACACTTAGCTGGGGGAACAGCTTTGCAGCAAATTTTTCTGATAAGGGTCTCAATTACATGGTGTAAATAATTAATTTAAATGTGTAAGAATAGGATCCATTCCCTCATTTGATAAATTATCAAAAGATATGAAGAGGTAACTCTCAAGGGAAGAATTCCAAACAATTTATAACCATGTAAAAATTCTTCAAATTACTCATAATTAGAAAAATTAATAATTAAAGCAAATCTTGGATTCCAACTCACATCTATTGGGTTGGCAAAATTCATACATACAAAATTCATACACATATACATATACACACAAAAAGGAAATGGCAAGTGTTGGAAGCGCTACAGGTATACCAATGAACAGTTAATGGAGATGTGAACTGGTCCAGCCATTCTTGAAAGCAATATGGGACTGTGCCCAAAGTTATTAAAACTATGTATGTCCTTTGATCCAGCAATACCACTGCTAAGAGAGTGAGACTGATGACTTTTCACAGCTCCACCTCACTTAAATCCAATTCATGTGTCATTCTCATGATGTCATTGGTCCTGAGGGCCCTCAGGCCCTGTAGATAACAGAATTTTCATGTCTCAGAAGGTCCTAAATCTCATTATAGTGGGCATTGCCCAGATTCTTCAGTGACTACTCAATGACTATTCAGTGTTACCATAGAATCCATCTTTTGGTGGTCAGCCTGGTGATGAGAAATACCCCACTTTGCTTCAAGTATCCATAAATCACCTTTTTAATTATGTATTTCAGAAAACACACAAGTCCCAAAAAGGATCTCTTTCTGCACTTTGAGTCCTCACTTCTCTATCAGAAATTAGTTTCATGATAAGTCCTTGGGAAGCATGGATGGTCACTATACTGGTCAAAGCTGTTTGTCTTCACAACATTGCTGTCATAGTATAAATTATTCTTCTGGGTCTACTCACTTCACTCTGCATCAGTTCATGCAAGAATTCCCAGGTTTCTCTGAAACCATTCCCTTCATCATTTAATACAGCTCGATAGTATTCCATCACATTTATATACCATAACTTGTTGAACCATTCCCCAATTAATGATCACCCCTCAGTTTCCAATTCTTCGTCACTACAAAAAAATCACTATAAATATTTCATTACATCTTAGAGCTTAAGACTAATCCTTCCTTAATCTACCTTCCCCCTTATTTCTCTCTTTTCCTTTGCCTTCCTGTTTCCATGTTGAATAGAATGTATTTCTGTACCTACCTGTTTTTATGAATTCTTCCTTCCTTTTCCCAGTTTGGATGAAAGTAAGGTCAACCACTCCTCCCACCCCTCCTCCTTGATTGAATAAACTTCTACTTACACAACCAGATTATGGGAGATCATTTCCCCCACAGTTATCCTTTTCAGTTGTGAGGGTAAGTGGTAGAGTCCTCGGACACAGCCTCAATCTATGACAACCTTTGCAATCAGCCCAGAAAGGATGACTTCTTTCTATTTCTCTTTTAAGATCATTCAAGCCTAACAAAACCACACCAGGGCCTCATCTAATTATCTGTGACTCCAGATAATGATAGGAATCAGAGGAAACATGTATCATCCCCTCATATCCTTTCTTTGTCCTTTTTCATTAATCATTTATGTTTACCTTTTTGTGTGTGATAGTGACTACTCTGGCTCCCACTGCCTGAAGTCCAGATCCCTTGGGATTCCCTGGTATCCTTTAGGGAGTGTGGGAGTATCTAGTTTCCCATTTCTTTTTAACACCCTCATAGATTAGTTTTTATGAAGAAATATTTACTTCAAAGCTATAAAAAGAACAAATATTTCTCCCTCCTCCCCAACACTTAGGAGGTATAATCCCTCTTTATGCCGCCTCTGTCTTGAGATAGGAAAGAGATTAGGTTCATAGCTTAACTTAGTTCTTACATAACTAATTCCCACTAAGTTCCAAATCCAAAGCCCTACTTTAGGCTTTAGTCTTGGGCATTGTGGCTTTTCAGGACTTCCCTCTTGGGCTGGTTACAACATCTGGCCTGGAATCCTGCTTCCAAGGTTGCCATGGCTCCAGGAACTCTGCTGCTTGACTTCAGAGATAAAAAGGACAGACCAAACAGAACAAAACCTCAATCCCCTCTCTTGGGGCAAGGGACACAAAAGAGAGTAGGGGAAGATAATCCTTCCCTTCCTCCTGCTAATTGTGTGAGTGAACTGCACCTTCACCCCCACCCTGGCTGCTACCAGATAAAGAGAGAGAGAGATTGTCCCAATCTGATGTCACAAATATAGCCTGTCCCAGCTGCACAGCCAAAAGAAAGAGACTAGAAAACAGAGGAACGAAGAATGTCATCTCCCAAGAGCAGGTCCCAGGCATGTCCTCTGGGGGTTGCCTCCATGTTAGGTGATACTGGAATGTGCAAAGCAAAGACTTGGTCCATGTGTTGCTCTTGGGTCCTGTGTTGGCAATTCAAAATTTCTCCACAGCTCTGATCTTCTCATAAGAAACACATGGGAGTCCTCTGTTTCATTACAGGTCCATTTCCCCCACTATAGGATTACACTCAGTTTTACTGGGTATGTTATTGTTGGTTTTGAGGCTGGATCCTTTGCCTTCTGGAATATCCCAACTTCTTTATAGTAGCAGCTGCTAAATAATGTGTGATCCTGACTGCAATTTCCTTGTACTTGAATTCTTCCTGGTGACTTGTGGTGTCCTTTCTTTGACCAGGGAGCTTGGGATTTGAGCTATGATATTCCTGGGAGTTTTCATTTGGGGATTTCTTTGAGGAGGTGACTTGGGGATGCGTTCTATTTCCACTTTGCCCTCTAAGAGACTTGGGTGGTTTTTTACTGAAAGATAATATCTGGATTCTTTTTTGGTCCTGGCTTTCAGGTAGCCCTGGAGCTCTTACATTATCCCTTCTCCGTCAGTTGTGTCTTTATTGGTGGGGGAGTTTTCTTTCATTTTTACTATTCAGTACTTCACATTTTCTTCTCTTTTTCAGTCTTGAATTTGTTTTACTGTTTCTTGTCTTGTGGAGACACTGAATTCTGGTTGATCCCTTCAGATTTTCAGGGAATTTTTTCTTGAATAAGATTTTGTACCTCTTGTGCCAAGCTGTTAATTTTCTAAGTCTTTCTTTTCCCTAGCTCTCGTTGTTTTCCCATTTCTTTTCCCTCCAGTGCTCTCATTTCAATTATAAAAACATTTTTAGCTCTTTCTTAACTGTTGCTTCATCTCTTCCAGGAACTCTAGTTGAATTTGTTCCAAATCTGTGTTTTCCTTTGAGGTTTGGCTTGTAAATGTATTGAAGTCATTCTCTTCTGGGTTAGCATCGTCTCTGTCGTTTCGTATTTGCCTTTCTGTGTGTCACAGTGACTACTCTGGCTCCCATTGCATAGGTCACCCCTTGCCCAAGGTTTTTGAGCACCCTTTCTCTGGAACCCACTCTAGGTCCCTGAACCCCTAATAAAACCTATTGTAGTGGGACTGTTGTCTGCTTTCTTGACCTTCTGACCTATGTCCTGACTTTAGACTTCCATTAGGGCTAAGCTCTGGACACTTTGGAAGGAAATGTCTGGGCTGTTCCTGCTAATACTTTTTATTCCAGAATCTCTGAGATATATCAGGCTGGGAACCCGCAAGCTTTTGGTGCTCCCCAGATGGTCTGATTATGACAATGGGAGACATTTGCTTACTGCCCTTCTGAGCTGAGCTCTGCAAGTTTCTAACTTGATTTGGGGTCTGAGCAATAGGTCTGTGGCTTTGCCCTTTTTGGAATGGATGCTGCATGACTCAGCTGCTGTCTGCCAGCTGGACAACAGTTCTGGATCAGAATCACAGAATCTGGGCTTCCTTTGGGCTGTGATTGCTCTTCTGATTATTCCTTTATCAATTTCAGAATGGGCTGCAAGCTAGAACCGAGACTCCTCTCTGCTACTGGAGTCTGTGCCATACCACTGCTGAGTCAGCCTTTTAGGCAGCAAATGGAAGTCCCATCTTTCAGTCTGTTCCCAAGACCAGCAGGGGGTCTTCTCATAAACTCTGCACCTTCAGTTCAGCTCCAAAATGGTAAATGGGGGGCAGATGTCCTTTGAGGCATCTGCTGACAGTGCAGGCTCTGAGGTCTGACAACCATCTCAGCTTGGAGAATTCTTCTTAGACCCAGCTGAGTCCTGCTCTGAACGCTTTGGTGTGGTCTTGACCAAAGCAAGGTCCCTTGTGTGAAATGACTTGCTGTCATGGTGAAAAGCCCATATCCACATTTCTGCCACAATCCACGATTTGCAATTGTCCCACAGTTACCAAGGAGTCCCAGACATCAGGGTTAACCAGTTATCCACCCTAAAATCTTCACATGCAAAATAGATCCTGAGAAACAGGACAGAAACATGGCCTTCTTTATATTGAGTCTTTACTCTATGATCTGCTTTCTTGGAGTTTCTCTGACCACTTTTCTCATCTCTGCCTCTTTCTATTAATATAATTGTCCAAAGCAGGAAGGGCCACCATTTCACATGTCCGTATGTGTGCATGCATGTCCCTGTGCTTCCAGAGTCTCAGCTGCCTGACCACTGGTAGGTCCTACCCGCCCAGGAATGCAACAGGGCTGCCTTCCTCAGGCTAGCACCCCCTCTGAGGTCCCTTCAGCAGGGAGAGACATCTTCAGCTCTTCCGTTACTTGGCAGGTCCCAAACCACATTTCACTCCCCTGGCCTTTTGCTGAGCTGGCTCCATGAGGCCCATTTCCACAGAACATTAAAAAATAATTTCTAGAATAATGTTCTATTAAAACCCACATGGAATTATCCATTTTTCTAGTGCAAGGTCCTCAGTTTTTGGCAGCCAATGAATCTCCCTTACCACAGCAGCAGCCCTGCACAAACACAATCTCCTCAGACTAATCTAACACACAAAATTGAGAAGTTAACCAGGAACCAAAGAGGACCAAGTTGGCAACTCGTGGGGCAGGAATGGGGGGGTGGGCATTTCTAAGGATGAAGACTAAAGATGAAGTGAGGAACTGAAAGAACAAAGCACTGCAGCTAAATTACATTGTCATTGATTAGGAAATAGTTCCTTTAATGAGGCTGATATTGAGAAATGACTCCTTCATCTTGTATCCCCAGAACTGAGTTGCCCCTTCTCTACCCCTGCCTCTTGTTTAGACATTCAGGACCCCTACTTTGTGACAGGAGCCACATTTTAGAAGACCAGTGAGTGGGAATTCTGAGACAAAACCCTTCTAACACTGTCTGCTTCTCAGTCCGGCCACAAGCGCAGAAGGGAAAGGACTCATCTAAGTGACTGGCCTCCTGGTGGACCATGAGCCTCGTTGGATTGTCTCCACGGCCAAGCTGGGAATGATCCTTTTCCAGATTCACAAAGCAGACTCTGAGAGGCCTCCTCCCAGGGACCATCAGCATCTCATGAACAGATGTGACCTTTCATCACATCACAGATGAAAACACTGAAACCTGAGGAGGGGAAGGATTGACCTACAGTCCCATAACAGAGAGAGGTGGCATCAAGGTCCCCTGACTCCTGGGCCAAAGCTCTTCCCAGGGGTCCATACAAATACCAACAGCCAAGAAGCCACCTCCCTTAGACCCCTGAGCCAGTGTGGACTCTCCTTGCTGGTCCCCCACTTCTAGCACACTGTCTCTCTCCTCTCAAAGCTGAGAGTACATTCACTGGGGACCCCCTCTCCTTTGTCTCCTCCAGAGATGACCATTCCTGAGCCAGGACCCATTACAGGAGGAAGCTTTGGTAGTTGCATGCCTGCCCAGTTCTCTTGGTTTTCTTGACAATCTAAATAAATGAGTTTCACTGTGACCTCCAGCTCTTCCTTGAGGCCTCTGCTGGCATATGTGGATCCAACCACTGCAAATATCCTACAGTCCATCCCTCCCTCACTCCCTGCCACACGCATGAGTGCACACCTAAAGAAAGAAGAGAACGCCAGTAATTTCAATCAATCAACCAATCAATATATATTTAGTACGTACCTACTACGTGCTAGGCACTGTGATAAACACTGGATTTCATTGAAATCATAAATCTGAGGGTGAAGGAAGCATCTTTCCATTTTCTTATTTCACTTTTCGGGTCCTGAATCTGGATGTAAATGTCCAAGATCACTGATACACTCAGCTTCGGTGGTGGGACCCTCCTACTCAGGGGAGCTGGGTAGTGGCCTCTTGAGGCCTCTCTCCTGAAAGAGAGACTCGAGAGTGAGGAGAGCCTCGAAGGGAAAAGGCTCAAGAAGAAGGACACCGGAAGACAGTTTTCAGTACTGCCCCCCTCGCCATGGGGCTTCTTCTTCCTTTCCGGTTTTGGTTGCTCCTTTCTGTTTTTCTCCCTCCAAGATCCCACAGCTTTGATAGATGATACTGGGGGAAACTGGACTCAGCTCTCTTGTGGCTGGTGCATGACAGAAATGGAAAAACTAAGGTGACTTCTATGAAGCCTCTGTGTGACCTTGGATATGTCACTGACTTCTCAGGGCCTCCGTTTCCTCCTCTGTAAGATGGAGAGGGGGGTGTTGTATACAGGAGATCTCTAAGGTGTCTCTCAAGTGCCATTCTATGCTTCCATGACATGTCTGGAGGGTGAAATGCCAACCTGTTATTGGGATAGGGGACCATAGAAGAGATTGGTTTGGGGACATGCCTGTTATTCAGTTAGTAATTATGGCAAACACAAGTGGTCTTCAGACATGTGGATTTAATACATTTAGGGTTAGGATTAAAACTCACATAGGGCAGATGCTTGCTTGGAGGTTAGAAGAGGCAATGTAAGGACACTTTCAAGGTTTCTGTGAAGAACTCTGGAATCAATTGCTAGACATGGGAGACACTCACACAGGTCTGCCAAACGTATCATGACCTCATCAGAGAAGGTGACGTGCTCTGAGCAAGGCATAATTACGGTAACTCAAAAGAAATATGAGATGCGCAAGTTTAGAGACATCCTCACCTCAAATGTTTGTGCCCAGCCTGTGGTACAGCATTCCAAGCTCATGTTGGTCTGATCAGCCACAGTCAGACACACTGTACCTTGACCCTAACAAAGAGATGTCATCCTGGTCCTTTTCAAGCTCAAAGGACAACTACCAATCGACTGTTGCTGTTGAGGAGGAGGAAAGGAGGCTCAAAGAAAATGTCATGGTGAAGGCCATGAAGCCCCTGGTGAGGTTCTGACTGGAAAGAATGGAGCCATGAATGCCTCGAGTCCTAGGGAGGCCCAGAGGAGCTAAAGCGGGCAACAGACTTTTAATATCAAAAGATGATGGTTTCCATTGAGGCAGAAAAGATGAAAATGGAGTAAATTCTGTGACTTACAGGGGACTCAGCAAACCTGTATGGGTGGGACAGTGGGCTCCTGAAGGACGGAGGCAGGCAGAGCTCCCAGGCCAGAGCTGTGAATGTCTCTGGGGAAGTGTTTGGGGTGAACAGGGACAGTGCCCCTCAGCTTGCACTCCTGGTCACATGGAAAAGAGGTGTAGAACTGAATTGCCTTTATTTGACTGCCTGCTTTTTATCATTTATTTGAACCTAAGATGAAAGCAAGTCAAAGATAGTAACTTCCTTCGAAAGGATTTTGTGATACTCCCTAAGAGTACTGAAAGACTTGCACAATGACAAAGCTACTTAGAAATGTCTGAATATTGGTCCAACTTTTCTCTTCTTCTTGATAATTAGAAGCTCATTGTTGCACTCACAACTATCTTTCCATCCCTTCCCCACCTTCACCACCACTTCCTCTGGTTGATGAGCTGCTCCCAGAACCTCCATGTTGAGGAAGAGCCCAAGCCAGTCAGCTTCACTCCACTCCTCTCTGGACTCTGCTCCTGATCATTTAGACTTGTCTCCCTCTACCCCTTCCCACACTTTTCAGTTCCCTTTTACGTGTCCAAGACAATATAAACTCCTCGAACTTAGATTCTCAGGGACTAGAATAGGCACTGTCTTCTTGCTTGTAATTGCATTCCCAGAGCTTAGCACAGTGCTAGTAACATAGAAAGAACTTAATAAATGTTCACTGACTTAACTATGGGAAGAGTGCCTTCAACTAAAATTCTGAGCCATCATTCAAAGGGTATGGAGAAAAGAGATATTTGGACCAAATTGCAGCATTTTAGGAGTATAAAGGATGCTGGTACCCACTGACTTCTACTCACACCCAAAGTAAAATCTCTGCTATGATTTTTCTGACCAATTGAATTCCAGCCTTTGCTTGGGATTCCATGCCATCATCTACCATCACTTCACTAAAGGGAGCCAGCTTTGGACCAAACGTTGAGGAGACTTGTGCCTTTGGTTCACACATCATCTGGAAATCTCTGGTTTCCTAGAATTATTTTGTAAATTAAAAATATCTCAACAATGACCTTGAAAGATGGTGATTTTAAAAACATTCACCATCACCTCAAATTCAACATGACCAGAACTGAAATCATCTTCCCTCAGAAACCAATAAAACTGCCCACTAATATGTCTTTCTCTGGACATGATATCAATACTATCCCAGTGATGGAGAAAGAGTTGTTGTTGGTTGGTTGGTTGGTTGGTGTTCAGTCATTCGGCTGTGTCCAAGTCTTCATAACTGCATGGACCATGGCACACTGGTCCTTCTTTTTTCCACTATTTCTAGAAGTCTTTCCAAGCTCATGTTTGCTGTTTCCATGACACTATCTATCCATCTCTTCCTCTACTGTCCTCTTCTTCTTTTGCCTTCAGTCTTTCCCATAAGGGACTTTTTCAATGAGTCCTGTCTTTTCATTATGTGGTCAAAGTGTTTAAATTTCAGTTTCAGTGTTTGATCTTCCATTGAATGGCCTGAATTAATTTCTTTAAGTATTGACTGATTTGATCTCCTTGCTGTCCAAGAAACTCTCAAAAATCCTCTCAGGCACAACAGTTTGAAGGTGTTGGTTCTGTGGCACTCAGCTTTCCATATTATCCAACTCTCATAGTCTTACATCTCTACTGGAAAAATCATAGCTTTGACTATACAGACCTTTGATTGGGAAGGTGATCTCTCTACTTTTCAGTATTCTGTCCAGATTTGCCATAGCTTTTCTTCCAAGGAGCAAGTGGTTTTTTTTTTTAATTTCATGGCTGCAGTCTCTGTCTGCAGTGATCTTGGTTCTCAAGAATATAAAATCTTCTATTTCTTTTTTTTTATTGAAATATTTATCAAAATATTTTTTTTGAAAACAAGTTAATGGGCCCCAAGTTAAGAATGCCCAGTTTAAACCATGAATATAGACATATATATGCCTGATTCATGGGGATTAAGCAATATTAGTATTACAATGAATACGCCAATAAATCTGAAGGAATCAATGAGGAGACTTCCTCTAAAGATTCAGGTCAAAAGTCACCCATGGCTGCCTATCCTATATGACTTAGGTCCACTTCCTTGTGAAAATCCTCCCCGGAGGGTCCACCCAAAGTGCCAGAGACCTTTCCCTAATTCTCTTGACATCCTGGCTTCCTCTTTGGGGGTCTTCCACACTCTCCTTCCCCCCCTTCCTGGCTTACTTGAAGTCCCAACTAAAATCCCACCTTTTACAGGAAGCTTTCTCCAATTCCTCTTAACTTCAGGGCCTTCTGTCTGTTCATTGTTTCCCATTTATCTGGTATACAGCTTACTTTTTTTTAAAATTAATTAATTTATTTATTTAACTTTTAACATTCATTTTCACAAAATTTTGGGTTCCAAATTTTCTCCCCTTTTGTCCCCTCCCCCCACCCCAAAACACCAAGCATTCTAATTGCCCCTATCACCAATCTGCTCTCTCTTCTATCATCCCTCTCTGCCCTTGTCTCCATCTTCTCTTTTGTTCTGTAGGGCCAAATAACTTTCTATACCCCTTTACCTGTATTTCTTATTTCCTAGTGGCAAGAACAGTACTCGACAGTTTTTCCTAAAACTTTGAGTTCCAACTTCTTTTCCTCCCTCCCTCCCCACCCCTTCCCTTTGGAAGGCAAGCAATTCAATATAGGCCAAATCTGTGTAGTTTTGCAAATGACTTCCATAATAGTCCTGTTGTATAAAACTAACCATATTTCCCTCCATCCTATCCTGCCCCCCATTACCTCCACTCTCTCCTTTGATCCCATCCCTCCCCATGAGTGTTGACCTCAAATTGCTCCCTCCTCCCCATGCCTTCCCTTCCATCATCCCCCCCACCCTGCTTATCCCCTTCTCCCCTACTTTCCTGTATTGCAAGATAGGTTTTCATACCAAAACGAGTGTGTATTTTATTCCTTCCTTCAGTGGAATGTGATGAGAGTAAACTTCATGTTTTTCTCTCACCTCCCCTCTTTATCCCTCCACTAATAAGTCCCTTGCTTGACTCTTTTATGAGAGATAATTTGCCCCATTCCATTTCTCCCTTTCTCCTCCCAATATATTTCTCTCTCACTGCTTGATTTCATTTTTTTAAGATATGATCCCATCCTCTTCAATTCACTCTGTGCACTCTGTCTCTATGTGTGTGTGCGTGTGTGTGCATGTGCATGTGTGTGTGTGTGTGTGTGTGTGTGTGTGTGTGTGTGTGTGTAATCCCACCCAGTACCCAGATACTGAAAAGGTTCAAGAGTTACAAATATTGTCTTTCCATGTAGGAATGTAAACAGTTCAACTTTAGTAAGTCCCTTATGACTTCTCTTTGCTGTTTACCTTTTCATGCTTCTCTTCATTTTTGTGTTTGAAAGTCAAATTTTCTTTTCAGCTCTGGTCTTTTCATCAAGAATGCTTGAAAGTCCTCTATTTCATAGAAAAAACCAATTTTTCCCCTGAAGTATTATACTCAGTTTTGCTGGGTAGGTGATTCTTGGTTTTAGTCCTAGTTCCTTTGACTTCTGGAATATCCTATTCCATGCCCTTCGATCCCTTAATGTAGAAGCTGCTAGATCTTGTGTTATCCTGATTGTATTTCCACAATACTTGAATTGTTTCTTTCTAGCTGCTTGCAATATTTTCTCCTTCACCTGGGAACTCTGGAATTTGGCCACAATGTTCCTAGGAGTTTCTCTTTTTGGATCTCTTTCAGGCGTTGTTCTGTGGATTCCTTGAATACTTATTTTGCCCTCTGGTTCTAGAATCTCAGGGCAGTTTTCCTTGATAATTTCATGAAAGATGATGTCTAGGCTCTTTTTTTGATCATGGCTTTCAGGTAGTCCCATAATTTTTAATTGTCTCTCCTGGATTTATTTTCCAGGTCAGTTGTTTTTCCAATGAGATATTTCACATTCTCTTCCATTTTTCCATTCTTTTGGTTTTGTTTTGTGATTTCTTGGCCTCCATCTGTTCCATTCTAATTTTGAAAGAAGTATTTTCTTCAGTGAGCTTTTGAACCTCCTTTTCCATTTGGCTAATTCTGCTTTTGAAAGCATTCTTCTCCTCATTGGCTTTTTGAACCTCTTTTGCCAATTGAGTTAGCCTATTTTTCAAGGTGTTATTTTCTTCAGCATTTTTTTGGGTCTCCTTTAGCAAGGTGTTTACTTGTTTTTCATGCTTTGCCTGCATGTCTCTCATTTCTCTTCCCAGTTTTTCCTCCACCTCTCTAACTTGATTTTCAAAATCCTTTTTGAGCTCTTCCATGGCCTTAGCCCATTGAGTGGGCTGGGATACAGAAGCCTTGACTTCTGTGCCTTTCCCTGATGGTAAGCATTGTTCCTCCTCATCAGAAAGGAAGGGAGGAAATACCTGTTCACCAAGAAAGTAACCTTCTATGGTCTTATTTTTTTCCCTTTTCTGGGCATTTTCCCAGCCAGTGACTTGACTTCTGAGTACTCTCTTCACACCCACTTTGCCTCCAGATCTGCCCAGCCAGAGCTTGGGGTCTGAGATTCAAATGCTGCTCCCCAGCCTCAGGGCTGCTATTCAGTGTGAGATTAAGTTCAGGTGCTGTGGTGGGGGCAGGGCCACCTCATGGGCTCAGTTCCCTCAGGGGGTTTATGCAGAGACCTTCAACAATGGATCCGAGCTCCTGCCTGCTTGGGGAGCCCTGGTCTGCTCCCACCTCCACTGCTGCCTCCCGAGGGGGCCTGAGTTACGGGGGCACCCCACTCCCCTGTTGGCAAGCCCAAGAGACCCTCTCACCAACCTTTGGGACCTGTGGGTGGAGGGATCCACGTGGCTGATGGAGATTCTGTCCCTGAAGCCTGCTCGGATCTCCTCCTCTCCATGCCACACGTCCAAGGCAGACCTGGGCTGGACTCCAAGTCCACAGCATGACGGACCTTTTGCGAGAGGTTTTCAGGTCCCTCTGGAACAGAAATCTCATCCGCTCTGTTGTTCTGTGGCTTCTGCTGCTCCAGAATTTGTTGGGAGTTCTTTTTTACAGATTATTTTATGGGCTGTGGGTTTGGAGCTAGCATATGTGTGTCTTTCTACTCTGCCATCTTGGCCACTGCTTCTATTTCTTCTCTCTCTATTTACCAGGAAGTGATGGGACCAGTTGCCAAGATCCGAATTTTTATGTTAAGCTTCAAGCCAACTTTTAAGCTTTCCTTGCTCACTCTCATCAAGAGGCTTCTTAATTCTTCTTCACCTTCGGCCATCAGAGTAGTTATTGTCTGCATATCTGAGATTGTCTATATATCTGGCAACCTTAATTCCAGTTCTTGACGCATTCAGCCTGGCATTTTACATGTTGCACTCTGCATATAAGTTAAACAAATAAGGTGACAATATGCAGCCTTATTGTACTCCTTTTGTGATCTAAACTAATCAGTTGTTCCATGTTTGTTCTAACTGTCTCTTCTTTACCAGCATATAGGTTCCTCAGGAGACAGATAGGATGATCTGGTACTCCCATCTCTTTGAGGACTTGCCACATTCTGTTATAATTTAAACATTCAAAGTCTTTAGTATGGTCAATGAAGCAGACATAGAGTTTTTTGAAGTTCCCTTGCTTTCTCCATAATCCAGGGAATGTTAACAATTTGGTCTTTAGTTCCTCTGCCTCTTCAAAAACCAACCTTATCTTATGATAATTCTCAGTTCACATATTGCTGAAGTGTAGCGAGCAGTATCTTAAGCATAACTTTGTTGGCATATGAAATGAGTACAATTTGAAACAATTTGAACATCTCTTGGCATTGTCCTTCTTTAGGATTGAAATGTTAACTGATCCTTTCCAATCCAGTGACCACCTTCTCATTTTTCAAATTTTCTGGCATATTGAGTTCAACACTTTAATGGCATCATCTTTTAGGGTTTTAAATAGTTCAACTAATAGAAGCCTTCCCAATACAATTAGGGATGAAGAAGGGTGCCCATTATCATCTCTGTTATTCAGTTTGGTGCTAGAAAGGTTGACTATAGCAATAAGAAAAGAAATTGAAGGAGTTTAACTAGGCAAGGAGAAAAACTATCACTCTTTGCAGATGATATGATGTTGTACTTAAAGAATCCTAGAGAATCAACAAAAAAACTCGTATAAATAATGAACAACTTTGGCAAAGCTGTAGGATGCAAAATAAATCCACATAAATCATCAGCATTTTTCTATATTACCAACAAAGTTCAGTAGCAAGATACAGAAAAAGAAATTCCATTTAAAATAGCCATAAATAATATAAAATACTTGAGAATCAAACAAGAAGAAAAACCCAGAACTACATAAATAAAACTACAAAACACTTCACCCAAATAAAGTCAGATCTATACAATTGGAAAAATATTAGTTGTTTATGGGTAGGCTGAACCAACACAATAAAAATGACAATTCTATCTAAATCAATCTATTCAGTGCCATAGCAATCAAACTACCAAAAAATATTTTACAGATCTAGAAAAAATAACAGCAAAATTCATCTGGAAGAACAAAAGGTCAAGGATATCAAGGGGAACCAATGAAAAAAATGTAAAGGAAGATAGTCTAGCTGTGCCAGATCTCAAACTGTATTATAAAGCTGTAATTATCAAAACAATTTGGCATTGGATAAGAAATAGAATGATGGATCAGTGAAACAGATTAGGTACACATTACATTATAGTAAATGACCACAGTAATCTAATATATGATAAATCCAAAGTTCCAAACTTTTGGAACAAAAACTCATTATTTGGCAAAAAACAAAAACAAAAAAAAAAACCAACTGTTGCAAAACTGGAAAACAGTATGGCAGAAACTAGGTGTAGACCAACATCTTATATCATATACCAAGATAAGGTCAAAGTGAGTACATGATTTATACATAAAATTAGAAAATTAGTAAACTAGAATAGCATAGAATTATTTATTTGTCAGATGTATGGATAAGGGAAGTATTTAGGACCAAAGAAAATATAGGGAACATTGCAAAATATAAAACAGATAATTTTGATTATATAAAATTAAAATGGTTTTGCACAAACAAAACCAATGCAACCAAAATTAAAAGGAATGCAGAAAACAGGAAAACTTTTCAACAAATATCTCTGCTAGAGGCCTCATTTCTTAAATATATAGAAAATCAAGTCAAATATATAAAATATCAAGTCATTCACCAATTGGTAATCAAAGGATATGAACAGGCAGTTTTCAGATGAAGAAAACAGGTATCTATAGTCATATGAAAAATGCTCTAAATCACTATTATTTACAGAAATACACATTAAAATATCTCTGAAATACCACCTCACACCTATAAGATTGACTAATATGACAAAAAAGGGAAAAGATAAATGTCAGAGGGGATGTGGGAAAACTGAAACACTAATGCACTGGTGGTGGAGTTGTGAACTGATATGACCATTCTGGAAAGCAATATGGAATTATGCCCAAAGGGCTATAAAACTGTGCATGCCCTTTAATTCAGAAATACTACTGGTAGATCTATATCCCAAAGACATTAAAAAGAGGAGAATGACCTATTTGTACAAAAATATTTATAGCAACTCTTTCTGTGGTGGCTGAGAATTAGAAATTGAGGGGATGATCATCAATGGAGGAATGGCTAAACAATCTGTGATATATGATTGTGATAGAATATTATTATGCTATAGGAAATGACAAGCATGATGATTTCAGAAAAACCTGGAAAGACTTACATGAATTTATGCAAAGTGAAGTGAGCAAAACCAGGAGAATGTTGTACCCAGTAACAGCAATATTGTACGATGAAGAACCATGAATAATTTAGCTATTCTGATTAATACAATGATCCAAGATGAAGAAGCATGCAATCGACTTTCAGAGAAAGTATTGAAATTTTCTAAATACAGATTGGAGTATGCTATTTTCTCTTTCTTTCTTTCTTCTTCTTTCCTTTCTTTCTAAATCTTCTTGTACAAAATGCCTAATTTGGATATTTTTACATGATTGCACATGTATAGCCTATATCGGATTGCTTACCATCTCAGAGAGGGGGAGAGAGGAATAGAATATGGAACTCAAAACTTTAAAAAAAATTTAAAAATTGTTTTAACATCTATTGGGGGGAAAATAAAATATTACATTTTTTAAAAGTAGCTCAGCTACAATTCCATCACCTACACTAGCTGTGTTGTTAGAAATGCTTCCCAGGACCCACTTGACTTGGTTGTCGAGGATATCTGGCTCCGGATCAGTAATGACACCACTGTGGTTATGGGGAATGTTAAGATCTTTCTTGGTTCTTCTGTGTATCCTTGCCACCTTTCTTAATCTCTTCTATTTCTGCTAATTCCCTACCACTTTGGGCTTTTATCATGCCCATTTTTGCATGAAAATTCCCTATTTCTAATTTTCTTGAAGAGATCTCTTATCTTTCCCATTCTATTTTTTCTTCTATTTTTTTGTATTGCTCATTTAAGAAAACCTTCTTTTCTCTCCTTGCTACTCTCTGGAATTCTGCATTCACATGAGTATGTCTTTCCCTTTCTCCTTCACTTTTTGCATTCCTTCTTTCCTCAGCTATTCGTTAAGCTTCATCATGCCACCATTTTACTTTCCTCCTCTTCTTTTTTCTTTAGAATGTTTTTGTTGCTACCTCTTGCACAATACTGTAAACCTCTGTCCATAATTCCTCTGGCATTCTATCTACCAGGTCTAAGGAAAATATATTCATCCTTTCCATTGTCATATTCATAACGGATATTGTTTGGTTGTACTTATATAGCCTGATGGTTTTCCCTGGGTTGTTTTTGTTCAGCTGTTTCAGTCATGCCCAACTCTTACTGCCCGCTTTGGGGTTTTCTTGGCAAAGATCCTGGAGTGGTTTGCCATTTTCTTCTCCAGTGAATCACCTCTTGCCAGAACTCTCCACTGTGACCTATCTGTCTTTGGTAACCCTGCCCAGAATAGCTCATAATTTCATTGAACTAAGCAATCCTCCTCCAATTCCCCAACAACCCTCATGACAAGGCAGTGATCCAGGAGGGAAAGAGAGACAGAGAAAGATAAAAAAAAGTATACTAAGCCTGTGCCACATGTCCAAGTGTAGACTAGGAAGAAGGGGTAAAAATACAAACATGGAAGAGAGTTGCTGTTATCCAGAAGCTTACCTTCTAATAAAGGCATGGTGTAGAAATGGCCACCAAGTGGTGTTGAGAACTGATCCAGACAAGGCAAACATTTGCCTGTAAGAGCCCAGAGTCTCAGGGGCAGGGTCCAAAAGTTAGTCAGTCAATCAACATTAAGTGCCTACTATGTGCCAGGCTAAGAGATGAGGGCAGAAAGAAAAAGGAAAGTTCACAGTCTAATGGAGAGAGAAGATTAAAAGAACTGCCCATGGAAAGAAGTTGGAAACAGCTGACAGAGGGAATCTGTAAAATGAAAGGGGATGGAGAAAGACTTGGAGGTGGGATACTGTTGTTGTGGTTTCCCTTCTTTCTAGAAGAGGACCATGACATCAAGAAGGTGAAACCATGACTTGCAAGTGAATGGAACGTGAGGGAGGGCTGTGCATAGCTACCAGCCTCACTTTCTCTTCCGCAGCCATCTGGGTCCAGTGGCCAGATATAGATCAGGAGGACTGGAGATGGTCCCCCAGGTGCGAATTTACCTGGGACTTGAAGAAAGCCAGGGCATTTCATTCTTCTTCTCTTCCTGCGGAGGAAGAGCAAAGGGGCATTTCTTCTGTAAAGAAAGAAAGAAAGGCGGGGCTAGACTAGTCCTTGTCCAACAGGAGACTAGGTCTGAAATGGAGGGTCTGAGGAAGGCCCTTGGAAAGGAATCATTCACACCAAAAGTCCAGCATGGTCCATGCTGATCTGGTCTCCCCTGTGAGGCAGTGGGTTCATGAGGCAGGGGCTTGTATGGCCAGAGACTGATCATACAGAAGACCCAAAGAAAATTCTTTTGGCTAATAGATGTAACAGCAGTCTGACAAATTCAAAACACCCTCCTTCATCTGAGGATAATTGCCACCTGCCAAAATGTTTGACTTTTCTACTGAATTCTGTGCAGTTGGGGATTGTGAGTCCTCAGAGCTGCCCAGTCTTCTGTCACTGACTCCTGGAGCTCTCAGGCAGCTCCCTGCCCATATTGGCTGTGTGGATGGAACCTGGCACAACCGCACCACTGTGAAGACCTTTGCTGACGTGGGAGTCAGCCCCCCACAGATCCCCAACCAGTGCTGCCTGCCTTGAGCCTTGGCAGGCACAGAGAGGGAGAGCTAATGAAGTGAGATGTTGGTGAAATGCCTTCTTGCTAAGAGAGGAAGCTCCAGCCAAGGAATCCTAACATCTACATTACTATCAATCAACCCCCCAAATAATGGTCACACCTTTATTTTCAAAGGACTTTGAGCCTCAGACAACACCTGCCATTTCAGGAAATGATAGTTATCGTGATCACCATGAATTAGAATAATAATCACCATCAAATAACCTGGAATGTCCCATTACAGTTGGTGCCAAAATATGGCAGATGCCGCGCCAGGGTGGGAGGCTGCCAGCTCATCACTCCCCAGGCACACAGAGCGGCATTCAGAGCCCAGTGAGAATCCTCTAGCCCAGAGGACAAGGTCATCTGGAGTGGTGCCTGAGTGTGAGTGAGGGGGTGGAGAGGGAGGCATCCTGGGAGACTCAGAGAGAGCCCTGTGCCACCGGGCAGAAAGTTAGAGTCCACTAGAACTTGGCAGTGATTTGTTGTGAATAAACATTTGCCATGACCAAGACAAGATTTTTATTTCTTATTTTCCAAATCTGCACTGACATCAGGGAGTGGGAAGCTCACCACACACCATGAGTAATTACTGCAATCGAGCGGTTTCTATAGCAACGGACAAGATTAAAAGGGCGAGCTGGGAAGCTCCCAATCTCTTCCTATTCAACATTCTACAGTACATGACAGCTCCACAGTCCAGTGCAGAGGCAGAGACCCCTCCTTCGTGGTGCCAACCAGGAAGGCTGAGGGCAGGAGAAAGGGCAGCCCCAGTGCCAGCTCAGTTTGTCACCAGCCAGCTTGTCTTCCTCCCCAGGGCATCCTCTGTATGGTGGGAGGTCCTGAGCTCAAATTTGGAGAAGGGACAGTCCCCTGAGCCTCTGAGGCCAGCACCCAGCTCTCCACACCCTACAGGGTTTGGACGCTAAGCAACATCCAAGCCTGGAGGAGGAAAAGTCAAAGGAAAAATACTGAAAGAAAATAGTGAAAGAAATAAGATCCCCCTCTCCAGGTCAGTCAGTCTTTACCAAACCCAAGAATAAGAGGCAGTTCCCTTAGGGCCACTGCTCACCTCTGGTGATGCTCCAGGGACCGAGAAGAGTGCTCTAGCACCCTGCTAGAGTGGTCACTGCACAGATCAGTTCTTATTATCCTCCACATGAGAACCCTTCCAAGCCTGAACAAAATTAAGCAAGTTCCCCTGCATCTTTTCCTGGTTCCTCCTATTGGTCTGTATATGGCCCAGCTTTCATGCTCTGGGCAGCCCTTGCTCGCTTCCTCTTCTGGACATGCTGCAGATTGTCAGGATTCTTTCAAAACATGGTCCCCAAAGCTATGATTTGCTCAAGGGTGCTCTGATGGGACACTAAGCCAGGGTGCTCAAACAGCCTCCTTCAAGTGTGAGAGAGAACGTTAACTTCTTAAGACAGATCTCCTGTATATGACGTTACTTAGGTGGGGTCCTACATTTATAGCTGGGCGTGGTCTCAAGTCCCTCTGAGGCCAAACCTGTCTTTTTCCAGGGGAGGAAACTGACGCCTGGCTCAGCCAGGTGGTAATTAGCAGAGATGGGATTTGAACTCTGGTGTTCTACATAGATGAACTTCTTATGACCATTTGCTGCTGTGTTGTTTTTCAGTTGTGTCCAACTCTTCATGGCTCCACTTGGGGTTTTCTTGGTAAAGAGTGGAGTGGAGAGTGGAGCAGTTTGCCATTTACTCCTCTAGCTCATCTTCCAGATAAGGAAACTGAGGCAAACAGAGTGAAGTGATTTGCCCAGGGTCACACAGCTAGTAAGCGTCTGAGGTCAGATTTGAATTCAGGAAGATGAGTCAGCCTGACTCCAAGGCCAGTGCTCTGGTGGCCCAAACATGTCAGTTCAATGGTGCTAAATGTTCGTGTGCTTTTAGATCCTTCGTCAGACCCTGGAGTCCTGGGGCAATGCTGAGTTGGCTAAGTGTGAGTCCTCTCAACATTCCCCACTCCTCTAGTCAGTTAGTCAGTCAGTCAACTAACAAGTAAATATGGAGCACTTACCTTGTGCCAGAGTCCATGCTAAATTCTGGGGATACAAAGAAAGGGAGAAGGTGTCATTAAAGGGGGGAATGAGGATGATACAATCAGACCTTGGCCAATGAGTGGAAGATCAGCCAGAGAGGGGCAGAGAGACTAACTAGGAACCTATTGAGATTGTCCAAGGCCCAAGTGATTAAGCTGAATTAGGACTGTAGCTGTGTGGATAGAGAGAAGGAGCCAGGTTGAAGATATGGTGAAGTAGACATTGCAAGATTCAGCAAGGGACTGCATAAGTGAGGTGGGTGACAGAAACCGAGAAAATGATTCTGCAGCTGGAATCCTTGGTGACTGGAAGTGTCCAGTAATGAAGGGGGCAGGGTTAGGGGTAAAAGATGCCGAGTTCTCTTGGGGCATGTTGAGTCTAAGATGCCTCTGGAACCTCCAGCTAGAAACATCCAACAGGTAGTTGGTGATATGAGACTGAAAGCTTGGGAAGACTAGAGGTAGCTATGTACATCTGGTAACTGTCTTCATAGAGATGGTCATTGAACTCATGGGAGCTGATGAAATTGCCATGGAGCTCATGTAGAATGAAGACAGAAGCAGGAAGGGGAACAAAGAAAGGGAGCAAATGTGTATTAAGTACCTGCTATGGCACTTTTACAAATGTCACTTCATTTGATCCTTCAGGACAAGAGACCAGGACAGAGCCTTGGCAGTACTCACTACTGGTGAGCCCACCACAGTTGAAGAACAGAGATCTGAGGGGTGAGTGGTCTGCCATATGGGATGAGAGCTGGGAGAGGGCAACACCATGAGAGCCCAGAGAAGAGAGTCTACAGGAGACGTGTTCAACAGTGTCAGAGGCTGTAGAGTCAAGAACCATGAGGATTGAGAAAGGTTCGCCAAGATCATTGGTAACTTGGAAGAAGGCAGTTTGGAGTTAGGAGTCAGACTGTAGAGGGCTTAGAAGAAAGTGAGAGGACAGTAAGTGGAGGCAGAGATGCCTTTCACAAGAGTTTGGCCAGAAAAGAGAAGAGAGGCATGGGGATAGACAGATGGGGATGGACAGATCAAGTGAAGACTCTTTGAAGGAGGAAGGAGATAGAGGCATGTTTGTAGGCAGCTGGAAAGGAGCCACTTGGTAGTGAGAGATTAGAAATAAGCGTGAGGTTATGATAATCTTCTGGAAGATTTAGGAGGGCATGGGAACAAAGGGGTGCGCACATACCTTTGGGATTTGCTCAGTAAGGAGAAAGGTGACATTGTCATGTGAGATGGGGACCTGAAGAGAAGAAAATGGGGGAATTGGTCTGAGTGATGGAAGCTGGGGGGGAGGGGGTAAGGGGTTCTTCTTGGTGAATGGTCTCAATTTTAGGGGACATGAATTGGGGTTTTATAGCTGAGAGGAAGGAGGAGCCATGGGAAGTTAGAGGCGGGATGAGAAGATTTGGAAGCGTTTCCATAGAGAATGATGTAGGAAATTGATGAGGAAGGAAAAGAATGTTTGCTTTGCTGCAGTGAGAGCCCAGAGCTGACCCAGGCAATGAGGCTGTTGTGATTGTCTCAGAAAATGCAGAAATAGGATCAAAAGGCAGGACCTATCAACCCGCCCCAGAACTCTCTCCTCCATCACCCTTATATCAGATGGAGAGGTGTCTCTTCTGCCTGCCTTCAAGTCATACAGCAACAGCTCCTGCCATCGATGGACATCTCTGTACTTGAGGTCTCTCCTTATTGCAGGGAGAGCACTAAGGCTGAGGTAGGGGTCATGAAAGGCATGACATAGGAGGTGGTCCTGTGCTGAGGGCTGAAAGAAACTAAGGATCCTGTAAGGTTACAGTGAAGAGGGAGCCAGGTGAGGCATGAGGGTAACAGACAGGAGCAGGTCATCCCTGGGAGAAAGGGTGCTGCCCACTGACAAACAGTCTTCCAGCCTGAGGGAGATAAGGGCTAGGGGTCCCTCTAGTGGCCAAACTCTCACTCTCTGGGCACAAGCCCAAGCCATCCCCGTAGCAACCTGGCACTGCAGCTCCCTGCTCTGCCCAGGTCCGAACTCCCACCCCTCAGCCATCTTCTCTGATATTCAGACCTCAAGAGATATGTTCGTGAATCTGGAATCTTCTCTTAAGCCACTCTCAAGCTCTTATGGTCACTTTATTGGTCTGAGCTTATGAGAGACACTGGGATGGGGCAGGAATAGTCAGGAGGCCTGCTGTGGAAATTGCTCTGATCTTCCCTCAATGTCAGACCTTGAGCAAGATACTGAAATGCCCAGAACTTCATTCAGTACAGCACGGCACCTTCAGCGCTGGGCCTGTAGTCAGGAAGAACTGAATTCAGATCTGGCCTCAGACGCTTCCTGGCTGTGTGACCCTGGGCAAAGCACCCTCCCCTCTGCCTGCCTCAGTTTTTTTTCATCTGTAAAATGGGGATAATAGCAGTACCTACCTCCCAGGGGTGCTGTGAGGGTTAAATGAGATCATATATGTAAAGTGCCTGGCACATAATAGGCATTATATAAATGTTAAATGGTGGCAGTAGTAGTAGTAGTAGTAGTAGTAGTAGTAGTAGTAGTAGTAGTAGTAGTAGTAGTAGTAGTAGTAGTAGTATCTGTAAAATAAGGATAATAACCCCAGTCCCTATGTGAGAGAATTATGTGGGAAGAGCTTTGGTAAACTCCAGACACCACACAATGGCTGCTGTTGCTGTGAAGCCTGGGTCTGCATCGATGTGTAGCCTTGAAAGGGACTAGAAGCAGATACCTTGCTTTGCTTCTCTTAGACTCAGGCTTCCCTTCTGGACCATTGAGAAGGTTCCCACTCTCTGACTTGGGGACCCCTTCTGGGCATAGGTGATGATGGCTCACTGGCTTGGTTCTCCATCGGTCTTCTGGTAGAGAATGCCGTGGCTGGGGGCTTGAGCCAGAACGACAGAACCATGATCTGCCTCACAGTTCCCACCAAGCCAGGATTTTCTGGAATCAAGTGGGATCCATGGGAAATGAGCCAAATGTCAGGGAACACAAGTAGGCATTAACATCATTTAATATTTCCAAAGATTTGTGATTTAACTGTGTTCTCCCATCATGCCTAACCGCCTGTCCTTGTGAGTCTCTGTAGGAAAAAAAATGCATTTAGGTTAGAGTCAAGGCTGGGGGGGGAGGGGTGCTGTTTTTATTGCTGTTAATTTAAAAAACACAAAATTTAATGGGCTTCCCTTGATTTCAATTAATAAAAGCTATAGCCAAGGTTGAATGAGTTCACACGTCACCCTTGACTTTCTCCTGACTCCGTGGTGCCCAGCCTTGACAAAGATTCTGGGGCATTCAGGTCTTCATGGCTGGTGTAAACTACCTGATCTCAGAGGCGGTAGGGGCCTCCAGGTGGCCCCTCCATGATGTCCCCACCTCAAGATCATTGACCTATCAGCATTCCATTCTGAAGTCTGGAGATCTAGGTTTGAATCCTGCCTCTGGAAGTTACACGAGTGACCTAGATGAAGTCATGCTAGCTTTCTCCCATGGAAAGTGAAGCTATGAACAGAGCTGTCTCTAAATCTTATGATTCTATAAAACTTGTGTCCTGGACCCACCAGACTGCCCCACAGGTGGTCTGGGGAAATCTTTCCTTCCTTAGACACCCAAATGAAACTCACAGGATCACAAAAGATCTCTCTGAAATAGAGTCAGTGGAGCCCAGGGAGAACCCCTCGTCTGCCCTACACCCTCCTGGCAGGCATTCCTTCTCTTACTGCTCACTCTCTCCATCACAAGCGAACTTCCTACCATTTCTGTCCACCCCCCTAGTTCTGTTCTCTGGGCTCAGATACAACAAACTCATTATTTTCTAAAGAACTTCATTGGTACACATAGTAATAGCTGGCATTTGTGGGGTACCTACTATGTGCCAGGCAGAGTGCTGAGTGCTTTATGAATATTATCTCATTTGACCTTCACAACAACCCTGGAAAGCAGATACTATCACTTTCCCCATATCTCTGCTGAGGAAAGGCCCAGGGGAAGAGGCTTGCCCAAGATCACACAGCTAGAAAGTGTCTGTGGCCAGATTTGAACTCGGTTCTCCTTGATTTCAGGCCCAGCTCTCTCCACTGTACCCCCAGCAGATAGGAAAGGCTAAGTCACACCCCAAGAAGAAAGACTTGAACTCAATGCCCTGATGATACTGCTCATCTTTGAACCCTTAGTTGCAGCTCCAGGAGGGCTGGCAATGGCAACCTGAGAGCTTTGAGGGTCTCCCAAAGGAGGGCCATTGGCCCTGAGGTTTTTCCTTCTGCCCTTTGTCCCCTTTTCTGGCTCAGCAGCTCATCTGAGCAGGTCAGGATGGAGCACCTGAGATCCATGTGGACTCTCATCTTATTCCTTTCCTTGGAAGTGGTGCTGCCTCCAAACTTTACCAGAACTAGCTCATGGGGTGGCTGCCCACTTGGCACCTTCAGGAATGACTTCCTCATGGAGCTTCATGGAACTCTAGTGCCCATCTCCCTAGAGCAGTGACACTGCAAGAAATCACGAGCCCCATTAAATGTACCCAAGCCTTCCTCGAGATGTGACAGTGCTCACCAACAATTCAGCCCAACTTCCTTCTGCTCCCACCTGTCAAGCCCATACAACCTCTCCATGATCTCCCATAAGTTTGCCACAGGTGATCCACCCAACATGCCAAGGGCCATCCTTCTCTGTGCACTGGGACATGTCACTGAGCATAGTCCTCCATCCATCAGTGATCCCTCTCTCCTTCCAGCCAAGTAAGTGACCAGACCAGACTGTGTTCTTTTTCTCTTATATATTTCTTTTACAACAAAATGTCTGTGTGTGTATCTGTGTGTGTGTGTGTGTGTGTGTGTGTGTGTGTGTGTGTGTAGGAAGTAGTTCCCAGATGGGAGATATGGCATTGAAATGGATTAGAAGCTTTCTGTAGAAAGTGAGATTTTAGGTGGGCTTGAAGGAATCCCAGGAAGTCAGGGGCTGAGATGAGAATGGATTGCTGTGCAGGAATGGGGGATGGTCAATGAAGATGTCTGGAGTCCAGAGGGTGTCAGCAAGAGAGGGGGTCAGTGTCATGAGATCAGAGAGTGAGTGGGGAGGAGGAAGTAAAGACTGGAAAGGTAGGAGGGGGTTGATCATGAAGGGCTTTGAATGTCAGACAGAGGATTTTGCATTTGGTCCTGGAGATAGCTTATTGAGTAAGAGATGGCATGGCCAGACCTGAGCTTTAGGAAAATCACTTTAGAGGTTGAATGGAGGCTGAACTGAGGGAGAAGGGGAAAAGGAAGGCAGACAGCCCCCCAGGCCTGAGGGTTGCATGGCGGGGGGGGGGGGGGGGGTCTGAGGAAAGAAGAAGAGATGCTTCAAAGGTGAAGTTGACTGGCCTTGGCAATAAATTGGACGTAGGGGGTGTGAAGAGCTAGGGTTGACACCTAGCTTCAAGTCTGTGGGATTGGGAGGACAACGTTGCCCTCTACAATAATAGGGGAGGAAGTGGGCTTGGGGGAAAAGAGAAGTTCTGTTTTGGATATAAAGGAGCTTAAGATGTTTACTGGACCAGTAAAGTCTGAGATGTCTGAAGAGCAACTGGGGGTGTGAGATTGGGTGAGGACAAGGACATCTGACAACCAGCAGCATAGAGAGTGTCATTAAATCCATGATGAGGTCACCCAGTGAAGGTATCTAGAGGAAGAAGAGAAGGGGGCCCAGGACCCTGAGGGACACCTATGGTTAGAGGATGTAGTCTGGAGGAGGATCCAGCAAAAGAGATAGAGGAGGAGAGGTCAGAGAGGGGGTGCATCATGAAGCTAATCAAAGTCAGGCTTCATGGGGGACTAAGTCTTTAAGGAGAGGGAAAACTTCGGCAGGCACAGCTTGAGCAAGGGGATGGTGGCAGGAACAGCACAAGGAGAGCAGTTTGCAGAGAAGAAATCCATAGTGGAAAAAACCCTTGCTTGGGAGACAAGGGGCCTGGGTCTGAGTCAAGACTTGAGCAAGTCAATTCATTTGTGTGGGACTCAGTTTCCCAATGTGTAACATGAGGACCTTAAGCCTTGTCTCTACTGGTTCTAAGTGTTATGAGAATGACAATATGGTTGGGAGCAAAGAATGCAAAGTGTCAGGCCTAGAGGCCTAAGGGCTACCCGAGTCTTACCTTACCTATCGCAGGTCTTCGGCTGGCCAAACTGGATAAACGTATGAGAGAAGAGACTTTCCAGAGTCAAACAAGGGTTAGGCTTTATTCAGGGTCTTGGTTTGATAGCCTCATCCCCAGGCGGCTCATGATGTCTACATGTGCAGGGGGAACTCTTCCTGAGGAGAGAGAAATCTCCCAAGGAGGCAAAGATCTTACAGTAAGAGATTGGAAGTGGAAGTGGAAGAAGGAGAGAGGGGAGAGGGAAGAGAGAAGAGAGGAGAGAGGGAAGAGGGGCCTTACATGTGCAGGGGGAACTCTTCCTTAGGAGAGAGGAATCCTCTTCCCAAGGAGGCAAAGATCTTACAGTAAGAGATTGGAAGCGGAAGTGGAAGAGGGAGAGAGGGGAGAGGGAAGAGAGAAGAGAGGAAAGAGGGAAGAGGGGCCTTCAGTCCTCTAAGGGCCCCTCAGTGCTAAGAGCGCCTTCAGGCTTTCCTGACCCTACTTAAGCTCTCCCGCCGCATAGTTTGCACCTGAATACCGTGCCTGTTAGACAACAATAGGTGTGCTCAGACCCCGGGCCAATCTCGAGGGCAGGGATGCTCTCTCCCAGCACGTTTCCCACGGGAAGAGGCGGAAATGCACGAGATAGCCGGGTCTCACACCTCAATTCCCTGCTGTTCCCTGGGGGGCCTCATGAGAACTCTAAGGTTTAGAAGTCCTCACCTTTACCTGCCCGAGACTGTCCACATGGAACTGAGCTTACACCCCCAACAGCAAAGTGTGGAGTATCTGAGCTGGGAGTGTGCTAAGAGATTCTCAGATCCAATCTGTGTTTTATCTATCTCTGTCTCTTTCACTCTGCCCCTTCCTGTTTTCTTCTCTCTCTCTCTCTCTCTCTCTCTCTCTCTCTCTCTCTCTCTCTCTCTCTCTCTCTCTCTCTCTCTCTTTCTCTTTCTCTCTGTCTCTCTGTCTCTGTCTCTGTCTCTCTATCTCTCTCATTAATTGGGCCTGTGAGGCAATCCTACACCTCCCTAATTAGCTTACCATCCTCAAGCCTCCTGTGGCTCCCACTTCCCTCATCCTCTCAGGTGAGACCCTCTCTTTATATTGAACAGAAAAAACTGAGGCCATTCTCCTGTGGTTCCCCCTTTCCCCCTCTCTCCTCCTCCTCCTGTCTCACTTGATGAAGTGACCTTGCTCCCTACCAACCTCTACCTGCACCAGTGATCCCCTTCCTACCTGTCTCCTCCAACAGATTGCCCCCTCTGTCATCCCCCACAAACATGCCCGAGTCGCCCCCATCCTGATAAAACCCTCTCTTGGATCTTTCCATCCCTGTTAACTATCATCGTATGTCTTGTTTGCCCTTTGTGGCTAAACTCCTTGAGAAGGCATCTACACCAGGTGCCTCCTGATGTCTCTGCTCTCACCCTCTTCTGAGCCTTTAAAGATCCAGCTTCTGACCCTGTGATTAGATCTCTTGGTCACCAAATCCAATGAGCTCTTCACAGTGCTCATTTTCCTCAACCTGCCTGCAGCCTTTGACCCTGTAGGTCTCTCTCACTTCACCAACACTTTCTTATTTCAGGGTTTTTGGAACATCCTCACCCCCTCCTTCTAAACAATGACTGACAATGTAGGGCACATGGACATTTGTAAAGCACTTCCTAGATGTTTCTTAGCTTGAGTCTCATCTCAGGCCTGAGAGGATGTTGTGTTATTATCTGGCTATATGCAAAATGGGTATGCCCATTCTGCAGATAAGGAAACTGAGGCTGAGAGGTTAAATGAGTTGCCCATAGTCATATGGCTAGAAACTGTCCCCCAGATTTTGTGAGCTAAGAGTTCTGACCTCATCCAATGTCCCTTGTGATAAGTTATTTTGCATTTCTGATCATTGGTCTACACCTGTCTGTACAGACTGGCTCAGGGATGACAGGACTTTGGAACTGCTCTCTGTCCTCATTCAGTTGCATTTGTCTTATCTCCCCCTCCTCATCCACACCTTAGAGGGTCTTCCAGGAAAGAGCCCCCAGGTATCAGCCCACTGGCCCCCCTCACTTCCTTCCGGGGCCTGAGGGACACTGGAGATGTACAATGAAAGAATTACAGCTTGAGTCAGAGTAAGTCAGTCACTCATTTCTCTTTCTAGTACAGACATTCCAGGAAGCCGGGTGAGCCTGGGAATCACAAATGATGCTCTCCGCATTTTGTCCTTCACCCCCAGACCTCAGAAGCTCTCTCTGGGAAAGCTGAGGCTGGCTCAAGCTTCCTGGCTTTTCAGCAGCACAGGCGCTTGGACAGTGCATTTCTGAGGATGGCCCAGGGAACTGTCCCCAGGGCTGCTGGGTCTCAGGCAGGTGGCAGGGCGGATGCAGGCACAACCAGCCTCAGCCGGCACCTTGGCCCCTGTCACTGATACACAGTGACGCAAGCTTGCTGCCTGGGCTCCAAACGCCACGGGGATGTTACCAGGTTGAAGGACCACGGTAACAGAGTCTCACCAGGCCCCTAGCTCCTCATTCTGGGGCCAAGCTGCCACTGTCTGCCTTCTTCTGAAATGAAGCAGGCTCAGGCTTGGAAGCTAAGCCACCTTCAGAGAGACATCAGATGAGTCCACTAATTCTGATGAATATTTCTTTGCACCAGCTCCAGTCTGGGCAGTCACTTCTCTTCCCAGACCTGGGTCCACCAGGTTGCGCAGTTTCCTTAGCTCCCACAGGGACCAAGAGCATAGGATGTGACTGGTCCTTGAGAGGCCGTGGAGAGGGGAACAGGACAGATGGGCCACATGGATGTAAATGAAGCCAAGTTGTCAGGGTGATGAAGAGGGACTTTGAAATGTCTGCAGACAGTAGAGGAGCTCCCACTTAGAACCCCCTCCCTTTTCCCTTCCCTTCCCCCTCCCCCCTGTCATGTAACCCCCATCCCTACTTCAGGAAAATAGCTGCAGGAACTGGGCTGCAGAAAAGTCTTCTGGAATATTTATGAGCAAGGCAAAAACACGGTGAAAGGTCACCCCATTCATGTCAATTTACCGAGGGCTGATGGGAGTTGAGGAGGGGGTTGTCATTGGCACCAGGTTTCAAAGGCTGCAGGTGGCCTGTCTGTCAGTCTGGGTGTCGGGTTTCACTGGAGGTGGGGGGAGGGACTCAGGCTGGGCAGTGGGGGCACCCTGGGGAGGTGAGGGAACCACTGGCACTGTCCTAGGAGGGGTTGATTTCAAGAGAAAATTCTCTCTCAAAGGAAGTGAATGTGTCCCCTGAGTAAGTAGAGAATAATTATTAATAATTCAGAAGAGAAGGACTGGGCAGAGACAGCAGACCCCACCGAAGCCCCCACTGTATGGGACATAGAGAAAAGGGAAGAGTTTGGGACCCTGGGACACTTGAAGCCTCTGAGACAAGAGCTGAGCTGAACTGCCCAGACCTTCAGGAACTCACAGATACTTGGGGGGAGGGAGCTCTCACAGAGGACACAGAAAACACATCACACATGACTTGGGGGCCAAGTGAGCTGGATCTCTCCTCAGAATGTTTGATAGGATGGCGGGAGGTGCGGCAGGATATTTGGGGATGGTGCAGAGTATTAGAGAGGGGAGAAGGATACAAAGTCCAGTATCACCATTAATTAGCCATGTAGCCATAGGTGAGCCATTTCTGTCTAGACTTCAATCTCCTTCCCCCTTAAGTAATGGGGGAGGAGGAGGAGGGTAGATTAGGTGACCTCTTTCCATTCCAACATTTTACAGATGAGGAAGCTCCAGGTCGTCTATCATTACTCCCAACCCCCTCTTCTTGAATGGAGGCCAATGGAAGCTACATCTTCATTCAAAGAACACCTTGCTTTGATCAGTCCCCAAAACCCCCGCTGGCAAGTCCCCAGCAATTGTTCTCTTCTGCCATACTAAACCAAAGTTAGCATCAATCAAAAACAAAGGGCATTTAGTGAAAACAAACCGCTAAAGTAAGTAACAAAGAAAAGACTTCTATACACACAGGTACACACTTTCCTACATAACACCAGGAATATGTATGGGACAGGGAACATACATGGGGCATACAGGGAATATGTACAGCCTGGAGAACTCACAATGCTGGGAGCACTGGATTCCAGCTGCAGCTCTCCTCTGCCTCTGAAACCACCCCTCGCTCCTTCTCAGCATCGGCTGACGCCATGTGTTGGGTCTGGCAATGTGACCTGCTACCTTGCTTTTCCAGTCACTTGTGAGTGAACTGTGGTGAGCTATCTTCTTTCTTTGCTGCACCATCCTCTGCTGGCTCCCCACTAAGTAACTGTACTGTAGTCCCTCTTTAGGGAGATCACTCACAGCCCCAAGGTTATTCCAGATCTTTTGTGAGTCAGCCCCACAGCCCCAGCCAGCCAGTCACCCAGTCAAAGTGTCTAGGTCAAGTCTGTACTTGGAGCTGCTTTGTTTCCACCTCAGTAGCCACTCCTCTAGAGCTACTAGTAGAAACTTTCCCCTCTCTTCCCATCATGCCTCTGGCAGGTAGCACTGGCCATGCAGATGACAATGAAGTCTTACTTTAGCAGCACTGAAAGGACAGAGTGGAGCTAGTAACCTTTGCTCTACACCCATGTAGGAGCATCCGACTCTGTGTTATCACTTCGCCTGTCATTAACTTCATGTGTTCAGGCTGTTTATTTGACCCCAAACCCCTCCACTACTACCCCCATTTAGTGAATACATTCAAAGAAGGAGGATTAGGGAAACATCACCTCCTCTAAGGTCTGCCAAGAGCCAATCTGTGCACATCACAAGGTCATGGGCACAGGTCAACCCAAGCTGAAGAGAAGGTTTGGATTATTCCACACTTTACAAGGAAGCTATACTTATAATATCAAACACTTAAGCCAGCATTTTTCCCTACACATTTTCTCATTAAGGCTAAACCTCTTTCTTCAACAAAATTCATTTATAATAGCTAAATTCCAGGCACTAATGATAAAAGGGTGGGAGAGAGATGGGGGAAGAGGGGGATTTTCTCAGGGCTGCATATATGATACCACAAAGGCAGCTGCCATGTCTGTCTGCTTCCCAAGGATCCCTTTGACCCCTGACCCAGAACACAGATTGTCCCCGACTTTAGCTGCAGATGGGATCCTGTTCAGACCTTAAACTGATGAGCCTGACTCAGCTCAGACCAGCCACACTATGGGTGACCCTGCTCAAAGGAGGCATCCTTCTGCTGCCAGGGAACAGGAGAACAGGAGATGCCTCTTCTCCCACAAAGGAGGCACTTTCTGGTCCTGCTGAAGCAAGGAGTTGAGAAAGGAACCCACAGCCAGGCATGCATTACAGCAGAGCACTGGCAAGCTCTGGGATGGGGGTGCCAATGATTGTTCCTGACAATTAACAAAGACAACTGTCTTCCCTTGTTCTGATTGCCTCTGGAGCACCTGAAAAGAGGGCTGCATAATTAATCCTCAGATGGAAGGCTCCTTGCAGATCCTTGGAGGTTATTTTAAGAAGCTTATTGAGGGGAGTCATCACCGTAATAAGAATTACCTGTCACTTCTCAGCATCAGGAACTGATGATTACGGAGGAAGCCAAGAGAACCATTTCTAGCAGTGAGAGATAAAGGCCAGAATATCTTATTATTTTCCAGGTGCCCACATCAAAAGGGGAAGCCCAGGATTCCAGGATGATGAGGTGCCTTCTTTGTTTTACAGCAGGAGAAACTGAGGCACAAGAACCAAAAAGGCATGCCAGAGAATACAAGATGAGTTAGTATAAGACCCAAGACTAAACTCCTTGTCTCCCAACATCTTCCTGGTCCAGTCCAAGCCAGAGGAGGCCCCATTATGTTCTGATCCAAAGTGGCTCAGGGTTTAACAAAAGGTTAATCAGACCATCCAGTGATACAGATTAACTCCCTGATAGTGTTGGGATGGAGCACTATTCAAAGGTACTCCTACCCCCTGCCATGGAAGGATGAAGGAGAGGAGGAGGAAGAGGAGAAGGGTACTGGGTTTCTCTGGGGACATGTTGAGTTTGAGGTGCCAGTAGGAATTCCAAGAGGATGTCCTGTAAGCAGCTGAATATGCAAAGCTCTAGTTCAGAAGAAATTCTGGACTTGGAACATGGAAGTGGTTTAAGCCACGAGGTACCATCTCAGGCTCTAGGTTTAAACAGACCAAGTCCATTTCTCCCCTCCCCTTCCCCTTCCCACAACACTCACACTGTCCCAATAGCTCATGGAGAGTAGGGCAACACCCAGATTCTGTTCCCAGTCTCGCCTTTACTGTGTCCTTAGACCTTTGCTGTGCCTCTGGTCTCATGGTCCAGTCCTCTCCTCTCCAGTAGGCTGACTTTGCCAAGGAATTGCTCATTTTCCTTCTTTGAGACTGGAATTTTCCACCTCCTCTTGGATTATATGGAAGGAACACGCAGCCAAGGGGGTGGTTGATGTAGATTTCTGAGCTTTTGCACCCCTGGCAGCCCAGGGCCATTCTTCCTTTCATAGCTTTCTGGTCCACCTTCCAAAAAGGACTGTGCATCAGATCCCTTTTCATGGAGGCAGAACAAGAGGGTGGCCCTGACCCCAGAGAGTCTGAGCCAATCAATTCCTCCTCAGTCAAGGAAATCCAAGTCCCAGGCAAAAGCTGACCACCATGAACGCTAATTCAGCTGATCAGAGAACTCCCTATGAGAGATCTGAGAGTTGGAATTCTAAAGGTGAGAGGATGCCAGAGGAATAATGAGACAATGTAGACAGAAGAGAGGATCAAGGACAGACAGAACCTGGCTCAGACAGGACTGAGCAGGAGCACTAAAAGGCTGGGTGGGCTGCCAAGAGGCAAGTCATCTCCTCCTGATCATAGGTGAAAAGTTGAGGGTCTGCAGGCTTCATAACCAGCCCATGGGGTAGGTATCCTCTTTTACATATGGGGAGACTGAGGTTCAGAGAGGTTACGGTCTTCCCATAGTCCCCCAGCTACTGCATGGTAGTTTCTGACACTGCGGTGCCAGGGCTCTTTGGTCTACACCCTTGTGAGACGGTGTAGATTGAACAAGGCTGAGGATGAGAGTTGCCCTCTCTTTAGGCCTATTAGAGTCCTAGGTCCATTCAGTCAGTCCCCAGATGTGTGACTGAGGAGGACTGGATGAATTCAAGGGACATGTCCCCCTGCTGAGCAGACAGCTCAGTGCTCCCCAGGGTCAGAACATTATCTACAGAAGCAAAGGATGGTGTATGCTTCCCATATATTACTTAATTCAGCCCATACCTGTGAGTAAAGGAGCATCAGAACCAGCCCTGGGCAGTGCCCCACTCACCCCTCCTGCCCTCAGAGGGGATCTGACCCCACTGAGGGGTCACTGAGAGGGCTCAGCTGGACCATTATTTGGGATCCTATACCTCTGAAAGTTCAAGTCCCTCCCCTCTCCCTGCCCCCTTCCCCAGGAAACCTTCTGTGAAAGATGAGTATCCCAGTGAAGAGTCAGGAGAGGGTCTATCCTCTATCCTCAGTGGGTCAAACAACTATCACCACCCTGCCTCAGACGCTGAGGGCAAGAGCCCCAAGAACAGAGCAGCCCTAGGCAGCTTGCTCTGCTTCCAGTCCAGCCCTGCAGCTGTCATCAACCCCTGTAAAGATGAGACAATTGCCTGGGACAGTGCTGCTGACCAACCACACCCCCAGTGACCACATCTAGTGAGGGCCTGAAAAGAAAATCCTCCTTCAGAATCGCTGGGCTATCCAGTGGTACAGGGGGTGTGGTAGTATCCATGGAAGTGATGGATGTCAAAGGACATGGACCCTCCCATCCACGGATCCCAACCCACAGACCCCCATCTACAGACCCCCATCCACAGCTCACTGGACCCTAAAGACCACAGAGCCTGGGAGCCTTTTAAGGGTCTGCAAAGTGCTCGACATAGGTAAACTACTTCTTCAGTCCTCATAGTCACCCTGGGAGGGAGGTGTTCTTACCATCCCCATTTGGTTGTTGGTGTTCAGTCATCTCTGACTTTTTGTGACCCCATCTGGAGTTTTCTTGGCAGAGATACTGGAGTGGTTGGCCATTTCCTTCTCCAGCTCATTTTACAGATGAGGAAACTGAGACAAATGCAGGGTCACAGAGCTATTAAGTATCTGAGGTCAAATTTGAACTCAGGTCTTCCTGACTCCAGGTCCAGCACTCTAGCAACTGCACCACCTAGTTGCCCATTCTCTCCATTCTACAGATGAGGAAACTGAGACTGAGAGTAGTCAAGTGATTTGCCAGGATCACTAACTCCTAGGTGTCTGAGACAGGATTCAAACCCAGGTCTACCTGATTCTAATTTTGTCCTTCTCTAGATGGCTGGCCCTCCCCCACTGGAATGAGAGCTCCCTGAGTGGAGGAGCTGTCTGACTTTTCCATCTGTATCCCCAGGGCTCAGCACAAAGTGCTTTTCCAGCCTTTCACTCCCAAGGCAGCCTTGCTCCTGCCCTGCCCCAGGCCTTCTCTGACTATCTCTTCTCTGAACTTTCTGTAGGCACAACCAGGTCAGGAATTCCTGGAGGACCTGCCTCCCTGCCCAAGGTCACCCAGAGTAGGGTAGGGCGGTCACTGTCTTTCAGTGATCTGTGGAATGGGCCCAAGCCCAGAGAACCCATGGAGATGGGGAAAAGAGTGAGAAGAGGCCCTTCTAGAGCAGGTTGCTGAGGGGTGTCAGAGAGCTCTGAGTTCTGGACACAGTCATAGAACAAGAGGCCTGAGAACTGGTTTCGTTTTTATTTCTATTTTTATTTCTAAATGTACTACAGAGTGTTGAGAGCTGGCCCAGCCCAGGGAGGGCCTGGTAGGGTGCTCCAGGGGAGCAAGGCCAGAGCAAGCATGCTCCCTGGGACCCTCTGACTTTCAAACACCGCACACAATGGCCCAATTGTGTGTCAGGTCGGTAGGCCCAACCCCTAGGCCCATCCCACCTTGGTGCACTCAGCACAGCCTCAGCAGGCTACAGAGACCCCTGACTGGGGGCCCTGTCCAGGCCTAGCCCAGCATGCTCCTGCAACGGCGCCTCTCCTCTTCCCGCTGCTCCTCCATGCGTATCTCTAGCACCCTCAGTTCCTTCCTCACTGCCTTCTGCATGGCTGGGTCCAGCTCCAGCACCTTCTGCAGGTCTGCTTTGGCCTCTGCTTCATTCCACACCTCTGCGTGAGCCCTGGCTCTCACATAGTAGGCCTTCACAATACCTGCAGGAGACAAGGACTAGACACTGTTGTCGTCACAGTGACACCTCGGATCCTGAACAGCGGCCTCTGGAGACAAGGTATTGGGTAGCGCAGCCAGAGACATGGCTGAAGGGGCTACACACTCACACTGGCCTGGGAGGGTTCTCTGTCAGTTTCCTCACGGAATCACATTTCACCCAGAACGCAAAGTGACCCAGAGTAAGAGTCTTCCTAGATCTACTCTAGGCCTGGCCATCCCCAACAACGGGTCCTACAGATGCTGCTTGGAGACCTTGGGGGCTCCTTCCACGCTGCAATGGCTCTCCTGCCCTCCAACCTCAGTCTGCCTTTTGGCTCTTCTGCCCTTTAGGACCACGTCCCATCTCCCCATCCCAGTCGTCACCTACTTTCAGACAGTGAAGGTGGGAGGGAGGCCTCCAGCATGCGTGGAATTGAAGGGAGGGCTCCTCGATAAAGGATTTGTGGAGAAACCTGGCTAAACTCATGGAGGAGGAGAGGAAAGAAGAGGAGGAACCAGGGGACTCTCTTCTCCCCCCCCCCCCATCCCAGGAGGTCTCTCTGCCTCTGTGATGGTCTGAGGATACTGCTGGCTCCTCTGACCCCCTCTCCCTGATCCCCACCCCCTCCCTGAGGCCAGCTCGGACCTGGGTGGTGCTGGATGATGTCGCTGGTGTGCTGCAGCACCTCATAGTACTCCTCCTGCTTCAGCAGGCATTGGCAGTAGTTGAGAATCAGAGTGTTGATCATCTTCTCCAACTTCAGCCACTGAACCTCCCAAGCCTTCTCCTGAAGTGGTGGGAGAGCAGAGACAGAGAGATTGGGGAGGGGGAGGGGAGAGGGAGAAAGAGGGAGGAGGGGGATGAGAAAATTGAGAAAGACAGGGAAAGGGGAGAGATAGAGAGGGACAGAGACAAGGAGAGACAGAGATAGGGTGAGGAGGAGAGGGAGAGAGACAGAAAGAGAGAGAGACAAAGCCAGAAAGGTGGGGTGGGGGAGGAAAAAGAGGGAGATAGAGAGAGGGTGACTCCAAAGGCTTGGTGTGGCGCCTTTTCTGCAGTGGGTGTCCCCAGTCCAGGACTGCAGGAGTTGGGCAGAGTGAGACTGGAAGGCCACTCTTCCCCCGCTCCCTGGTCATCCTGGGTTCCCCTCAGCTCCCCTCACTGCTTTGGGGATTCCTCCAGCAAGTGGGAGAGGGTTTCTCCCAAAACCATCAAGATACATCCTGGATGCCCCCCAATACAAATACACACACACTCACATCTATGCTGCTCCAAAGACCCCACAGAATCAGAAAACACGCACCAAGGAGAACTGGGGCCCGGATTCATTTAGAATTCATGTCCAGTGAATGAATGCTAGTTGACTGACTGACTGAGCCCACAATGCTAACTGTTTCCATGATCCCTCTTGGTGTTTCCACTGTGTGTCTGCTCCTACAGTAACCCTTGTCACTGGGATTCATGCACATGTGTGCATGGGGTGTGTGCACATGTGTGCATGTGTTTGTGCGTGCCTGTGTGCACAGAGTGTGTGCATGGAGTATGTGCATGCAGTGTGTGCTTGTGTGTGTGTGTGTGTGAATGTGCATGTGCGTGGGGGGGGGGGGGCATGTGAGCACCTGGCACCCACACTGGTCTCCCATTCCAAGGGCACTTGGCAGGCTTCCCCACCCAAAGCCCCTCTGGATCTCCTTCCCTTAGGCTCGTCACATTCTGTGCAGTTGCTCTGAGGTGGCTGGGGGCACCCCAGCTTGTGGAGTACTGGGCCTAGAGTCAGAAAGATCTAAGACCCTTAAGAGTTCTGTGACCTAGATAAGTTGCTTCACCTCGGTCTGCCTCAGTTTCTTCATCTGTGCAATGAGAACAATAGCAGCACCCATTTCCCTGGGCTGTTGTGAGGTTCAAACATGGTACTTGTACAGTGTTTGGCATAGTGCCATGTACACAGTAAGTCCTTAATAAATGTTCCTTTCCCCCTCCCCCCCAATCAGAACTCCATGGAGGCATCTCTGGGAGCTGGGCCCTATGAGGAGGAAGGCTTCTGTCTTCCCCATGGAGGACTTTTGAGGCCCTCAGTGACAGCAAGGGCAGAGATCTAGGCACTGTGTGGGGTGAGGACTCCCATGCAGCCAGAGGAAGTGATTCCTCCAGGGCTTTGGACCATCTAGACCAGAGTCAGCCTCAAAATCTCTGCCTGGGAGTCTGATGTCCCAGGCTTGACTAGGCCATTTCTGGGGTATTTCCAGTCTGGCCAGGACAGCTCAGTCCCACCCACCCACAGCTCGGCCAAGCCCAGGGACCTGAGTGGCCAAGAAGCCAAGGACAGGGACAAGCTCGCCCTGCTGCCCTCACCTTAGTCTGCAGGTTCTTCAGGCAGATGATGGCCTCCTGATACTTGGCTGCAGCCTCCTCATAGCGGCCCAGCTTGAAGAGCCGATTGCCATCGCCATGGAGGACAGGCACCACATGCATCTTCTCAGCATTGTTGAGGCTCCAGGTCTCTCTCTTATAATCACTCGGGGCTTCCACCTGTCCAGGATGAGCCAGATGTCAGGGATTGGCTCCTGGAGGGCCTCCCCAGACCAGGCTCCCTCACACCCGCAGTGGGTGGTAGTGTGGCCTTGGACCCTGGCAAACCTCCCCTTCACAGTCCTGTTAACACAGGTGAAGGAGGAAGCACAGCGCACAGGCTGATCCTGTGAGGCCACTGCTTCTCTCGTCCCTCCCCATGTTGCCTACAACCCACAGGGAAGCTTCCAAGGCCCAACCCTGGCATCTCCACTTGCCCAGAGAATCAAGGAACCAGAAAGCAGAGGCCAGCAACATGTGGCCTGCTTCTCTGTCACTCAGGCCAAGTTCAAGAAAGAGCGCTGAGCCTGGCTGACTTAAGCAGGGAACCCAGTGGCTCCCGCAGAGACCTCATGGGGTAAGTGAGCACCATGGCTTCAGACCTGCTTGGGGGTTTCTACACTGAGCCAGTGTTCTAGCCTTGGGAAGATGCCCAGCCTCTGCCTCAGACTGATCCCTTAACACCACCCAGGAAGCTGGAACAAGGGTCTAGAAGAGAGGACAGATGTGTCTATGTAGACCCTCTCGATTCTGTAGCAGACACAGGGCAAGATTCCAAATGTTGGGTGAGGGGCACAGAAAAGAGATGCTTATTGGAAAGGTTGTGGAACCAACCGAGGAAGCCAAGCCTGATGAATTAAAAATGGAAGCATCAATTAGGTGTTTCAATGGGGAATAAGCCATAAACCCCAGGGGGAAATGCAAAAGATGAGGAAATGTAGGAGGAATTAGAGCCTTTCCTCAGACTCTCCTCCTCCCGCCCCCAGAGGAAGCATCTTCAGGGACTTACCTACCCATGGGCACTGCCACCATGCTGGTCTTCCCTGCGTACCCTATCCCCTTCAGCTTACCCAACTGCTCCTATACGGGGGGTTGGAAGGCTCTCCTTGGGGACCTAGGCTCCCCCCCTACCTCTGTCCTCACCTTGAGGAGTTCTGTGATGAAGATCAGGGGCTGGGGCTCCTTCTGCAGCTCATCCAGATCCTCATAGCCCAGAGTGTGGTAGGCAAACATGTTGGCCAGCCCACATGTATGAACATGCCATTCTGTGGGGTCCTTGCCCTCTGCTATCTGCCTTAGGCTCCTTGAGAGGATGGGGTAAACACCAGTGTGCTGGGAGCAGGAAGAGAGAGAGCACGCAAGAAAGACAGAGACAGAGAGAGATTGCGGATGGGATGGGTGCCTAAGGCATCTTCCCCAGAAGAGGAGAGCATCTCCTGGGTCCAAGCCCGTAACCCCTCCTCCATACTCGTATTGGCCCAGTCCATAGCCCCCCTGCTTTCTAGGGCTAGAGATAACATCCCTAATAGGTCACAGCAACATAGATTTGTACTGAAAGGACAATTAGAGGTCAGCTATTCCAACCCTTTCATTTTACAAATAAGGAAAGTGAGGCTTAGAGATGTGAAGCTACTTGCCCAAGGCCACATAGGCAATACTTGAACCCAAGTCCTCTGACTGCAAGTCCAGAGCTCTTACATTCTTCCTGCAGTGAAGAAGGCATCAACACAAATAGAAGGGTTGGCTTTGCAAACCTGTTGGAGATCTCCAGGGGAATAGTGAGTAAAAGGCAGTGTCTAGGAGGGGCCATTGCTAACTGTACCAAGCCTTCATCTAGGCAGCTTTGGCAGGAATCCCCCAAATTATTTGGGAATTAGTGTTAAAGATTAGAAAATTCAATTTGGGGAAGAGATGCCATGCCCAACATCCAGAAGCCAAAGAGCTCAGTAGCGTAGTCTAACCCTAACCCTATTCCACCTCCTGGAAAAAAGACATGTTATTCAATGACAGCCAAAACTCTTGGGAAATTGGAAAAAGTATCTGGGCATGATACAGAAAGCTTATACAATAAACAAATTGGAGAGATAAGGAAGGAGACCTTTTGTGACTATGGAGAGAAGCCATCTTAGCCAAAGGATAAAGTATCACAGGAGAGAAAATGTACTGTTTTTATTACAAGAAAATTTAAAATTTCTAACACAAACAAAATCAATCACTCAAATTAAAAGGTAATTAACTAACTGTGGGAAAAACCTTTGCAACAACTTTATGTGACAAAGGTCTGCTTTCTGAGCTACATAGAGAACTCATTCAAATGTATATGGACAAGTGTTTCCCCTATAGATAGTCAAAGGATACGGACTAGCAGTTCTCAAAAACAGAAATGTCAGCTATCAACAGTCATATTTTAAAATGCTCCAAATTACTAATAACTAGAAAAATTCACATTAGACTAACTCTGAGATACCACCTCATACCCATCAGATTGGCAAAGATGATAGACAACAAAAGAAAATGACAGTGCTGGAGGGACAGTGGATAAATGGGAAGAGGAGTGGCATGGCATCGATCCTGTCATTGCAGAAGACACTACGGAAGGATGCCCCCCAAGTTACTAAACTGGGTGTTACCCTTTGACCCAGCAATGCTGCTAACAAGCCTGTAACATCAAAGGGATCCCAGAAGGAAGGAAAGGAGACGTATCCAAAATATTCAGAAGGGCACTATTTTGTAGCAAAGAGCTAGAAACACAGGACTGTCTATCAGTTGAGAACTGGCTGGAAAAGGTATGGTATATTGACATAATGGAATGTTATTGAGTCATAATAATTTTTTTAAAAGAGAGTGAACGAAAAGAGAATGAAAGTATAAAGTGAAACCTAGGAGAATTATGAAAACAGGATGAAATTATGAGTAAAGAGAAACTGGGAAGTCTTGTATGGACTGATTCAGAGTGAAGAGCTCAGAACCAGGACAACTTAGACACTGACTTTTGTTGTTGCTCAGTTGTATCTGGCTCTTCATGACCCTAATTAAGGTGTTCTTGGCAAAGATACTGGAGTGGTTTGCCATTTCCTTTTCCAGCTCATTTAACATATGAGGAAACTGAGGCAAACACAGTTAAATGACTTGCCCAGGGTCACACAGTTGCTAAGTATCCAAGGCCAGATTTGAACTCAGGTCTTCCTGACTCCAGGCCCAGCAGTCTATCCACTGCAACACCTAGCTGTCCTAGATACCAACCACAGTATTGTAAAGAAAGCCAAGTATGAAAGACTTCAGAGTTCTGTTAATGTCACAATGGAGGTTAAAGTCTATCTTCCATCTCTGGGCAGAGAGAAAGATGGTCTAGGGGTGCTGAAGGAGACTGATGTTGTCAGATATGGTCAATGTGGGATCTGTTTTGCTTAAGCCTAACTATGTGTTACAAGGAAGTGCTTTTTCCGGATGAGTGAAGAGGTAAAGATAGTGATGATGAAGAAGAAGGAGGAAGAGGAGGAGGAGGAGGAGGAGGAGGAGGAGGAGGAGGAGAAAAAGAAAAGAACAGCAATGAAAAATACCCCCAAGAGAGCAGAAGGAAGTTCAAGGGACACAGGCACGATCAGTACTGTTGAGTTAAATGGGAAAATCAGGCTACAATCAGTGGAACTTTACAGTTTTGTAAACAAAGCTTTTATTCAGTTCTTTGTATGTCAAAATGTTTGTGTTTGTGGCCATGTGTTAAGTTCATGATCCCCCCCCAAAAAAAAAATAAAATTCATTTTAAAAACAAAATGTTTAAAAGACAATTAAAGTCAATCCAGTTTGGTCTCCAAGAAGAAATGAGAAAGTGTCCCTCCAAGGACAGCTAGGTGGTGCAATGGATACAGCACTGGTCCTGAGACAGGAGGACCTGAGTACAAATCTAGCCTTAGACATTTGCTAGCTGTGTGACCCTGTTCAAGTCACTTAACCACGATTGTCTAAAATTAAAAAAAAAAAAGTGTCCTTCCTTTGTAAAAGTGGGGAACTATGGATGTGGAACATGAAATGTATTGTCACAGTTGGTTGATCTGATTTTGTGAACTTGTTTTTTCTTTTTAAAAAATCCTTTTCTCACTGAGAAGGGGAAGAGAATAGATAGACAGATAGACAGACAGACAGATGGAGAAAATATATTTGAAAATGAAGGGAATGTAAAATCAAATGATCAGGAAAAAAATTAAATATATGTTCAAAAACGAGAAAAAAAGAAAATCTACCAATGGTGGTGAGGTACAGTAAAGAAATCTCTGGAGTCAGGAAGGAGCTGTGAGGTTCAAATGGTCTTGTCTGGTCTCAAGGCTGGGAATGAGTCAGCTGGGACTGTATTAAGGACAGTAGTCACTGGCTAACTAAGGATGCCTGGGATACATTTCAGATTTTGCCAGTTACTTTGCTGTCAAAGTCATCAGTCAGACAGTTGGGTTGGAGGAGGCAGGAGGAGGATTCTGGAACCTGCTGGGACCCTCCAGCAGTCATTAACTGGAACATTAGTGGCTCTCAGGTGAGATGGGAACACAGCCCTCTCTCTTCTCTAAAGGCTGGAGCTGATGCTTGGAGGTCCGCTGACAATAATGAGGACCAGTTCTGCTCCATTACATAGGTGGAATGGATGAAACAACATTTGGAGATGCAGCTGGCTTCGTGGAGCCACCCTTTGCTGCCCCCTGCTGCCTCTCTCCAGCCAAAAGAGCCTATATGTGGCCCAAAGGGGAGAAGGAAGTAACCAGGTGAGGAGCATGTGAGGAGAGACTCTCCAGTTCCGGAGCCCTTCTCCCCACCCTGATTTCTGCCAGGGGGCTGACCCCCTTGTTCTTTCTGCTAACTTGGTTTTGTGTCACTGTGAAGCAAAGGACTGATTCTATGTGACTGCTGAGCTGCTGCCTCTAAAACAGCCAAGTTTCAAGGCCCTGTCCTCTTCTAACCCCACCCTTTCCCCTCCAAGTGGCTGCTCTCGGTGAAGGTCGGCCCTTTTTCTAGCTCCCATCTCTAGATCATTCTGGGGTTTGCCAAGCAAATTCCTCACATCAACCCTGTGAAAACAATGCCCACCTCAACCAGCATCTCTGATATTGGGGGTGGGGTGGGGAAAGAAACTCACAGATAAATAGATAGAAAAACCAAACCAAGTAAACACACAATCACGATCCCATTTTGTGGATGAAGACACTGAGGCCCCAGGAGATGAATTGCTCCATGAAAGGTCATAGAGATAGTAATGGGGCCACTGTCCCTCCCTCTCTCACCAGTCCTGGGAAGAAACTAGGTCAGCCCATGGACCAAGCCTTAGGACAGGCTGACATTCCTGCCATGATCCGATTAGGATTAGGTTAGGCTGCAAAGGAAGCAGATACAGAAATAGCTGCAAGGATCAAGAGACTGACAAAATGGGGCCTGAAAACAAAGCGAGCCATCCATCCCAAACTTATTCTGTTGCCAGAACTTCAGTTCACAGGTTGGCCTCAGAGAGAGGAGGCAAGCTTTCTACAGCAGCACCTTTCCCAAAGGGTTGGAGCTGCTGCAAGCCCTCCCAGAAGGACCCTATACAAGCACCCTTCATTTTAAGCAAACATGATAGCCATGCTCCAGATCTATAGGACTGACCTCCAGCATTCAAAGCCCTTCCTAACCTTTCCAACATCCCTCCACCCAAGCACTCCTCAAACTTGCCTAGTCCTCTAGTAAGGGCCTCCACCTCTCAGCTCTGGGTATTTTCTCTGGCTGTCCCTCATTCCTGGATCTCTACCTTCTAGCTTCCCCAGCTCGCTTCCAGTCCCAACAACAATCTCATCTTCTACAGCAAGCCTCTCAATCCCAATGCCTTGCCTCTGTTCATTATTTCCTACGTATTCTGTCTATCGCTTGCTTGTACACATTTTTCACCACTATATTGTAAGCTACTCTGAAGGCAGAGACTTTCTTTGTGTGCCCTGTGCTGAACACAGGGCCTGGTGAGTAGTGGGTACTTACTATATGTTTACTGACTAAATGACTATTTCTCCAAGGCTTAAACTTAAAGAATATGCAGGTGAGACAACATCCTTGTGAGGAATCTTCCTGAGTCCACACAAGGCATTTTTTCTCCTTGGGCTTGTTTCCTCCTGAGGAATAAAGCATCTGAAGGAGATGAAGAAACCCTTCCTTCTATGAACTCCAGGAACCTCTGCTTTAGTTGGCAGCAACTAGTGGTGAAGTGGGGTTTTGCAGTCTGGCTTTATGAGACATTGGGAAGTGAGGGATTCAGGAGGGATTCCTGAGATCCCTCCCTACACCAGGACTCAAGACTGAGGAGATGATTAACGACTGAGGCTTAAAGAGTTGAGGCTTCTGAGGTAGAAAGGCTCACAGGAGAGATGTCAGTCTCAGGCTGAGCACATTCTGAAAATGAATGACTGCTTAAAGGTTTTCCACTATGGGCCAGGAGAGACAGAGGGGGACAGAGTGGGGAGATTCCCAGCAGAAAATGTTGTTGCTTTAGTAACAGAGGAAAATGAGGAAGTGGACTTAAAGTTTTTTTTTTTCCTGTGACATCTCTGGTCCACAAAGCAGAAGAACTGCTACATAAATGAAGTGGCACAAAGCACTTACGATTGTGTCGCACCAAAATTCAGCCACCTCTCCTATCCTCATTGAGGTCAGCAGGATTTCCCAAACTTCCAGTTTGAACATGTTTCCAATGATGATGTGCATGGGCTGGCCAACCTGCTTGCTGTCATCTATGACTGTCCGCTCCTCATCACATTTCATAGTTCGGAAATGAAATGTCACCTTTTTCACAAAAACAACAGACTCTGTACATCCCCTGTACATATCACATTTTCCTCTCTGACCTCTTTCTCCCACTTATTAGGTTTTGTGGATGCATTCAGCCTCTAGTCAAGCTGAAGTCTGCAGTCTTAGTGACCAACTTAAAGGAAACCATATCTGTGAGCCGTGTCAGGTGGGGGAAGAAGGGAGACAGGAGTCCCATTCCTTGGGAGTTAGCCTTTAGGGCTCCCAAAATGTCACTGAGGCAGACCTATGGCTGAGGCATAAGCTGGGCCCTTCCCAGCTGGATAGACCAGCCCCAGAAGAGCAGAAGAGATAGAGGGTCAAAAATGCATCCAGTCCTCTTTATCACTCCATAGCTCCAGTTGGATTGGTGCCTCCCACTCCCACACAAACTCACTGGTCATGGTGGTGCCCTTTAGACCCAGCCATGCTAGTCTGTCATTTTTACCACCAGTTCATGGTTTTTTGCCCCTCATCAATGTCCTAGGCAGGACTTTTCTGTCCCCTTCCCCATCCTCACTGTCCCTTGCCCCAAGTCCAGGCCTCTGACTTACTCTGGATCCATTGATGAAGTGAGGGAGCTCTCCAGTCCCTCCATGAAGAATGGTTTTCTTAATGCCTTCTACATTCAGTAACATGGTTTTCTCCATGCTTGGTGGGGCTCTGTCAGCTGGTAAGGTTGGACAGCAATGAAAAGGGCACTATCTGCTTTCTATCAGCCAGCTGGATGATTGTGCTAATCCAGCTCTGATTACAGGAAGATTAGCATGAATGCATGAAGAGGGAGGGTTGGGATTTGTCCTCTGAAGCAGCCCACATAGGTCTTAGCACTCCAAGAGGGGAAGCTTTCTAGAGGAAGAGACAAAATCCTGACAAAGGCCATGCACTCAAAGTCAGGCACCCACTGAGCAGGACCCCTGCATTGCTGAGCCCAGAGATGGACAAGGATAGAAAGTGGACCATGGCCTGTGGATGGTATGGGAAGCATGATCTGATTGAGCTAGGCAGAGTGGGCTAGCCCAGCTGACACTCACTCACTCACTCACTAGTCATGAGAGCCTGACCTTGGGTTTGGGAAATTCCTCTACCCCTGGACATTATTGTCCACTGAGACTTTGAGACTTCTCTGTAATGGCGGTTTGACTTATCACAAAATAAATGCCCACACACTGCCTGGAAAGTGGATCTAGGGTAGAACAGATGCATTTAGGACCCTGATACTTAAAATATGTCACTCTTCTGTGTCCCACCATGGACAGCCATCTAACTGATACCCCTAGTCAAAGATTAAGTGGGGGTGAGGTGTGGAAAAGAAATAAAAAATTATAGTTCCTGACCCTTGGGGATCATCTCCAGTTTATCCTGTGAGATCTTGGTTGTACTTAATTGTTTGTACATTGTCTCCCCCATTAGACATAGAGCTCCTTGAAGACTACAAACAATGGAGTAAGGCACCTGAAAAGGAAATGTCATTCACTTTGTCTGGAACATAAAATGTGACAGAGAGAATGAGGTTCACTAACCTTGGAAAGACCCTCTAGAGCATGGGGTCCTAACTCCCTGGTTAAGAAACATCACCTTGTATGTCGTGGACCCCTTGGGAGGCAGCCAGTTCAAGCCTATGGACCCCTGCTCAGAATCATGTTTGTAATACATAAAATACACAGGACTACAAAGGAAACCGATCACATTGAAATATATCTAGCAGACTTGGGAAAACTACCAAGTTCGTTGACTGTGGTTGAGGGCTCTTCACCTAGCCTGACCCAGAGCTGAAAGGAGCCCCTGCTCCCACAGAGTCAGTAAGTGGCCCAGCAGCTCGAACACCTCCAAAGCCCCGGCACATCTGAGGTAGTCCAGCCTACCTGAATGTGCCTCCTGAGGCTTCCCCTCCCCTAGCTTATCATCCGTGGGGTACTCAAGGTCCTTCCGTCTCCCTACTGCCCTCCCCAAGCACCATGCACTGTCTATCTTATCAAGAAGCAACTGGGGGGGCATGACAGTGGGTAGAGTGCTGATCCTAGAATCAGGAAGAATCCAGCCGGAAACCTGCCTCAAATGCTACCTTGTGTGACCCTGGGCAATCACTTAAGCTCCCACTTTGCATTTCCTCGTCTGTAAAATGGGAATAATAGCGGCATCTGCTTCCCATGGTTGCTGTGAGGACCAAGTGAGAGGACAGATGCGAAATGCTTTGCAAACCTTATAGCCTTTGTGAATGTTGGCCATTATCAGATGTCCTTCCATAACTGTGGTGCCACAGCTGAACTCCATGCTACTCCAGGGGGTCTGGTGAGTGAAGAAGATACAAGATAATGCTAAGACCCTTTACTTCCATATTCTACTCCCCATCCACTCCCTCACTTCCCCCAGCAAGGGCTTTCTCTGCTTCAGGGAGTCCTGCGGGTGTCATCCGAGGAGGTCCTCCTTTCCAGCAGTCTGACTGTCCTGCTCTATCTGATTGGCTGTGGAACCGCCTGCCTGAGTTTCTCCATGGCGCCAACAATCAGCCCAGGTACTGGAAGGGCCAAGCTGCTACAAGTCTTCCAGGATTAATGCTAATTCTCAGCACCTTGGAGAGCTCTCCAACAACCTGGATGCATAAGGCCTATAGTGAGTTTCTGGCACCCTCTGGTGTCCTTCTCTGATCCTTACAGTTCCTTAGACAAGGGTACCAGCAAAAAAGTAATAGGTTTCTTCTGAGCTTTCAGGAACAAGGAAGGTTAGGAGGAAAATCCCTGCCCTTGGAGAGGAAACACAGTCCTTCTCCCTAGGAGCCCAGACAACTGGGAGAAGAAGTACAAGCGCTATTCTCTGGAAGCCCCCACCCCTACCCCACCCCACTGTGGAAAGCAATCTTGGAGAACCCTCCCTCTGAGGCAAGACAGTCAAGCCTCAGTGCATAACAGTCTTATCTGACCTCTAAGTGCAGAGCTCACTCTTCAGTGTGGAAGACAAAAGAGAAAAAACCCGTAAAACCCCAAGCCTTTGGTCAGAGGTGCCAGAGAGATAGCACAGACAGGAGGGACATAGGCCTGGGCAAGACTTCTGTGGGCTGCCTCTGACTCCTCATAGTGAGGCCTCCAGATCTCAGGGCATCCCCACATCCTCTAGTCTTTCCAAGGCCCTCCACTGCATTTCTGTGTGAGGTACTGACTGGTAAATCCTGACCAAGGAGCAAATATCTCCATGGAAACCAGAGGAGAAATGTCTGCTTTTACCTAAGAACTCCTGCCCTCTCTCCCTTTCCCTCTCCCTCTCCTTCTCCTTCTCCCCCTCCCTCCCTTCCTCCCTCTCTCTTTCTCTCTCTCTCTCTCTCTCCTCCTCCCTCCCTCTTTCTCTCTCCTTCCTCCCCTGTCTTTTCCTCTTCTCTCTTTTTCTGGTAAGGAAGAGTGCCCAGTGAAGAACTCTCCTCAACAAAAAGCAGCACCCAAGATCCATGTAGCTGTCCTGGAGGAATGGGGACTTGGCCAGGCCTTTCCCTCCCAGCTCCCACCACATCCCTAGGAGGCACTCCAGGAGTGTCTGTGGGTTGTCTTCTTTAGCAAATGGGGTGGGACTCTTACTGTATCTCACAATGAGGGAAATATTGCCTTTCTAAAGACTTTTGGCAGAGTAGGAAGCAAGTAAATGTGTCCTCTACTGTGGGGGGTAGGGCAGCTCTACTTCCTGTCAGCTCAGCTGGGATACAAGACAAAAGGCTTTATAAACACAAGACAGATGGGCCAGGGCTGAGGGCAGAGCCCAGAGAGGAAGTGCTGGGGGAGGGGTCCTTGATGGACTTCAGGAGGAGGTGAGATTTCACTAAAGGTACAAAGTAGAAAGAGCTTTGGGCTGAGAGTTAGAAAACCTGGGACCTGGGAGCATCCTGGCTCTCTCCTTTTCTACCTCTGTGATCATGGGAAAGCAACTTAACCTCAGTCAGCTCCTTCTTAGAATGGAGGCAGTGGACTAACTGGTGATGTCTAATGTCCCACCCAGCTCTCAATCCAAACTGATAGGTGGTGCCATAGTGGAAAGGGTGCCAAACGTGGAGTCAGGAAAAGCTGAGTTCAAATCCAGCCTCAGACACTTACTAGCTGTGTGAACCTGAGCAAGTCACTAGCTTTCTCATCTGCAGAATGTAGATGCACCTCTCTCCCTGGGTATTTGTGAAGATCAAATGAGATAACTGTAAAGTGCTTAGCACAGTTCCTGGTACACAGTGATATATAAATGTTAACTACTATTCTTTTGTGAATCAAGTAGAGTTAGGGTGAGGGGAAGTTAGGAGGGAAGAAAATGTATCCCCTTTCTTCTTTACTGATGGATCCCAAACAGAAAACTCCGATCCTGACTACTCTTCAAGTTCTGGTTTACCATGAACTCCAGTGCCCTCCACAAAATGGAACAGCCCTGACCTCAAAGACCCCAGTGCTGCCACAGTCTTACATTTGCTCTTTGTCCAATTCATCCTCGTCAGAGCTGCTGAAATTGTCTCAGTCCCAGATTGTCTCATTACTCTCCTGCCCAAGAACTCCCCTGGTTCCCTATTGCCTGTAGGGTTGAGTACAAACTCCTAAGCCTTGCTTGGAAGGCCCTCCCCAACCTGGCCCCAGCCTTTTGAGTACCTTTTGTTTGAATGCTCCAATCTGGGCAAACTGGACTCCATTTTGTTTCTTGCCCATCAGACCCCAGCCCATCCTCCCTCCCTGTCCTAGTGATTCTGAACCCCCAGCTGCCATTGCTCGAGCACATTCTTGATCCCCTACTGACAGTTCCCTTATTCCCCTCCCTCTAAACCCAATCCCACCAACCTGCCTGATAAAGTGGCCCACCCCTCCCCAGTGCTAGCTGGGATGCCTGCTCCACAGATAACAGATTCACGTTCACCTTAAACCTCTTCCTTCCCCAGTCCTTCCACATTGTGACTCTCCCTACCTGGCCTCCCTTTTCTGGCACTGGCTGCCATTTCACTCATTCCCCTAGACTCCCTGGTCATGGGAGGGGAGTTTGACATTCCTTGCTCCCCATCGCCACTTTCAGGATCTCCCATTACCACCATCATTCAGTAACCTCTCCTCCATTGGGGTTCATTCAACCCATATTTATCAACCAATTGGGTTCCAGTGGTTGTTACCTACTGACCTCCCCAACACCTTCCTTCCTTTCTGAGAGATTCAGTGTCTGCCCCTGTCACCAAGGCTGATAAATTTCTCCCATGTCTCCTATCCCCCCACTCCTCTCCTCTTACCCTGACCCCTCCCAGTATGGACCCTCCTCACCTCACTCCTGGACTGCTGTAATAGTTGCTGGTTGGTCCGTATGCCCCAAGTCTCTTCCCATTCCCAGTCCTCAGCTGCCAAGGACATCTTTGACCATGTCACCTCCTCCTCAATATAATTCACTGGCTCCCTGTCACCTCTAGAATCAAATATGTAATCCTCTGGCATTCAAAGCCCTCTATAAGCTGCCTCCCACCATTCTAGCCTAGGTTACACTACTATCCCCATCAAGTAACTGGAAATCCATCGAGCCTGGCTAGACATTCCTCCAACAAATCCCTCCATCTCCTAACTCTAAGCTTTTGCCCTGGTCACCCATCCCACCCCCCCTGCCTGGAATTCCCTCCCTCCTCATTTCTACTGCTGGATTCCCTGGTCTCTTCCACATCCCAGCCAAAGTCTCACCCCCCTCTTAGTGTGCCCACATATCTCCCCCCTCAGACCATGAGTGCCTTCCCAGCAGAGACTTTTGCTTTTCCTAGTACCCTCAGCCCTAGTGCTTGCAACAAAGTATTTACTCAATGTCTGCCGCCTGACTGTCTTTCTTTCCTTCCCTACTCCTCCCCTCCTAAGAGGGGACTTAAACATCCAGGCTAAGACTCCTTCAAACACCCAACCTCCGGATTCCTCCACTTTCTCATTTCCCAAGGTCTTCTCCTCCAACCCACCGGAGTTACACATAGAGATGGCCACACCCTTGATCTTGCCCTCACTCACAAAGGCACCCATTCCATGTTTATAAACTCTGAAATTCCTTTATCTGATCACAATCAGGTGTTATTCCACCTCTCCCTCTGCCTTAAAACTTCAAGCCCTCAATTTCTCGGTAGCGAATAGTCAGCCGAATACTGCTATGTGCCAGGCAGTATGCCAATCCCTGCCCTCAAGGAGCTCGTGGTCTAACGGGGACAATACCTGTACGGCCTAATTGCCGTGGGCTGCCCGGGTCCTCTTACCTCTCTACAGGTCTTCAGTGATCAGCCGGATAAACATATGAGAGAAGAGACCTCCAGAGTCAAACAGGGGTGTAGGTTTTATTCCGGATACAAGCTACATGTCAGTATGCAGGGCTAGTGCTCCCCGCAGGAGCCCCCTTCTCCCTCCCGAGGAGCAAGGAACAACAACAACAACAACCCTCTCAGGCTTTCCTGTCCCCATTTAAGCTCTCCCAGCCACATAGTTCACTCGTGGACACCGTGCATGCTCTCAGCCCCTTAGTCAATTAACAAAAAGGTGTGCTCACACCACGGACCATTCTCAAGAGTGGGATGCTCTCCCCAGCAAGTTTGCACTGAGAAGGGGTGGAAAAACGAGATAGCTCGTGTCTCACTCCTCAATTCCCAGCTGTTCTCTGGGAGACCTCGTGAGAGTTCGGCAGTTTCAAAGCCCTCACCTTTACCTGACCCGAGGCTGTTCATGTGAGAACTGAGCTTACCTTAACAAATACCAAAAAGGTAGCGATGGGGGAGGGACAGGGAAATCCAAAGTCATCCCAACGCAGTGCAGCTGCTGGGGAATGGGGAGAAGATTGTGCTGAGCCCCCTCCTTAAATAGCAGTCCTGGAGCCCATGGTTCTACCCCACAGTCAAGGGAGCAATTAGAAGACCAGAAGGAGCTGATGAGGTGTGAGGACCACAGCAGACTCAGCCTCACAGGAGAGTGAGAATTCCTGAGGAAATTCTTCCGAGAGAAGGAAGGCATGATGGAGAGGTCCAAAGAAGCCCAAGCTCTCTGTCATCCCTGCACTGCCTGCACTCTTCTCCCTTTGCCATCTTGACCCCTCAGTGAAGCTACCTTGTGCTTGTCTCTATTGCTTTGCCTTCCTTTGCCCCTCTTCCCTTATCCTATTCCAGATCAGCCTCTGCCTGGGATTCCTCCCCCATCACACCCTCTTACCTCTAGTGCCCCCCTTCTCATTCTGTCTATAGCTTGTCTGTTCACATCTGTTTGTTTTTTGTCTCCCCATGAGATTGAGAGCAAGGACTCTCTTTTGCCCTTCTTTGTGTCCTCAGTGCTGAACACAGTGCCTGGCACACAGTAGGTCCTAAAACATGTTTAATGACTAACCAGGTGCCTGACTGATGTGTGCCAGGCTTGTACATCTACTTCCTTTTTCTGTCCAGATGCTCCATGGTATACCTCGGGGAGAACAGTCACACACTCACTTGAACCGCTTCTTTCTGGATGCTTGGGAGCTGGGATCTCTGGGTTTGGGTCAGAACATTCCTGGGTTAGCTATTGCTCTGTAGGCTGTGGGCCTCTGCCTGTGTTCTTGTGCAGAGCAAGGCCCTCCATCTCTGGGCTCTGGGCATTTGCCCAGATTGTCCCCTGTGCCTGGAATGGTCTCCCTCCTCTGCACCAACTACTGACCTCCCTGGCTTCACAGGATGAAAATCACAAAGATTCAGATCCACTCCAATTCTATTCAATTCAATAAACAATTATTATGCACTTGCTGTGTTCCAGGCACTGTGCTAAGCCATAGGAATACAGAAAGAGGCAAAAGACAATCCTCCCCTCAAACAGCTTACAATCCAGCAGGGGAGACCACATGTAAACAAATATGCACAAAGCAAGCTCCATACAGGATTAGCAGAAGAAAATGAAAAGAGAGAAGTCTCTGGAATTCAGAGGGCTTGGGGAAGTCTTCATTGAGTTGGGTTTAGTGAGCACTTAAAGAAACAGAGGTCAGTTGTGGGGGGGGGGGGGGGGCAGAGCCAAGAAATGGAGGGCCTTGTTCACGAACAGTCAGGAGGCTGGGGTCGCTAAACTGAAGAGTAGGTGGTGGAAGGTGGAAAGGTGTAAGAAGTCTGGAAAGTGAGGCGGGGCAGGTGATAAAAACCACTGAATGCCAGATAGGGCGTTTGTATTTGTTCTTGGAGTACACAGGGAGCCTCTGGAGTTTATTCAGTAGGGGGTAACATAGTCAGACCTGAGCTTGATGGTAGTTGAACGGAAGATAGACTGGAGTAGGGAGAGACTTGGGGCAAGCAGACAGCCTCCCTCTTCCCCACCACCCCACAGCAAAAGAGAATCTGCAGGGGAATGGTAGTGTCAGAGGGGAGAATGTGATATTAGAGAGATGTTGCAAAGATGAAATCAACTAGAGATGTTGCAGAGGGGAAATTAACAACCTGTGTTGCCCGGGTGATATTAATGAGAGATGTTGCAGTGGTGAAATGGACAGGATTTTTTTGAACCATATTGGATAGATGGGTGAGAAAGAATGAGGAGTCCAGGATGACCCCTAGGCTGGGAGCCTGAGGGTCTGGGAGGATGGGGGTGCTCTCTACTACAGTAATAGGGAAGAGAGAAGGGTGGGGTGGTGTAAGGAAAAGATAACAAACTCAATTTTGGACCTGTTGAGTTTAAGAAGTCTGCTGGACATCTGATTATTTATGATGTCTTGAAAAGCAGTTGGAAATTCGAGACTGAAGGTCAGAGAGACTGGGGCAGAACAGGGAAAGCTGAGAATCATCAGCATAGAGATGGTCATTGAATGCATGGGAGCTGAGGAGATCACCAATCGAAGAAGGACAGAGGGAGAAGAGCAAAGAACCCAGGACTGAACCTGAGGGACACCAATGGTTGGAGGGCAGGATCCGGAGGAGGATCCAGCAGAGGAAACACAAAAGAAGTAGGAGAGAGAGAGAGAGAGAGACAGACAGACAGACAGACAGACAGACAGAAAAACCCAGAGAAGAAAATCCAGAAGACAGTGACGAACAGCGTCCAAGGCGGCAGCGAGGTCGGGGAGGATGCGGTCGGAGAAAAGGCCATTGAGAGATCACCGGTCACTCTGCAGCTTCGGTGGGCCGTGAGGTTGGAGTCTGCGCCCCACGGTCACCGACCAACTCGTCAATTCGAGAGAAAGCCCTCGAAGGCAGCCTGAGGCCAGGATTTTCAGAAATGGCCACAGCGGAAATGCTTTGCGGCCGAAGGGTCTGGCTGATCACTTCCAGCTCTGGCGGGCCAGATGCCCTCCGTTCTCCTCCCCTCCCCCACTCCACAGCCTCCACGCCTCCTGCAAGGAGCTTGGCCCTGGGCCGGCCAGACAAACAGCAAGGGCGGGGCTCCAACCGACCCGTGGGAAGGCGCTACGGACTCGGGGCGGGAAACGGGACTGCTCCCCGACCTTCTACGGACCAATGATGAGGCGGTATGCAGGTTTGGGGCGGGGCATCTTGGGGCACCGCAACAATTGTCTACGCAGTGGGGGCGGAGCATCGGACCAATTGCAGAAGAGGATTCCTCCCCCTGGGTTCCAATAGACCAATGGGAGGACACGCTGAGGTCCGGGGGCGGAGCATTGGACCAATGGGCGGCGGGCCCGGGCCCGGCGGCCAGTTTGAACCTGGTGGGTAGAGGAGCCGGACGCTGGTGGGGCGGGGCGCGGACGCACAGAGGTAGGGGGTCCCCGAGAGGCGCCTGGAACTAGGTGGGGGTACTGAGGCCCAGGCTACGTGGTGCCCCGCGGGGAGCAGCACAGCCTCTGACCCCACCCCCACCCCTCCAGGGCTCCAGGATCCCTGCCCCTCCTCCAGCCCCCCTCTCCCCTCCCCCCCGCGCACCAAGGCCTTTTTGTCCTCTTCCCCCCGCCCCGGGTCCCCACTTCCCCACTTAGGACCCTCCCTTTCCCCCCTCCCGCCCGCAGCACCCGCCCCGCCCCCCGGGCAGCAGGAAGGGGGCCTCCCACCCATCCCCCACCCCGGGCCCTACGGACACCCCCAGCACCCAGCAGTGGAGAAGGCTGCGGACCCGCTTAGCCCACCCCGCCCTTGTCGGTTCCGCAGGGAGGGCCCAGGCCAAGTGCAGCGATGACCTCGGTGTGGCCAGGTCTGGGGGTGGCCAGAGGCCGCAGGAGCCACCAGATGCTGACGGAGGAGCAGCAGAGCCCTCAGCCGGGCCCCAGGAAGCCGGATACCCTGTGTACCCGCCTGAGCAGACGCCTGCCCCTGGGAGTCCTCGATGCCAACTTCCGAGACGGGCCCTGCTGGAAGCCCCTGGAAGGCTCAGAGAGAGCAAGGGGGACTGGCGGCTGTGCCAGGAAGGCCTTGGGATCCGTGGCTCAGGTACCCAGGGCGAACCTCCTCGCAAGGGCTCAGTCTGGCCCCTCCGCGCCCATGCACGCAGTGGTCCTGGCTGACTCTGTGTGTCTTTCCATTACAGAAAATCCAGAAGTCGTGCCAGGGAAGCGGCCAGAGGAGAGACATGGGCCATGCCCACGGGAGGAGGAGGAGTGCCCGGCTGTCCATGGCTCCCTCGCCAAGCTCTGGGGCTAGGCAGTGGACTGCCGCGCCTCCATCGCAGGCCTCAGGACTGAGAAGGCTCTCCAGGTGGATCCCCAAGGACCCCTTCCTTCCTTTGCGGAGGTGTTCCCAGCGGGAAGCAGCCCTCCGAAGCCCATACTCATCCCCGGCTCCTCTCTGGTCCACAAGGCAAGCCTGCCCCTTTCCTTCCTGGACCCCCAGGGCCCTTGGTCCAGGGGGATTAGACAGGGAGTATGGCCAGAAGACCTGGGTTTGGATTCCACCTGGTCACAGTCTAGCGTCCTGGGGGCCTAGGGCTTGGAAGTCTGGCCACCAGGGCTTTCCTAACCCCTTCCTGACCAGTTCATTTGTCCTTACTCCATCCAGAGATGGGTGCTCGGAGGAGGAGGTGGAGTCTGTGGCCACGGGCATCCAGCAGCTGAAGCACCTGTCCCAGGCCTTTGATGAGGCCATTGCCACAGAGGAGAGGTGAGTGTGGGCCAGGGTTGGGGGCAGAAGTGGAGGGTGTTGCCCCTGAAGCCCTTTTCTCATCCTATCAGCCAGGGCAGGAGCACCCACCACAGCCCAGTTCCCAGGTGCCCTGCCAGTGCCCCCCACCCCCACACATCACTCACCCGTACAGGTTTGGGGCTGGGCTGAGGTCCTGCACCTTGCCCTCAGGCTCCCTGGGCTGTGGGTGGTAACAAGGCCTCCTCCCTCTCCTATCTCTTGTCTTAGTGACTTGACTGTTTCTCTCATTCAAAACTGAAGAGGGGGCGTGGGCATGGCAGGTAAAGACTGGGGCGGGCAGTCAGGGGGGTGGTCCTGAGGGCATCTCCAGGGTCCCAAAGGTCCAGCCTTGCCTGCGGGTTTCTTGGGGAAGCTGGAACAGCCCCTGCCCAGGGTACACTCCCAGCATGAGGAGCCCTTTCTGAGGGGGCTGGTGGCCCAGCCCTTCACCTCTATCCCTCTCCTTTCCTGGGGGAGGGTCTTCTGGTATCCAGCCTGAGGAGGCATCCAGAGGGTGGGGCTGGCTGGACCCTGTGGCCTAAAGGATCCATGGGTCCTCTGCAGGAAGCGAGCAATAGCGCATTACCGCCTGCTCATGACCCACAACCTGAGGGCTGTGCGCCAGTCTGAGAGGTGCTCCTGGGCTTCTGGATGGAGGCGTACCCATGGTGGCCAGCAACATTAAGGTGTGGCCCCCTGGCAAAGAGGGCGGCTCCCTGGTCGGACACCCACAAACCTCACATTGGGACCGAAGCTTCTTCCAAACTTCCAGAGGGCTTCTTCTGTAAGCCTGCCCCTCTGTGGGCAGAAAGGAGCAGCTGCCACAAGGTGGCATCAGGGTCACATGCAGAAGCAGCTGAGCCCAGCCAGGCTGGGCATACACACTCCCAGCCCCCAGGTGGCTCCACCCTCTTGTCTGTCCCACCCAGACTTGACCCTGCTGACCTAGGACTGACAGATGCTGCCCCTTGCTTAGACTTTGGTTGTTCAAAACCACTACAGTGACCCTCCTTTGAAGAAAAGCTTTCTGTCCCCTACTGATAATAAATATTGTTTCTTCTCTCCTACCGTGGGGCCTTTGGTCCATAGCAGGATGTGTCTGGTCTAGAGACACTCAGGGAATGCCCCCTATAAATATGGGTGGGAGATTGAGAGATGGGACCGTGGCAGGGACGTCACTGCGCATAGACATGGGCCCAGAAGCTAGGGGCCCTGGTTAGCCAGTACCAGCCTTAGGCCTCTGTCTCTTCCATTCAATAGGCCCTTCCCCAGATACCTGACCCTGATCCTTGTACCTAGGGAATGGGGGATCCAGAGCAGGGCTGAGCTCCCAAGCTACAGCTGGGTAAGTGTGTGAAAGCAGTGTCTATGATCAGGCCCTAGCCAGTATAGCCTGAAGCCCAGGACACTTCTGGGAACACCAATCAGTATCCTCAAAGGCAAGGCAGGTTTTTATTTGTGACAGTACTGGAGAGGCAAAGACCAGCTCCCATCAAAAGTGAGACCTTGTGTAAAAATCGCAACACAGTTCTAAGAAATCTGGTAGTTTACATGTTTAGACCCACTTTGTACAAGAGAGGCATAAGAAAGAACCTTTGTCACCACATGACCTCACTGACAAACGATATTGGAAACTACATGGGATTAATGGAGACCATTACAAGAGCCAAGAAAAAAGGACATTTCAGAGACCTCAGTGGAGTGGTCCCTGGTGAGGGTCATGGCCGCCCTCCTCTGCCCACATGCCCAGAGAGCTCAATCATGGATGACTCACTTGGTCCATCTTCCTGGCTGCCTCCCCAAAAGCCATGCAAGAGTCTCAATCTCCCTCCTGCCCCAACAGGACCCACAGAAGTCTTGAGTCTAAAAAAAAGGATAGGGAGGGTTGACCGGGAAAGGGGGGGAACAAAGGGTAAGGCCCAAGGAGTCAGGGAAGAGGGGGGCAGAGCTCCAGGGCCCCCCCTCTTGTCAAGAAAGGAAGAAAAGTCTATGTGGGCAAAGCAGTTACTCAATGCAGGAAGGTGACCATGGCGCATTTCTGTAGAACCCAGCTGCCATATTACCAAGTCATATCGCGAGTTAGGGCATGGGCCTCAAAGTGATTGCTTTTAACCATCTCCTCCTGCCCAGCCAATGGCTCCCTCCCAGCCCCCACAAGTATCCTCTGGGAACAGCTCCCAGCCTTTGTTCCCTCTAGCCCAGAATCATCAGGTGTTGACTGAAGGGAAAGATGAGCTATCCAATGAAATGTATGAGCAAGACCTTTCCTGTGGAGCAGGTGCAGTGAACAGACCTAGGGGCAGCTGGAGAGCTCCTGGCTCCCGAGACCCAAGCACAGGCAAACCCTAGCTGGGCAGCCATGCCTAGAGCTGTAGCCTGGTCAGCAGTGGGGTGAAGAGAGGGGAGCGCAGAGCTGACCTCATTGGGGATGGATGGATGTCACCTGTGCTCAGCCCTCACCAGCCAAGTACATTTTCTCCAGCTTCACAGGGAGACATCAGACTAACCAATGATGTACGGGGAGTTGCCTGTGCATGCATGTACACATGCACACACACACACAATATCAGCCCGAGGGGTGAGGTGGTATCTGGGAAGGGCCCTCCTGCTACTGTGGGGCACTGAAGGGGATGGGGCTGGTGGGGCAGCTGCAGCAGGCTCTGGAGAACAAAGGGAGCCTCCTCCAGCCCCCATGTGAGGAGGGGCCCAAGCCAGTGTGCTGAGCACCCCAGCACCCTCACTGGGGGTATTAGTGTCCTGACTTGACTCCCTGGGAACATGGGAAGTTTGCCAGTAGGCCCTCAGCACTCTGAACAACAAATGGGCCAAGCCCAGCCTTGCTCAACCAGATGAGATGGTCAAACCTGTGCTGGACTCCAGGCCAACAGGCCTCTCCATCACACCCCAGTACTGAGCTCAACTGACCCTCCGAGGAGAAACAAGAGCCCACATGCTTTCCACCTGGGAGCTGAAGGCCTCTGTCCCCATGGCCTGATGTGTGAAGGAAATGTGGCAGGCTGTACTCCAGACACCCCCGGATTCTCACCAGCCCCTCAGAGCAGCCTCACAAGGCAGGGTCCTGGACTGGGGAATGGAATTCAGGGCAAGGCTGAAGCCTGGGCCAGGGCCCTCCTAATGAGCCAGGGCCTTGTATATACCAATACTTAGCTCCAGTGTGGAGCCTGTGCTGAGCCAAGTCAAGGAGACTGGACAGAGATGAGGTCCCTTTCACCCCTCCACCACCCAACCAGAGCTCTGCTGAGCCCCAGGGGAGAGTGGCCCGGCCAGGGGTGACCTAAAGAAATGAAGCACGTCTGGTGGTCAGCCCAGCAGTCAAAAGGGACTGTGGCTGAGGAGGGCAGGCACCCTGCAGGCAATCAGCAGTAAGCACTTAATTAATAAAGGTTTGTTGACAGACTGCTGGTCACAGACAACTGTGCTCCAGCCTAAGAAGGGTTTGACTGGAGTACGATCAGCTCCCCCACTGACAGAGGTAGACATGAGACAGAAGCAGGGCTGTACTCACCAGACCAAGGCCAAAGCAAACCAGGCCGTCTCAACCATCCACAGCTGCTTCCCTAGAAGGGAGGCGCTGTCCCAGCTCTCAACCCAAGAAATTCCCAAGGAAACAGCTGGAACATAAGCTAGGCAGGGATCCAGCCAGGCATCATCCAGGTGGCAGCTGGACACCAGCCAGGCTAGTGATGGAGGCAGGGGCCAAGGCTAGGAGAAATCGAGCTGGGGAGCAAATCAGCTCCGGGGCTTTGGCCTCCAAAACCCTCCAGTCACAAACCAGGTGGGCATGTAAATGAGTGAAAGAAGACAAGGGTGAGCCTTGGTCCATCTGTAAGCAGCTCTGGCAGCCTTCTAGGGGCAGAGGGGCTCAAGAGGAGCTTCCCTAGAGGGGTTAGACACCAATGGTCATGGTGCGTGAAGGTGTGCGCCTTACAGGAAGTGGCCCCAGGCAGGCAGGTTCCAAATATAAATGGGACAGGCTCCCTGGAAGTGACTGGGAAACCCAGGGCACCCTCCCACCCTCACCAGCCTCTTTCTAACCTTCCCTCTGTCCTAGGCCAGCTCCCTCACTGACTACCAGCCATGGGCTAGCCTTCCTGAAGAGGGGAGTGCTGAGCCTTGGCAGGTCAGGGGAAGCATGGGGAGGGGGCCGTCCACAAAATGGGTGAAGCGGAAGGAAGGTCAGAGACCCATCATAATCACTGGTAGTTAATGAGATGGGATCTCGAGATTATCAAGTCAAACTCCCTCAGGGAACTGAGGCCCCTCAAGGGAAGGGGCTTGCCTGTGGTCACACTGTGACAGAAGCCTGGCCAGCCTCCAAGGCTCCTCACTCCAAGTCCAGTGGGGTCAGGGTGGAGGGAGCCCACGGGACACTGGGTGGGACTCAGGGACTCTAAAGTAACCCCAAGCCCTTCCAAGAGGGCAGCTGATGAGCATGGGTGGGGACAGCACCACCAGCACCGGCCCCTAGCGGGAGACGTTGACAAAGACGGCCGCCTTCTGTGAAGGGAAGGCCCCGTCGCTTTGCAAAGTGTTTGGGGGCTCTGCAGCCTGAGACCTTGCCGTGGGAAGAGCGAGGGCCATCACCAGCAGCGACAGCATCTCTCAAGACCTCCCTGAGGTGGGGGTAGGGAGTGCTGCTGGCCATTGGAAAATATGACGGACCCATGCATGTTAGTCACCTCTGTGCCCACAGGTTCCCCTGTGGACATAACAGCCTTGGCCTGCAGCCACAGACCTTTCCCACATCTGGACAACCTACCAGGGAGTCCCCAGAATGCCCCAAGCCTGGGGAAAGGAGGCCAGTTCTTGGACCAAAGCTGATGCTACTGTGACCAGGCCCACCCATCTACCCCGCCCCCAGGAGCTGGTCCATCCCTGGTCCCTGGGGACTAAGGGAGCACTGACAGCCTGCTGCACCCCTATTCTGTTCCCAGGGCTACCACAGCCTCAGGTCACAAACAGTGCCCAAGGCCCCACAAACACTCCCCAGAGCGCCCACACTCACAAGGTTTGGGTCACAACTTCTCTAGGGGGGCATTTCTGGACAGACACAGGGAGGGGAACAAAGAGGAAAAACTCCTTGTGTTTGGGAGAAGGCAGACTGACCCCTGACCCACCCCCCTCCTCTACGTCCACCTCCTCCAGGCAGGCCTCCCACTCAGGAAGGCAGCCCCAAACTATAGCTCCCCAACTTTAGGGGACTGACTCAAACTTGTGTGGGCCACCCCGGACCCAGGCCACTGATGGGAGGTGCTGCTCATGGTCCTTGTCCGACTCTGGCTGGCTCTGGGCCCGCTCTGGCTTTGGGGTGGCCACTGGTGGGTCTGGCTGCTGGACAGACATCGTCCTGCGCAGATGGTTCCTCTTTCTCAGGAACTCAGGCTGAGAGTGGAGGCCAAAGCTGCCTTTGCGTAAGATCACTCGGGAGTTGTTCTTCTTGGGCCGGGCCCGGTGACTGGATTCCAGTAAGGCCAGATGAGCTGCATATCCCTCACTGAGGAACTGGGGCCAAAAGAGGAGGCTCAGAAGGGACCGTGCAGCCCCCCAGAGCCCCACCCAGGACTGGCTGCCCCACCTCACACCCTCTAGTACCTGGCACTGATGCTGGTACTTCTTGGCTGGGCGACCCACAATGAAGATTTGGGAGGAGGGCAGACCCAGGGCACTATAGACAGAGATGTCTTTCATAGAGCCATAGGCAGCGCTGACCTTGATGAAACACTGAAAAGCACACAAAGCCCCCAGGAGGGAGGCTGAGACCAGTGGAGGCTAGCAGGTTGCCAGCACAGGCCAGAGACCTCCCAAGCTGATGGCACAGGCCAGGGAACTCCCCCAGCTCTTAGCAATCTCCCTGCTTCATTATCACATGGACATGCTTGTTGATACCACACTAGAAATGTCCCTGGCCATGCTGTGCCCCAGATAACGCCTTCTTCCCCATGATGTCTAATATGGGCTCTGTACCCCAGAGCTTGGGTAATGTTTCCCCACTGGCTGAAGAAGTCTGATTTGGTCTAGCCCCACACCAGCTGCTCCCTCAGCTCTGTAAGCATTCTCCCTTGGCCTCCTCCATTGGTCATAACCAGATAAGACTCAGGGCAGGGAAGGGAAAGGGAAAAGTCTCACTCTGAGTGGAGGCCAGGGGGTAATCTCCATGACCTGAGCAATGGGTCTATGACCTTCTTGAGTCTAAAGCAACTGAAGTTTCAGTTACCATCTTGTCCTCAGAAGCTGAGACCTGGACTCAGGCCCCCATGCACACTGCTCAGCCAGCCACATCTCAGTCTGGCCACAGCCAACCTTTAGGATGCCAGTTCAGCTTTGGGTGAGCTGCCATATGCCCAGCCACTGGAGGGAGGTGCAGGCTGTGGCTAGGTTGGCTCTGAGCTCACCAAGGTGACATCCCCCAGAAAGCAGTCTGGGCATATGAGACATCAGCCACACTAGGCTATTTGGTGTTCCCTACAAGACATAAATCTTCCATCTCAGAGCCTTTGCAAAGACCACCTCCTCTGCTCATATGCTCTCCCTCCTTGGTGCCCCCCCACCCCGGAGTCCACAGCTCCCTTCAAGGCTCCACATTACCACCTCCTTCAGGAAGCCTATGCAGGACTGGGTATGTTATAATGCCCAGCCCTGCCCTGCCCAACTCAACACCCACCTCCTGTATGAGGTTCCGGAGGAAGATGGCCTTCTGCCTCAGAGGGTCATGCACCAGCCCATCAGAGAAGAAAATCATGCCTTGGGGAAAGTTGTGCTGGGCCAGCCAGGACACCACCCGCTGCTTCTGCAGGTCTGGCCGCCCAGTGATGTAGAGGATCAAATAGCCCAGGTCCTGCCAGTGCCTGCAGGATGTAAAATACACCCACACCTGTCATCAGCATCTCTGCGAGGAACCAACAAAGCCCAGCAGCACAAGATAGAACAGGAAATCCCACTTAAAGTAACTGCAGACAACACAAAATCCATGGGAGTCTGCCTGTCAAGACAAACCCAGAAACCAAATGAATCCCCTCACAAAACACTTTTCACACAAATAATGATAGAGGCAAATCACTAGAGAAGTAGTAATTCCTTGTGGATAAGGATGAACTGATATAATAAAAAGGACAATACTTATTTACTATTCAGTGCCATACCCATCAAACCACCAAGGAATTACTTTATAGAGCTAGGGAAAAGAGTAACAAAATTCATTTGAAAGAGCAAAAAGTCAAGTGGGAAAATGTGAAGACAGGTGGCCTAGCTCTACCAGATCTCAAACTATATTACAAAGCGATAATCATCGAAACAATTTGGTGCTGGCCAAGAAACAGAGTGGTGGATCAGTGGAATAGATGTGCAGTAGAAAATGACCACTGAAACTCCGTGTCTGAGAAACCCAAAGAGCCAAGCTTTGGGATAAGAACTCAACATTTGACAAAAATTGCTGGGAAAAGTGGAAAACAGTTTGACAGAAACTAGACATAGACCAACACCTCACACTATATACCAAGATATACCAGGTACATGATTTAGGCATAAAAGGTGATACTATAAACAAATTAGGGGATCATGGAATAGCTTACCTGTAAGCTACAGATCTATGGATAAGGGAAGAATTTATGGCCAAACAAGAGATAGAGAGGTTCATAGGATATAAAATGGATAATTTTAAAGACATGAAATGAAAATTTTTTACACAAGCCAATTTTTTACACAGCCAAAATTAGAAGTAGGAAATGGGGGGGGGGGGGGGGCGGAGGGGTTCCCAGCAAGATTTCTCTGATGAAAGTCATGGAGATCATCCCCTGGCCCTCCATTCACAGTGAGACTTCTCCTTTCATTACTCTCAGATATGTAGAGAACTGAGTCAAATTTACAAAAATTAGAATCATTTTCTAGTTGATAAATGGTCAAAGGATATGAACAGTTTTTAGAAGAAATCAAAGCTACTTATAATCATACGAAAAAGGTCTAAATCACTCATAATTAGACAAATGCAAATTTTAACAACTTTGAGGTACCATATCAGAACCATCAGATTGGCTAAGATGATAGAAAAGAAAAATGACAAATGCTGGAGAGTATGTGGAAAAATTGGGACACTGATGCACTGTCAGTGGAATTGTGAGCTGATCCAAGCACTTTGGAAAACAGTTGGGAACTATGGCCAGAGGGCTATAAAACTGGACATGCCGTTTGACTCAGAAATAGCACCACTAGATTTATACCCAAAGAGATCAAAGAAAATGGAAAAGGATTTATATGTACAAAAATATTTGTCAGGTTTTTTTCGTAGAGGCAAAGAATTAGAAACTGAGGATATGCCCATACATTGAGGAATGGTTGAATAAGTCGTGGTATACGATTGGGATGGAATACTATGGTGCTATAAGAAAATGACGAGCATCATGCTTTCAGAAAAATCTGGACTTAGATGAACTGATGCTGAGTGAAGTGAGCAGAACCAGGAGAACATTGTACACAGTAGCAGCAACATTGTATGATGATCAGTTGTGAAAGATTTAGCTCTTCTCAGCAATATAACGATCCAAGACAATTCCCAAGAACCCACGATGAACAATGCTATCCAACCCTAGAGAAACATTGGATGGACTCAGAGTGCAGATGGAGGCATTTGCCCCACTTTATTTTTCTTGTTTGTTTTCGTTTTTACAACATGTCTAACGTGGAACTATGTATAATGGGTATTCTATTCCTTGCCTTCTCAGTGGATGGGGGAGGGGCGGGAGGGAGGGAGATAATTTGGAACTGAAAAGAAAAATAAAAAAGCTTAAAAAAAATAACCTGCCTCTTCATTTTTGCAGTCTCTATCCACTTTACATATCCTTCCTCCCCTCTCCATACACACAAGCGCTTATTGGCCCAGTGACCCCAGCCTCCCAGCTGTTCCACAAACAAAACCCTCTGTCCCTCAGCTCCAGGCTGGGCATTCTCTCTGGCCATCCCCCAGGCCTGGGACACTTTCCTTCCTCAGCTCTGCCCATTGACCTTCCTGACTTCCTTTAAGTCCCGAATAAAATTTCACTTTCTACAGGAAGCCTCTTCCTGATCCCCCTTAACGCTAATGCCTTCCCCTTTGACAACTTCCTTCCTCTCTCGGCTGTAGTTCACCTGCACCCAACTCTTTGCTTGTTGTCTCCCTCATTCAACGGTTAAACTCCTGGATGGAGAGACTGTCTTTTGCCTTTCTTTATGTCCCCAGCACTTGGAAGAGTGCTTAGCACATAGAAGATGCTAAATAAAATGCTTGTTGACTGACTGACTTGCAGCATGTGCTTAGCACACAAGCTCTTTCTCATTTATTATCCACACAGCATGCCAGGGAGGCAGGGAAGAAGGCAAGGAAACTGAAACCCAGAAAGGTGAAGGAAATAAGCAGGACTAGAATCCAGGTCTCCAGATTCCCAGGTGGGCTAGACAAGAGGAAGAGAGGAAGGAAAGGGGAAGGTAGAGCCCAGTTTTAGTATCAGTTTGTTCCACAAGTGGCTCTTTGCCCAAACGTCCTCCCTCAGGGCCACTGACACGGGAGCTGGAGAAAGGCTGACTGTTCCTCACCTGACAACATCCACAGCCCCTGCCCTGACCTTGGGGTCGCTGCCCATGATGGAGACGCTGGCAGCAAAGGAGCCGTCGATGCTGAACACGACACATTCCATGCCACGGGGGAGCACTGTTAAGTAGCTCATGGCAGTAGTCTGGTCACCCCTGAAAGGCACAAAGAGGCCTGGCCTGAAGTGACCCAGAGGGCTAGTTTGGAGAAGAGCTTGGAGGCCTCTCCTTTCCATTCCAAGTACTGTCACCTCCAAGCATTGGGATGGCTGGTCCCTCTCCAGGTTACCCCACCCAGAGCCTCCTGGGGAAGTGGGACTGAGGTCAGCTTCTTCTAAACTCTCCGCAGGTTGGGGAGTTGGGATGAGTTTACTGAGTGGGGAATGGGGTGGAAAAGGACACCTGGGCCTGTGGAAGCAGGGGAAGGAAGGTCACCTTACCTGACTACCATCTTAATGGGATAGACCCCAACCCCGAGTCGCTTAGCCCTGGGCACACTGTACGTGATACGTCCACTACTGTTGGTAATTTCTGTGTCCAAGAACAGCCAGCGCCCTGAGGACGGCTCTGCCATGACATAAATGTCCACCTGTAGGAGCAGATGAGCTGCAAGGGTCCTGCCAGCTGAGCCTCCCCAGGAGTGCCAGGCCCCAAGATCTGTCCCCAAGTGCCGAGGCCTGCCCTACCAGAGGAAGACTCTGGGGGCTGCTGAGTGCTAAGTCCCCCAAGGGGGCCAGGACCCAAGCTTTGTCCCCATGGGCCCCATGTCTGGCATAGGCTACCTGGGGTTTGTTTGAGGACTGGCCTGTGTAACCCCACTAGAAGGCAGAGGAGCCCAAGGGAGTCAGCTGACCTGACCAAGCCTCCCTGGGGAACCCTGGAAAGGAAGGAGCCCTTGGCACAGCCAGAGACCAGGGACCCTGAAGGCTTTGGCACTGAAGGCACTGACAGCGAATGCCTATGGGTCTGGCCCCTGGTCTGCAGCTCTACTGACAGGGTCTGACAACCCATTTCCTGTAGGGCCAAAGTCTACAGAGGGAAGGTCCTGACTCGGAGGAGTGAGCTCAGACAGGGAGTGGGCTCTGAGAATTATTCCCAGTCCTGTATGAATATGGGGTGTGGATGGGAACTCCCAGTCAGAATTCCATCTGTGCCCTGTGCCAAGATGGGTCCAAGACAGATAATGGGCAGAAAGAGAAGATGTGCCTACAAAGAAGCACCCAGCATCTCCTTCTAACCTCATCGGAGCTTTCTAGGCAGTACAAACTGGGTGCAGAGGGGCAGAGAGGACTGGGTCCCAGAGCTCTATACCTTTTCTCCTGTGAGGGCCACCATGTCAAGAGGCCCATACATGAACCGCCCCACCAGGACCTGTGGACCATCTTCTGCAGCAATCACGTCATTAGCACGATGATTGGCCGTCACATTCTGAAAGGATAGGGATATTGGCTCAACCTATCCAAGAACAGTATGGCCAGCTTTATGCCCAAGGAGTGTCACTAAGGAGGGTATAAAACCAATATATTTATCCTGAGGTTTCCATTCGAGGATGATCTTGGGGTCCAGTGCTTCTAGGCTGGCCCAAGTTGCCCCCTGAATGTCATCTTCCCTCCAGACATGAAACCCCTGCCTCCCCGCCACATACTTTCTGGTTCTGGAATAATCCTAGAATAATAATTTCTGCTGAAAAAGCCATATGCCCTCTAACTTCACCCCCCCCCCATCTCCCCTCATGCACATTATTCTCCCACACACACCCCAATCTGATCGTAAGCTCCTCGGGAGAAAGGAAGGCTCTTGTTTTCATCTGCTTAATGACAGCACTTGGCACACAGTAGGTGCTTAATAATGCTGCTTCATTTGTTCACCTATCCCATCAGGTGCTAACAAAAGACACCCTGAAACAATCACGGTGTTCGTGCAGCCTTGGTCCAAAGCCCACATGGCCAGGTAAGGTGCCAATGTTCAGGAGTCTCCCTTTCTTCAGCCAACATTCTACCCTCGGGCTTCTTCCCTCCATACCTTGGAGAGAACAGGTATTGGGGAGCCCAGCTTAGGGGGCAGAACCTGACTGTCCCCTTGGCCCACTCATAGGGGGAATAAGAGCATGGGGGTTCACAGGTCATATGACTCCACAGCTCCCATGTAAGGTCTCAGGTCTGAGGAAAAGCAGGAAATAGGAGATTTCACACTTGTGACATGTGGCAGAAGTGCTGGTCAGCTGAAGAGGGGAGCATGGTGCCCACTGACCAGCTACGCCTGAGGCTGCAGAGGTGGCTGGCATGGGGAACATGGGCATCACTGCCAGGGAGCTTGCCAACCAGGCAAAGAGCCCTCTCCCCAAGGCTGAGACAGCTTCCGCCTGCTGAGGCAGCAAGTCCCCAGCCAGTGTCAGCCCCAGCCCCTCTCCCCTCCTCTTTGACCAGGGAGTCCTTCCCATCCCACAAGGCCAAAGCTCCCACTGGTCTCTCCCTCCTCTGAACTCCTTCAGCACTTAGCACAAGGCCTAACACATAGTATCCTCTTCATCAATGTTAGCTGACTGGCTTCGGCACCTGACCACAGAGTCAGCCATCAATCACACTGTTCTCCAATAATGCCCATGTCTCATGTCTTCCCAGCCCACACTGGAAGGTCCCTCAGGACAGTGCCCAAATTTGCTGCTCCTTCCCTTTCCATGGGGTGAGGGTAGAAGGACACAAGAGACATTCAGAAGGACCCGTGTGTGCCTGGGAAGAGCCAGCACCCCAGGGGTGAGGGCTTGGTCCCATTCTCGAGCCTAGCTGTGGAAAGACCCTCAGGGAAATACCAGCCTATTCCTGAACCTGAACCTGAAAGCACCTGCTTTTCTGTGGTGTGGTGCCTAGACCATTTCCTGATGTTCCATCATGAGGTCTGACCAGGTCTTCAGGACATGGAGGACAGGGTGCAGCCACTGACCTATCCCCTTCTTGGGGGGCCCCAAGCCTCACCTACCCTCAGCTTGACCTGGGTCCGCTTGCGGAGCCATTTTTCTCTGGGGTTGGATGGGCTCAGTGTGGATGGGTCAAGTCCGTCACTCTCCTTTACAGTTCGGCTGTCATAGCGCATCACCTACGGCAACACATCACACACATGCACAAGTACACACACACATTGGTGGCGCCTATCCTCCAGTTCTCTCCCCCATCTTCCCATCCCCAGACAGAAAAAGGAGACACCGAACAACAAGAAAGCTTTGCCAGTAGAGATTGGGGGGAGTTACCTGAGAGCCAAGAAAAGAAATATGGACCCATGGCAGGCATCTCAGAGGCCACACAGGGGAGCAAAGATGGGAGAGGGATGGGGGAAGAAACAATGAGCCATTGTCCTTACAAAGGAACAAAGAGAGGAAATGCTGGCAGGGGCGGTTACCTTGGGGTCACACAGAGAAGCACAGACACCACAGGGTTAAGGACCAGCTACATGCGCTTAGTAAGCACCTACTGTGTGCCAGCTACTGTGCAGGGGATAAAGGAGAGACAATGCAGCCATACCTCCAAGCACTGGGGAGGGGGACCACAAGATACACACAAAGTAGGCAGAGATGTGTGGTGCGCAATGGGAGGAGAGCTGAGAGCTGGGAGGGCTCTGAAACTGCCTTCTCAGTTTACAGAGGAGGAAACTGAGGAAGCCCAGGACAATAGGTGACCTGCCTAAGATCACACAGGCAGTCAGGATTTGAAACCCAGAGCTCTTCCCATTGTGTCATGCTTCCCTCCCAAGCCCTCTGAGACTGAGGTCTTCCTAAAGCACAGGCAGGATTGTCACTTCCCTGCTGTCACCTTTGGTGGTTTTCTACTACCTCCAGGATCCAACGCACCATCCCCTGCTTGGTCCACATAACCCACCACACCCTCAGAGACGAAGTGACACTGGTCCCCTCTCCCCCACCCTCATGACCCAGTGACACTGCTCCCCTCCCCCACCCTCATGATCCAGTGACACTGCTCCCCTCCCCCATCCTCATGACCCAGTGATACTGGCCCCCCTCTCCCACCTTCAGTGACCCAGTGATACTGATCCCCCTCCCCCACCCTCATGACCCAGTGACACTGCTCCCCTCCCCCACCCTCATGACCCAGTGATACTGGCTCCCCTCCCCCACCCTCAGTGACTCAATGACACTGCTCCCCTCTTCCACCCTCAGTGACCCAGGGCCTCCACCTCCGCACTCCAGGCCTCTTCTCAGACTGTCGCTCATGCCTAGAATTCTCATCTGTCTCCTGGCTACCTTGAAGTCACAGCTAAAATTCCACCTCCAAGAAGCCTTTCCCAGACCTGCTCTGCCCTGCCCCCAGTGCTCAAGCCCCTCCCCAATCATCTGTCATTTACCATCTTGTTTGTACATTTACCTGTTGAGTTCCCCTGCCCCCGTTAGACTGTGAGGGAGCGCCTCCCCTTTCTTTCTGTCCTCAGATCTTGGCCCAGAGCTTGGCACATGTTAGGGACTTATTAAATACTTGTTGACCAACTGATCGCCAACCGATGGCCCACCTAGGGCTTCCTCTCAGGACCTAGACCTGCAGACAGCTGGGGCAGTGACCAGGCCAGGATGGAAGCCCCAAGCACTGCGTTTCAAGGCACCAGAAGCTCATGCAAGGACTGGGAGGGGGTAGTTCCTGTGGTTCTTGGAATAAGGGTCCTGATGATAACACAGGGGGCATCTCTATATGCTTCAAGCACCTTATCTATGTTAATTCATTCAATCCCCACAAACAGCCCTGGGAAGTCGGGGCTATGACCAGCTCCAGTAGACAGATGCACAAACTGTGGAGAGGGGGAAGTGTTCTGCCTAGGCTCACACAGCAAGTCAGTGTCTCAGCAGAATTTGAACCCAGGCCTTCCTGACTCCAAGTCCCATCCTTTCTCCACCTAGCAGCACCTAGCTGAAGCTCATGCTGGGAGGTCCCCAGAATCTCTGCTGTTCCCTCTGCACATAGACAAAGCTGGCCAGACACGGAATCAGGTCAAGTGTGAGGCAAAGGGTGCTGGGAAGGTCCCATCTCTCCCTCTTCCCCACCCTGCAAAGGCAGGAGAGAGCACAGTCTCCAGAAGGCCCCAGTAAGCTGCATCATTCTGCCTGTAGTGCCCAGCCCCCCTCATGAACACTCGGTGAAGAGTAGTAAAGGGTCTCATAAACAAACCCCAGGGTCTCTGGGAGTCTCAGTTTCACATCAGTAAAGCAAAGAAGCTGGCCAGATTCCTCCCAGATTAGCGCTCAGGATCTGGTGATCTCCAAGGATGACCTAGCAGTGAATTTCTGTGATCATTTTCTCTGATTTCATCCTCAAGGGGAAGGAGGCCCCAGGGAAAGAGGAAGAAGGGTCTGAACAATTGGGGAGTGTCTTCGGGTCTTCCTGTGTTGTGCAGGAGCTAGAAAGTTACCATAAAACATGAAAACTGCTTCTGTGACAGCCTAAGATGATAGATGCAGGAGCTCCAAGACATTGTCTCCAGCTGTTTCTTCAATGAGGAAGGTATCCTGGGTCTGAGGTATCTGAGCTGGAAGGTGGACATGCAGGGTCTCTCACATGGAGGTGTGTGTGGGCGGGTGTCTCACACAGCCCTGGTTAGGAGGCAGGGTCTCTCACGAAGTGTACAATGCACCGCCTGACAATCACAGGTCAACTCAAACCTGTGAGGTGAGACTTTGGCCATTTTTACATAAAAAGGAGAAAATTCAGCATGATCCTTTCCCAAAACAAGGAGTCCTTGGGGTCTGAGGTTTTCCTCCCCAGCTCATTCTCTTTAATGTTGGGCATTTCTATGGGAGTCTGTCAAGCATCGTGTGGGGAGGCCATAACCAGCAGAGTCTAAGGCAGACTGGGAGATCTGCTTTCCTCGGAGACCCTTTGGATGGATGGCCTGATTCTCCCCAATTGTGTGGGCAGGACAGACACCTTTCTCAAGGTCCTGTCCTCTGACCACAGACAGAGGGACCTGCTTTCTCTGAAGCTGCTGCAGACCTGGCCTTCCTGCTGTCCAGACTGCCCATCACAGTTGGAGTTGCCCATCACTCCAACCCCGCAGTCCTGAGGATGATGGCGCCCTTCTCCCCCTTCCTCCTTATCTGGGTCCTGGTCTGGGCTTTGTCATCCCATCCCCCCCTTGTCTTCATTGAATATTACTTGTTAAAGTTATGGGATTCCTCTGCTCAGATCACCCTCATAATTCCCCAGTCCCTCCATCAAAACCCCTCTCTGTGAGGGAGAGGCTTTCCACTTCAGAGAAACAGAGAAGTGGATGTAAGTATGGTGCCACCTTACATATATGTGTATGAATGTAGAAGTGTACATAGGCACATGCTTATAGAATATCTATGTGCATGTGTACACACATATACATATATCTGTGCTTCATTGTAGCCTTGGGAGGGGGGATAAGATAAGCAGTGCACAGCAGGGAAGCAAAGAAAAGCTGAACAGTTTGAAAACAATGTGGAGTATTTATTACTTAGGCTTCCTTGAAATGGAAATTTATCGTTTTACGTTGCATCCTGTTTCATAGTCTGCTGTGCACATGGCAACGTTTCTTTTGCCTTTTCTTATTGTGTATTCAAGATTAAAATAAGCTTAAAAACTTGCAAAAACAGTAGAATTCCTCTCTGTGGTTGTCAAGGCCTGGAGCCAGAAAGGCCGGAGTTCAAATACACCAGCAGACACTTCCTAGCTGTGTGATCCTGGCCAAGTAACTTGACCCTGTTTGCCTCAGCTTCCTCATCTGCAAAATGGGGATAGCAGTAGTGCCTCCTTCCCAGGAGGGGGCGCTGTGAGGATCCAATGAGAGAATGTTTGTAAAGTGCTCAGCACAAATGCCTGGCATGAAGTGGTGCTATGTAAATGCTAGCTATCATCACCATTAATACTTCAACACAAGCAAAAAGAAAGCTGTGGCTTCCCTTGCTTTGAGAGGCAGAAGGGAAAACCCCCTGGCCTGGGAGACAGGAGAGGCTGAGCATGTCCCCCTTCCCTGGGCTTCCTGTTTCTTCACCTGTTAGGAAGGGGCCCTCCTCTAATCTTTTTTTATCTTGTTTAACTCCACATGGGGGAATCTGGGACCCAAGGAACCCAGCAGAAGTGCCACTTCCTGCCAAAGACCCCAGCCCTCAAACCAGGGGGCCCCTGCCCTGAAGTTGAGACCCTGCTCAGAGCAGAGCCAGAGGGCTCAGAGGGAGCCCCTGGGGATGGGCCAGCGACCGCAGGTGGGAAGACTTGGATGAGAATTCTTCTCAGACAGCAACCCCCAGTACACTGGGAGCACAGAGAAGGAAGTTCAGAAGTCTCTGCTTTGCCCAGTCAACACACAAGCAGCTTAGACTCCTGGATGAAAGGAGGCCGCAAAGGAACAGAGATGAGCACCTGACCCGGGGAGAGGATGAGGCCAGAAGGCCCTCTTCCTGGCCTTGCTGGCTCCAGGTCTGCACTCAGAGGACCCCAAAGAACTGACTGGTGATGGACAGACAGGACAAACAGGTGGACATACAGAGTGCCCTTCCCAGCCATCAAGCTCAGGGATGCTCCAAAGAGCAGCCAAGGCCAAGCAGCTGGCCCTCTGCAGCCCTCTGTCATCAGCCTAGGGAAGTAGCTGGCAGTCAGTACCTGTCTCAAGATGAAGGCCACCACATCTGTGGATTCCCAGTAGCTGGCATGGAAGAGGTGGGGAAGGGCCACGGTGGGGAAGGCCGTGAGCACATCGGGACAGTAGAGTTCATAGTCTAGCCGTTTGGTTCCCCACCACTTGGTGGTAACTGCAGAAACAGAGGAGGGTACATGTCTACACTGGCAGTGTCTACACTGGGGCTTTGTCCAAAACTTCCCTGTCCCCTGTGTGACAGGCTAAGCTCCCATCCAACTGAAGTCTGTGACCAAACTAGGAACACAGTCAGGAGCCAGAACATGGAAATTCTCGCCATAGCCTGGGGTGGATGGTGGGGGGACCTGGGGGCACAGCCTAGGTCCTGGGAGCTCAGGTACATGCTGCAAAGACCTCAGGAGTAGGCCTGTAGATGGGCCCACAGCAAATGGATGAAGATCCTGAGGGCTCATTCCTGAAGATAGGCTAAGATGGAGGGGTTTTACATGTGTTCACCCAGAGGGGGAGCATTACAAAGTTCCAGGGCCTAGAAGAACTAAGGCATAGTCCCACCTTCATAGCCCTCACTCCTGGAAGGCATAGTCCACACTGACCCTCATTCTGCTCCATTCCCTGGGTGCTCACAGTCCAGATGGAAGAGTAGTTTCCCCAGGATTGGGCATCAGGCTATGCCTTTGCAGTGGGTCTGCCAGTACTGATCCAGCCAGCCAAGACTGCCCACGTACCAGCTGACAGTCTATAGCCCTGAGTGTGCTAGGCTTCCTACATTTGTTCAAAGGTCTGAACCACAGCTCCCTCTTCTTCACCTTCAGCGGCCAGACAGACAGAGGAGCAAAGAGAGGAGGCTCCTCTGAGGACCGCCCTGGGGCCTAGCACAGAGGCTAGGGACAGTTCCTGAACCCCTCTGACTCACTGTGTGCCAGACAGAACAGCCAGAGAGGGGAGGCTCTTCTGACGACCTCCCTGGGCCTAGCACCTGGGCTAGGGGACAGCTCCCATGCCTCTCTTACTTACTGTGTGCCATGCTGGCTGAAGGCAGGCTCTCACTGGATCCTGAGCTGTCACTGTTGGAGCTGTCCACACTGAACTTCCTTCCTGGCTTCTGGTCCTGAGGAGGTGGGAGGGCCAGGGCTGGGGCATCTGGGGATGACGGGCTATCTGCTGGGCCACCCTCCAAGAACAAGGAACTGTGGGCCTGCAGAGTGTCCTCTGGACAGGAAAGGGATACTCAGTGAGAGTGTGGCCTTTCCTTCCTGCCCAGGCACCTCATCAGTCAGGGACATCATCTTCCCTGCTTCCCCCTAGAAAGCACAGACTCAGATAATTTATCCTGCTGGAAGATCTTAGGGGTTGATTCCCCTCAATTATATAAGCATCTATTAAGCACTTACTATGCTCCAGGTACTAGGGGAGCAGAGCCCCAAATGAGACGATCCTTCCCCTGACATTCTACAGGGGAACATGCCCAAATTGATAGAACAAGGAAGCCAGGGCTTCCAGGAAACCAGAGGGGAAAGCATTGCAGCTCTCAGCCTTCAGCAACCTAGAGAGCAGAGCTGGCCCAGTCCACCCAATCCTGGCAAGGAACATGGAGTTAGTGGTGGGAAAGACTCCAGCAAGCATGAGGGACAATGGACAAGGAGGTGGTACACTCCTGACTTGAGGGAGCAGGAGCAGCTGTATCACCCTTGGGGGCTGACAGTGCATTTAGGGGGGTCAGGCAGGGAAGATCTGGGACATGACTTTTCAAGCCAGATTCTAAAAGGGAACAGGCACCCTTCAAAGGAAGGTAATGGATTCCTCATCCCTGGAGGTATTCAAGTAGAGACTGGGTGTGTTGTGGAATACACTTCTACCAAAGACAGACTAAACTAGCTGCTCCCAGAGATTCTCTGAATCTCTACATGGTATCAAAGAAAGAACGTGAGTGGAGAAAGTTTAGACACAATCATGGGGCATGGGAGTCCAGCCATCAGATGCTGGGAAGGACCACCCAGTGTGATAATGACATCTTCTCCCAATTCTTTCTTGGAGCATTGGTGCCTGTGGCATTCCTACCCCAGAAGTGCTACGTATCCCTTTGGCCAAGCTGACCACTGCCCAGGAGTAGGGATGATGATCCCTGCTGGCAGAGTAGAGATGGTGCTGGGTGGCTAGAGTCAGTCCATTCTGTTCTCCCCAGAGCGCATCAGCTGAAGGTGTGTCTATGCCAAAGCCCCAGGATGGTAGGCATCATAACCACTTAGCCTGGGCCCCCTCCCTGTGCCAGCTCTTGGCCCCAAGGGCAACCAAGTGCCCAGGACACTGGGGGAGGAGACTGGTACCTAGGAGCAGAGACTGCCCATCCCCCAGAGGGAACCTCTGGTAGCGTGGCACGCTGACTGGGGGCAGCAAGTGGAAATTCTTCTCCAGGAGAGGCTCCAGCCTTGAGGCTGAGGGGTCAGCTGCATGGAAGAAACTATAGACTTGGCTGCAGGCAGGCCGGACCTGGGCACCTGTGGGAAGCAAACGGGCGACATGTGACTTCGTTCACAAGGGCAGAGGGAGCCCCTGGCCCTGCGTGCCCCTCCTCCCTCTGTCCAAGAAGACATAGCAAGGCCCTTCAAGGGAGAAGGGGAGGGAAGAAGGGAAGGAGTGAGGGAGAAGGAAGGAAGGAAGGAAGGAAGGAAGGAAGGAAGGAAGGAAGGAAGGAAGGAAGGAAGGAAGGAAGGAAGGAAGGAAGGAAAGAAGGAAGGAAGGAAGGAAGGATGGAAGGGAGGGAGGGAGGATGGAAGGGAGGAAGGAAGGAAGGAAGGAAGGAAGGAAGGAAGGAAGGAAGGAAGGAAGGGAGGAAGGAAGGAAGGAAGGAAGGAAGGAAGGAAGGAAGGAAGGAAGGAAGGAAGGAAGGAAGGAAGGGAGGGAGGGAGGAAGGAAGGGAGGAAGGATGGAAGGGAGGGAAGAATGGAAGGGAGGGAGGGAAGAAGAAAGGGAGGAAAGGAAGGGATGCCACCTTAGGCTGAAGGGTCTGGAGCCCATGTTAGATAAGAGTATGTGAAAAGAACGTGATGTATAGAAGAGAAAGTTCGGGGAGCATGATGACCAGCCTCAAACATCTGTAGGGCTCTAAGAAGATAAAGGAGGGCTTAGCTTTGTTCTGCTTGGCTCCAAAGGGTGGAACCAAGAGCAATGCAGGGACATGCAGGGAGGCCTATTTAGGAAAAGCTTCTGGACAATGAGATCTGACCCCAAGCAGAATGAGTGGCAGTGAGCTCACCATCCCTAAGAAGGAAGCAAGGTAGGGATACTTGTGCAGGTTCCTCCGAGGGACACCCCACCTGTCATGGTGCCAGGGAAGGCCCGGCTGTCACACTCTGCTGAGCAGCCATAGGCCCTACTCACCATCCAGTCCAGGCAAGACCGTTCTCCTCATGGCTAGCACCAAGCCCAATGGAGAGCCAAAGAGGAAAAAATCAGATACATTGAAGTCAAACCGGCTCAGGTTGGTTTCAGAGAGCTGGGGGGTCCCAGCTGTGGGGGGCTCAGCACTCTCCTTCAGAACGCTGGAGTGAATGCTGAGTCAAAGGAAAGAAGCTCAGGGTCAGAGAAGACCCCAGTAACCCAGTACCTAGGCCTAGTAGACCTCCCACTCTAGGATTCAAGGCAGCTGCCTTGGCTCCACTGGTCAGCATCAATGAGAGCTGACCAATCTCAGCACTGCCCGGGAGGTCCCAGAGTGAAGCAGGTCAGCTGTACAAGGTGGTACTGCCTGCTCAGAAGTAGAACTAGGGACTTGGAACTTCCCCAGTGAAGGCTGTGCCAGAGTGACCAGAGCAGTGTTCCTCCTCACGGGAGGGCTCTGGGCCTTGCCTGAATGGCCACTGGAGTGGTGTGCTGGAGAGGTGTGCTGGTCAGGCAGGACTCAGACCAGAGGTCTCCAAGGGCCCTCCCAGCCCCAAGACCCTGTGAGTGGTACCACCCCAGTTCTGTGTGACCACTGAGGCTCAGCTAGCAGAGGACTCACCTGGACAAGAAGGTGTGGTGCTGGCTGATGGCATCACAGTCGTAGGTGGAAGAGTCACTCTGTTTCCGAGGCAGAGACATCTTGGGCTCCTCGTCCTCCAAGGTCCCCGAGATGTCAATGTTGCTTTTACTGAGTCGTGTGGTGTCACTGAGGCTGCAGTCTTCCTCAGACAAGATTGGATTGTCCTTCAAACAGAGCAAGAGAAAATAAAGCAGCCCCCAGGGGACATGCTCACCTTTGACCCAGCAATGCCTCTTCTAGGGCTGTATCCCAAAGAGATCATAAAAACAGGAAAAGGTCCCACATGTACAAAAATATTTGTAGCCGCTCTGTTTGTGGTGGCCAAGAACTGGAAGTCGAGAGGATGCCCATCCACTGGGGAATGGCTGAACAAGCTATGGTATATGAATGTAAAGGAGTGCTATTGTGCTATAAGAAATGACAAACAGTCAGACTTCAGAAAAACCTGGAAAGACTTAGATGAACTGATGCTGAGTGAAATGAGCAGAACCAGGAGAACATTGTACACAGTAACAGCCACATGGTGTGAGGACTGTTTCTGGTAGACTTAGCCCTTCACAGCAATGCAAGGACCTTTTGGGAAAACATTCCCAAAGGACTCTTGAGGCAAAATGCCATCCACATTCAGAGAAAGAACTATGGAACTGGAAAGCAGAATGAAGCAGACCATTTTCTCTTCTGTCATATTTTGGTTCGGTTTGGTTTTTCTCATGGTTTCTCCCATTCATTTTAATTCTTCTATGCAACATGATTAATGTGAAAATGTGTATAAAAGGAATGTATGTGTGGAGCTCCTACGGATTTCATACCATCTTGGGGAGGGAGGGGGAGAAAATTTAAAACTTATGGAAGTAATTGTTAAAAGTTCAAAAATTAATTTGAAAAAAAGAAAATATCTTTACACTATTAAGAAAATAGTTTTGACCTCACAGCCACTCTGAAAGGGCCTTGAGGACCCCAAGAGTCCTTGGATCCCACTTAGAGAGCCACTATTCTAGGCCCACCTCTCTCCAGTGCAGAGGCCCCTTCCAGGACAACCAGAGCAAGGGGGCATCTTGTTAATGGCCAACCACCACTGGTGATGCTGAGGCATCCTGTTCCACTCGAGAACAGCTCAAGTGATGAGCAACATCTTCCTTCTAAGAGCCCAAATGTGCTTCTCTGTCATGCCCACCCATTAATTAGTACTAGTTCTGTTCTCTGGTGGCACCCAGAAAATCTATTACCACCTCTACCTAACAGCACTGAAGACATTTAAAGGGCACTACCATGTTGTGGGAGTGTTCTATAGTCCACCCAGCCAGAAGAAATAAAGGGGGATGCATTCTGGAACCATGCTGGAGGCAAGATATGGTAGTGGGAAGCAGATAAGGGTGCAGGGGACATCAGCCATCTGGACAGCTCTCACGCTATGAGAACAGCTGAGACATTGTGGGCTTCCCTTAATGTTTGTTTCCTTCTTGAAAAGAAGGGGATGAGGGGATCCATGATTCGGACCTTACTTAGATGGACAAGGAGGAACAAACAGGCTGATTGGACATAAATGGTGAGGATGACATGGAAGGAAGCAGCATCTCCATCTTAGGTGAGGGAGCCTAGACCTGGTCTGAGCTGTGCCCAGGATGTGAGGAATGAGGGTCAGGTATGCCAGACTCCCAAGGAACTGAGACCAAGGACTTTCTTAAAGCTATATTAGGGGAGACTGGGAAAGGAGGGTTTTGTGAGAGGCAGCCTCGAGCAGTGGACAAAGAATCAGCCTCAGAGTCAGGAAGACCCGGTCCAAGCTAGACTTGGAGGCAGACTGGTTGTGGAGACTGAGATCCAAAGCAGGTGCTGACCTGAGCTGGGGGGATTCCCTCTGGGCCACCAAAATCACAGGCCAAGATAGCGAGAGAGAGAGGAAGGAGGGAGGGAGGGAGGGAGGGAGGGAAGGAGGGAGGGAGGGAGGGAGAGAGAGGGAGAGAGAGGGAGGGAGGGAGAGAGAGGGAGGGAGGGAGAGAGAGAGAGGGAGGGAGGGAAGAGAGGGAGAGGAGAGGGAGGGAGGGAGGGAGGGAGAGAGAGAGGGAGAGGGAGAGGGAGATAGAGAGAGAGAGAGAGAGAGAGAGAGAGAGAGAGAGAGAGAGAGAGAGAGAGAGAGAGAGAGAGAGAGAGAGAGAGGAGGGATAAGAAGAAACCTAAGGTAGGGATAGAGTCCTTGCTCAGTTGGACAGGACAATGGTAACTGATTATAGAAAGACAGATTCCTTAGCTCTCTTCCTCCTGCTTTCTCTACCAAGGAGCAGGACATTTGGCCAGAAAGGACAGAGAAAATACCACCAGCAGGAAATAAAAAATGAATTAGTTGGTTGGTTGCTGTCCTTGGGCTTAAGATGCTCCAAATGACATCATGGTGCCAGGGTCAAGGTCCAGTGTGTTCACTTGTGGCTGACCAGGCCAGTCTGAGCTTGGGAGGCTCTGCCACAGATCAGGCACAAAGAGTTCATTTGGACATGTGGAAAAGAGATGGCTAGAAATCTGGGCATCTCTCATTTCTGTTGAGTTTCTGTAATTGTGCTTTGTTCATAGAGTCCGGCACTTTCTGTGCTGGATGGTTCCGTCCCAGTGACTCCCATGACACACAATCAATTCCAAAGGAGTAGGGAGATCACAAAGTAGCACCTTGCTATTTTAAAGCCTCTGGACCCTGATGAGAACTCACCTGTGGTTCTCCCATGCTGTGTCAGGAGAAGGGTGAACATTGTCCTGACTTTCCCAAAAAGGACCCAGGACTCTGGCCTGCACACTGGCCCAAGGACCTCAACTTTGATTGCTTGTGACACTCTGGAAGGGGTCGTGCATTTCCCTCTCCCAAAGGAAAGGATGCTGGACTGGATTCAGACCCTGCTTAAGCTCCCAGATTGACTTCACATCTTTATTTTACCATTTCCAGAATTCTGGAGATGGAGCACACTTCAGTCCTCACATGGCGTGTAAGCAAGTCTCTTCAGCCATTCTTGTGGACAATGGCCCAGTGTGGGCCACAGGAGAGTCTAGGTGGACAGAGTCTGATGTGGTCAGAAATGAGGTATCACTGACCAACAAGGGCGTCTCCAACCAAGTGCCTCAGGGATCTAGCCTCAGTCCTATGTTGTTCAACTCTCGTATCCATGACTGGATTCAGGGCTAAGGTGGCACACCTATCCAATATTCAGGTGCACAAAGAGGGGGTGGAGAGCCCACATGCTGGGTGACAGGGTCAGAAGCCACAAGATGTCCACAAGTCTGAAGGGGAAGGGGCAAACGGAAGATGGTAATGTAATGAGGATGATGGGAAGTTTCACACTTGGGATCAAGAAATCATCTTTCCACATAAGATGAGGAAATTTTCACTGCTCTTGGGGAGGGGGAGAATCAAGGGCAGGAGCCAGCTGCTGTAAGTTCACCAGAAGACAACAGTGAGCCCTGATAGGCAAGAGAGTGAGACTGTAGGCTGTATGAAGATGGAAGAAAGAAGCCAAGCGTTGATTAAGCTCCTGCTGTGTGCCAGGCAATGTGCTGTGGGCTTTACAAATAATGTCTCATTGATCCTGTGAATAACAACCCCCCTGGAAGGGACACGCTGTTGTTACCCGCATGTTATAACTGGGGAAGCTGAAGCAGCATCACCTAGCTAGTGAAGATCTGAAGCTGAATTTGAACTCTGGTCTTCCTGCCTCCAGCCCAGAGCTCTGAACCCCAGGAGCAGCTTCAGGGAAGTGGCAGTGAAGCCCACTGAGGCTGGAGGTCAGGGCACATGGAATTAGGCTCAGGCCTCGCTTGAGCCCCTGGGGCTGCATCCCCCTCCTACTTGGGACTTTTCTCAACTAAAAGCTTGTGATTGTTTTTCCAGACCTCTTCCCACCCTGCTCCATCCTCCCCTCAACCTGCTCAGGTCTGTCAATGTTCCTGTGGAAAGGTGAGGCCCAGGGCAGGAAGGACACTGGGATCTGGCCCTCTCTGTGGGCTTAAAGCTTGGACCATGAAGCCAGGCATCTGTGTCACCGGTGCCAGTGGCCCCTGAGGCACACAGCTGCCCCATCCCACCTCCTGGCAACCTTCCCCCTTCCCTGCCTGCCCAGCTTGGACCTACCTGGCTGCTGCCGATACTCCCCTTTCTGCTACTACTGCTCAGACTGTCCCCCGCGGGGCTGGCACTGTAACAGATAGCATCAAAGCCCAGGATGCCCCCCACACAGTCACCAATGAGACACACCTGGAAGAAAGGCAGAATCACAGATGTATCAGGGGCCAGGCTATGGCTTGGTATCCCTCCTGGGGAGTGGCACACACCAGGATGTAGGAAGCAGACCAGGTCACCAAGTCACCTTAGGCCATCCAGGCCAAGGGCTGCAGATGGGCTGAAACCATTTAGTTGGAGGCTTTCTTGGGCAGGGGTCTTTTGAGAGTTTATTCAGATATGTAGCCTGTGGTTCAACTAGGGTCATGCCTTTCTCGAGGCTCATCCTCAGAGAGGCACACATCCAGCCACAACGCACAGCCAGAGCAGAGGATGCTTGAGATGGGAGGGTCACAAGCTCGAAGTTCCTCAGACATGAGACTGCATTTGCCACCGGGCCACTCCCCTGCCTGGAATGCCCTCCCTCCTTGTCTCCACCTCCGGGTTTCCCTGCCTTCCTGCAAGGCTCAGCTCAATTCCACTTTGCAAGGAGCCTTCCCTGGTCCCCAGTGCCTTCCCTCTGAGAGGATACAATCCAGCCATGTCTCACAAGTACCTCGTTACATTGTCTACACCATCTTATGAACTCTAGAAGGCAAGGAACTGTGTTTTCACTTCTGTAACAGTATCTGGCTTATTAAATGTTTCTTTGATTTGACTGACTGACCGAATGACTAACTGACCAGCCGAGTGACTGACTGAGGGACTGAGCAGCTGAGTAACTAACCAATGGCCTAATGATCAACTGACTGACTAGCTGACCTGCTAACTTCTTGCCCCTAGGCATCACAGAGGGCAGAGGGTTGGGGGGCAGAGTTCCTCCCAGACTCGCCCCTTACGCCCTCTCTTCATTTCCCACCTGCTTGAACTCCTCTGGACTTTGCCATATCCCCCAGCTCCTTTTGACGTGGGGGACCCCCTGAGGGCAGGGGCTGCCTTTGGTCTTTCTCTGTAACCTCAGCACTTGCGCATCATCAGCACATAGTAGGTGCTTGGTAAATGTTTCATGACTGATTCATAGATAGGAGAGAAACTCCAGGTCTCCCAGACAAGCCTACCTGAGCTTTTCCTACCGTGTCACAGTCAGTAAGTGCCCCCAAAGCACTCCCAAACCTGCCAATCTTTGCCCCCCATCAAGGGTCTCCCTCAGCTTCCTTCCCCCCCATTCCTTCCTAGCCTGCTGGGTGATGCAGAAAATAGAGAGGACTCAAGGGAGAGACACTTGCTGTACCCAAGGGGTATGTACACAGGCCTTTCCTGAAAGCCAGCCCAGACAGCTGCCCAGCCTCACCACCCCCAGGCAGAGGCCAGTGGGGAGGCCCAAACCAGTTCCCCTCTCCCTTCTCATTTGGACCCCAGATAGCCTATTCTCATGCCACGCCCCCCCACTCACATACAGACACACACACTCACATACAGACATACACATGCACACACTTGCATACAGATATACACACATATGTATACACATGCACACACATATAGACATACTCACACATACTCCCATACACACACACTCACATACACATATATACAGACATATATGCACACAAAACACTCACACACAGACATACATTCACACATACACAAAAATGTACTCATGGAAACACTCCCATACTCACACAATATGTGTGTTCACACTCACATATTGCCACATATCCATGTATACATACATCACCACCCACAACAACACACTCACACCCACATTCATACACGTCAGTGTGCATGCTCATATACAGATACCCCCAGACCCAGGGGGGCTGTCTGGCTGCATACCACAGAAGCATACATTCTCCAAGGAGGCAGAACTCTGAGTGCCTAAAGGGTGGGGTACATGGCGGGCTGCAGAAGGCCACAGCATTTTACAGGAAGGTCTAGAATATTCTGTGCCTTCAAAGAGATGAACTAGTAGCAGAGGAGGCCAACTGGCCACAGAGGTGAGTGAGCTTCCAAGTACATCAGTACCCCAGGACATGAGGAGATCCAGAGGATGGTCCTCAGCACATCGGGAGGGTCTTCTCTGGAGGGCATGGTATAAGGTCACCCAGGGGGGTGAGGCCTACATCCTTGTAGAGAGGGTCCATACATTGAGGTGCCCCCATATCCACTGAAGAAGCCATCAACTCCCCATACCATCACTGCCAAAGGGAGACACCTTGGAAAGTAGACAGGCATTTCTGAATGCTCCTGAGCACCCCCATAACTGCTGGGCTGCAAGAGGGATTTTGTGCGTGGCCCCAGCTACTAGGCTGGGCACTGACTGGTTTCTGAGGCATCTGACCCAGTTTGGATCCCAGTGGCCCAGCTCGGCTCCCAGCTGTGGCCCTGCTCACACTCTCTCACCAACGCTGGCTCCTTTGTGCCCCCGCTTTGTTCCTGAGAGATCTTTGTCCCACTAAGTGAGGGTCAGCTCCTCAGACAGTGTCCACCTTGCACAGCCTTCAAGTGCTTGGGGCCCCTCCCTCCCTGGGAGCACAGACTCTGCTCTCACACACTCCCAGCCTCTTGCACATCCATCTGACATCACTCACCCAGTAATCTCAGCCACTCTGCCACAAACATGCCAGGGTTGAACCCTACCCCCACCCCACTGGGCCAAGCTGGGTTTCTGGCTCTTTGAGGACTGGGGACAGCAGCTTAGGGATAGCATCTCTCTGGGATTCTCAGCCCAGACCCCCTTCTCAATCTCTCTGCCCATTCAGATCTGGTCTTATCCTTCAGGGCCCAGCTCCTCCTGGATGCCTGATCTGACCCTCCCCTACTCCCCACTCCCTATCCCACTTGTACTTTACTTCTGGCCTCTCATTCTAGCTCAGTGGAGCCTGGAATTCAATCCTGCCTCAAACCTCAATCTGGATGTGTGGGGGTCCTTCATTATCAATCAGCCTCCAGAGGGCCCGGACTCCATCCTCTTCCCTCCCTCCGTACCCCACAGGGCTGAACACAGATGGGGCCTTAGAACAACTGAGTGTTCACTATTAACTGTAATGTTAAATGGAGCTGAATTTAAATCCAGCCTCAGACACTTACTTGCTCTGTGACCCTGAGCAAGTCACTTCACTCTATTTGCCTCAGTTTCCTCATCTGTAAAATGAGCTGGAGAAGGAAAGGGCAAACCACTCCACTGTCTCTGCCAGGAAAACTCTGAATAGGGATATGAAGAGTCAGAGACAACTCATAGACCAGATTAAACATCTGGTTCTCCTTGGTGGGGTGGGTTAGCTAACATGGCCCATTACAGCCATGAAGGCCAGTGTGCTCCCAACCTATGTGGGGTAAATATATGATGGCAACATATGCCAAGAGCCAGGGAGAGGGCTGGTTGGCAAAAGGCCCCAGGAGCTCAGGAGAGGAGCTAGTCAGGAGAGGAAAAATGAGCAAGGTTGGTGTTAAACAGGGAGAAAGTAGAGGGGATGGTCTGTCTAGCAGGTAGCATGGCTTGGGCAAAAGCAGGGAGGTGGCAAGTTGGAAGGCATGTCCAGGAGGCATGAAATGATAGGATGGTGCAGGGAGCTCCCATAGGGTCTCTCTCCATGGCATTTATCCTGTAGCTAGAGGCCATAACCATAGGGGACAGAGAGTGGGAGGGAGCAGGGACATGGGAAAGCCAGCTATGGAGTGAAAGAAGACCTGGGGATGGAGGGACAGTGGAGACATGGATGGGAGACTGAAGGCAGGCCAGTGCACAAGTCCAGGTCTGCAGGGGTGAGGCCTTGGTCACAGCGGAAATGCACAGGAGGAAGAAGACCGATGGGGAAGAAGGGGTTCAAGCAGCTATCCAGCTGGGTCCACCCAGGCGCCAAGCCCCAGAATCAGAGAAGGTGGGAACAGGGATCATTGGGCCCAAAGAGAAGGAGCACAGGGCCTCCGCCCCTAAGGCTCGGGCCATGGAGAGACAGACCCCTGCCGGGGCAAGGGGGCAGGTGCCAGGAGAAAAAGAATGGAGGAGAGACTGCAGCTGTGGGAGGGTAGGGAGCACTCCTCCCACACTCCAGAGCCACAGTGTCCACCCTCGCTTCATGGAGACTGAATGGACAAATGAAGGATTGTCGATGACACCTCACCAGTGGCTTTCATTGCTTGAATTGTTGGCCAAGAAATCCCTGTCTGTTCTCTGCCCCAGGCTGACCCCACCACGTCGCAGAGGCTGGAGCCAGTCCTCCAGGGACTGGCCCAGAGGGGCGACTGGCCCAGAGGGGCAATAGCCCAGAGGGGGCAACTAGCCCAGAGTGGAGAGACTAGCCCAGAGAGGGCCACTAGCCCAGCACAGCTGGTCTTCTGGGGACTGACCCATAGGGGGCAACTAGCCCAGAGGCAATGACTAGCCCAGAGAGGGCCACTGGCCCAGAGAGGGCCACTAGCCCAGCACAGCCAGTCCTCCGGGGATTGGCCCAGAGGGGTGACTAGCCCAGAGTGGAGAGACTAGCCCAGAGAAGGCCACTGGCGCAGAGAGGGCCACTAGCCCAGCACAGCTGGTCTTCTGGGGACTGACCCATAGGGGGCAACTAGCCCAGAGGCAATGACTAGCCCAGAGAGGGCCACTAGCCCAGCACAGTCAGTCCTTAGGAGGCCAGCCCTGAGGGGGTGACTAGCCCGGAGGGGGGTGACTATCCCAGCACAGCTATTGAGGACACAGCCCAGGATGGGACCCTGGAGGATCAGGGCATTGACTCCACTGGAGCAGGACTTTGTCCCAGACTCCTAGGTTTGGGTCCTCAACAATGAAATCTAAGGAGGCTGACAAGGCCTCCTCCCTACTCTGCCTATCTCCAAGGTCTTCAATTCCTGCCTGCCCTCCTTTCACTCACACTAAACTCCCCTACCTACGCCCCCACCAACCATGGAAGATCCTGGTGAGCCTTCCTTGTCCTGTGGCTGGTGCCCAGGCTGATAGAGTCTTAGGTGCCCCTTGAAGCAAAGCCTTTCCCGGGGCTGGCACCCAGAGTGGGACAGCCCAGCCCTACCTGCCCACTGAAGCCGATCCCATCCGGAGACTTGAGGAACTCGCTGTAGACTTGGTTGGCTCGAGTGATCACCATGGCGACTGCATCCTGATACTGAGGGGAAGAGATAGCCAGCAGGGGAAGGGCAGCCAGTGGGATGTGGTCCTCACTGCTGCTCAGCCAATTCTCATCGTAGCTGTAGGGGTTCAGGCTGGAGGGAAAACACCGTGGCAGGCAGTCAGGGGCCCGGCTCAGTAGGCTGGGCTGAGTGGGGCAGGAACTCGGACACTGAGGTTTTGAGGAGCAAGGAAAGGCTCCACTTCATGGAAGAGAAGAGATTCAGGTCTAAAAGGTGGGTATGGCCCCCCCTCATCAGGAGAAACCCTTGGGTGCCAACATGGGGCAGAGGGCTCAGATGGTGAGCCCGTGGGGAGATGGGAGCAAGAAAAGGGGGGCTTCCTGAAGCAGGAGCCTAGAAGGGAGCCAGGCAGAAGGAGGAGAGGGCAGCCCCTAGCAGTAGGGCTGATGGGGGAGCAAAAGCATGGAGATGGAAAAGAGCCTGGCCTGACCTGCCAGGTGGGAGAGAAGGAGGGAGGAGGAAGGGTGAGCATCACAGGAGGGCCATGGGGAACAGCTGTGGACAGTCAGAGGACCCAGACATCAGGGTACCGCTTTGGCCACAGGTCTGGCTACAGCCCATACATTAGGCTTCCAGGCTAAAACTGGCTCAGACCCTGGCCTGACCTGGCCTCAGCTCGTGGCATTCTGGGAGGGGAAGCAGGTACCTTGCCTGACCCAAGAGCTGGGGGGCAGGGTCTCCAGAAAGGAATCAGAGGGTGTTGAAAGCCACATTTAGGAACTTGAGCAAACATACACCTGCACACACAAACACACAGATGGGCTGACATGAGTTGTGTACGTGTATTACATGCATGTACCCAGAGACGCCCCCAGAGGCACCCAGGCTCCTCTAGCCTTGGTTGGCTGGTTCAGCTGGGAGGAAGGTGTGGAGGGCATGTCATTCACTCCAAAGGCTCGGCAGCCTGATGTAATGGAGCACCTCAGAACCCAGAGCCAGAAAACGGGGTTCAGATCCTGGCTCTTCCTGTGGTCTAGGTGACCCTGTGGGGCCTGGAGGCCAGGCTGGGGGAAGGGGGGCCTGCAGCCTTCAGTAGCTTCTCGCCACAATCTGCCACCACTGAAATACTTCTGGAAGTTAGCATGTCAGCATGTCTGGCCACAGCAGTGTCACCCCCAACACCTCCCCCCCTCATTGGTCCAAGCTTTATTGGAGCACAGGCATTAGTCCCTGGGGACCCTCCCCCAAACACACACAATTCCTTGCAAACATGAGGGCATTTAAGGCACAGACACACATACACATCCATGCCAACACAGACTAGGAACACAGCATACATGGAAACACATATGTCTACCCAGGGGCCAGCATGTTCCACCTGTTCAAGCTGCCTCCCTGCCCTCTTGCCCAACCCCCAGACTTCCAGATCCCCTCAGCTCCCTCAGCCTTCCCACCCAACTCATCCTGTCCTGGGCACTTGGACCAACCCAGGCCAGGCCAGGAAACAGAAATCCTGAGTCATCCAATCCATCCACAAGTATTTATTAAGCACTTACTCTATGCAGGGCATGGTGCCAGGTGCTGGGGATGATCCCCTCTTGGCTCCGGGGGATGAGGGGGATTCCCACTGACAGGGACCCCACAGAGTAACAGAAGCTGCAGCCTGAACAGACTGATCCCTAACCTGAGAGGTCCTCAGGGTCCTGAGGCCACCAGACTCTCTCCTGGCTCTTTCCTTGGATTCATCCACTACCATGAGTGCTGTTGTCTCTCCATCCCACCTCCCCTTTCCTTTTCAGTTTAAATTCTACATCCTCCCTGCTGAAGGCTGACCACCCACCATGAACTGGTGGGAAAGTTCCTGGAAGCCCTGAACATTACACCTCTCCATTCATCCCAGACAGTCCAGCTTCCAGGTGACTATGTCCATCCCAGTGGGCTAACCTTTCACTGACTCGTGGAATGTTTTGACCACCCTCCATGGTGGTCCCTGGCCATGCCAGATATGGGCCACCACAAATTGAATAAGCCTTCCCTCTCAGCCTCTATTCAAGCCATGGATAAAGAAGTGGAACTGCCCAGAGCCCAGCACAGATGCCTGGGGTTTGGCACCCATGGCATGGTTTGTCCTTCTGGAAGAGGACCAGTGTCATGGGGGGACATCTTGACTTGTGCATGACTTGGACTAAACCAAGGTGGAGCTGCACTGAGTCATCAGCCTTCCCATTCCCTCCAGTCATCGGAGTCCAACAGGGAGATGAGTCAGGACAATGGGTGATGGCCCCAGTGCAGCGGGGGACCTTGGCCTCTCTGCACTAAGGTCTTTCCCAGGTCTCAGTTTATCAGAGACCACACTCATTCAATGACTAAGGGCTTGGTAAGAATTGTCCATGGATGTGATGGACAAGCTTAGGTAAGACAAGGCCTATGGCCTCAGGGAGCCCCTGACAGAATCATGCACCCATCCAAGACCCCAGCCCAGAGAATGGCAGTGCTCAGAAGGCCAGCCAAAGTGCCTGAGGGAGTCACTGTGCAACAGGGTAGACACCAGGAAAATGATGGAACTAGAGGTGGGCTCTAAAGGATGGTGTCAAATTAGGCAAATTGGGGGAGAAGCGAAATGGAAGGGATCAGGACCTGAGCAAAGGATGAGTCAGGACAACTCAGCGCAGAGAGCTGTCCAGCCCGCTGGAGCCCTGCTAGTGTGCAAGCAAAGGGAGGCTGGGTCAGACCATGGAGAGGCTGAATAGAGGAGCAGCCTAGCCAGCTCTGTGGCCAGGGAGACTGAAGGGCACTGATCTCTCTGGGAATCCAGAAAAGCAGGAATGTGACCCAGCAAGAGGAAACAATGCCGCCACCTCCTGGGCAAGCTGCTTGTCCCCTGTGCTTCCTAGTCGTTGGCTTGGGAGACTCAAAAACTGGGGAACTGAAAACTGGGAGGATCTTGAACCCAGCCAGAGAGCCTACCAATGTAGGCATAAGTAAGCATGGAGAGTTTGGTCCCAGAGATAATGAACATCCTCTAGGAGAGGGAACACCATATGGAATTCCTGAATTTGAAGGTTGGAAGGGGATATCACGCCCCTCACAGAGTGAGCAGCCCCAGCCACTTGGCACCAGGCATTCCGAGGCCATTTCCAAATCTGACTTCTTCCTCCCCCCTAACGCTTCTGGTCCTTCCGCTGAGGTCAGTCCTTGCCAAGACAGTTCTCAAATTCTCAAAGAAAATAGCTATCATGCCTGCCCCTCTTCTAGTCGCTAAATTAAAGGTTCCTTCAAACTCTCCCCTAAGAGTTTCTGTGTGTATGTGTGTGTAAGTGGGGGGGGGGGGGGAGAGTAGGAGAGGGAAGGGGAGGGAAGGAGAGAGGGGGAGGGGAGGGAAGAGAAGGAAAGAGGGCATCCAATTCAACAGAGTTCACTCTTCCTCTAGTGGGTAAAAAGCAGCAGCCCCTTCGCTAAGAGCTCCAACTGAACCCAGAAGCTGAAAGCCCAGACAAACTCCCTAACTTTTTACACAGGAGAGTCAGGGTCAAGGTCAGAGCAGAGCCCCAGTGACCAGCAGAGACCACAGGGCCAGCAGAGCCAGTGCCTGCTTCCCAAATTAGCCATGCTGCCTCCCTGATGAAGGCAGGGATGGGGTCATCCTTGTCCCTGTGTCCCCAGCACTGGCCAGAAAAGGAGGAGACTGACCCTTAGCCTGAGGCCCAGAGGCCAGAGCCAGGAGCAATGGTGCAGTGAATGAAACCAGATTTGTATCACTTCTTTATCTAAGTAAAGGCAAGCAAGCGACTGCAGAGCCCTGGTCCTGTCCAACAGGCACTGTTAGCACTGCGCTGAGGGCAGGCTGTACCTTGGGAAAGATTGATGGTGCCAAAAATGTGTCGGCACATTCTAAAACTTCATCTTCTGTGACTCTGCCCCTTGAGTTTGCCTGCCAAGGGCTTTTTGAACTCTACCTCTGACTTCCCTCAGCTTTGGGCCGTATGCCTGTTGGATGTGCAGGTCACATGTGCCTTTCTCCAAGACAGATGGCACAAGGTCGAACATAGATCACTGGGGCACTCCACTGGAGACCCAACCCATTAATGACTGACTTCTCTTGACACACACCCAGTTCAGATCCTCACTGACTGTACTCACATCAAGCCTGCATCTTATGAGCATGAGTTCAGGAAGACCACTCAGATCTCTGGTGTGAGGATGTAGCACTTTGGACTGGCTGTGCAGTGGTTAGACCCCTGTGCTGCTGCCACTGCTGAGGCCCTCCCTGGTGAGGATGGGAGGAAGCTTGGAGCTCAGACAGGAGAGCCAAAAGTGAGCCTGATGTGTAAGAAGCCTTCCTCCTTCCCTCCCTCCCTCCCTCCCTCTCTTCCTTCCTTCCTGCCCTCTGTCTGTTGGAGCTGGTGGCCAAATCAACTGTTTTGTCCCCAAGAACTCGCTCAAGAAGAAAGCTCTTCAATTACTACCCAAGCTTTTGATTCTCCGTGGAGGGGCTCCTCTCCTTGGTAGCCTCTTTGAAGGTTTAATGTACAATTCATCAATTGTAAATTAGTTAATTAGTTAACTATTAGTCAAATATGCATGGAGTTCAACGAGGCTAAGTGCCCAGACACATCCCTGGGGCTCTAAGACAGAGGCCAACAGCTGCATGCCTGCTTGCCTGGTTTTCTGGAGCCCTAGCCACCCACTCTCAGGCTAAGATCCTTCCTGACCCAGGTAAGACAACAGGGGGTAGGGGCAGGGGGCGGAGGAGTCCTAAGGCAAAAGGTACCAGATTTCCCAGGTTCCTTATGTCTGGGCAGGCAGATCCACCAGGAGATGGGTGCATCTTCCCCAAGCCCAGGGACATGAAGGGCTGCGGGGAGGGGGGGATGTGGTGAGGGGTGGAATGGGAGGTGTTATCTCCAGAACTTAGGCAGGCTTAAGGTCTGAGGTCCTTCTCTCATTTGTCCTTTGACCCCCAGCCTTGGCTTCTCTGACTTGCACCCAACCCTAGAATGGGAAAAATCGAGGGTTAGAGGTGGTAGGGAGTTGGAAGAAGCTGTCCCCCTGCCAGGTTCCAGGTCATCCTGATCACACTAGGATCTCTCAAATTCCTTCTGGACCTGCCTCCTCACCCCACATCTCTTCCTCTGGTTGACATCTGTGCATGTGTGTACATGCATATGTATGTTCAAGGGGGTGAAAGAGGGGGGTTCTAAGCCAGGCTTCTAGAGGACCCCCCCCGCTGCCCAGAAGCTTATCTACCACCCTTCCCCCTTCTATCACAAGAGGTGATAGACCATCCGAAGCAGGTCTCCCCCAGCTACGATGGATGAGAAGCTGCTGGGGCAGGGTAAGGCTCACACACTTCTCCCAAGGCTGTTAATTAGTGTCACCTCAGGGCAAGGGTCAGACATTCTTTGCTTCACCTGGGCTAAATTTATCCCTCAAATTCAGGTCCCTAGGAGCACAAGTTTGGGGGCCCAGCCTCAGGCAGTGGTGACAGCAGAATTGGAGGCTGGGAGCAGAGTGCAATCCTTCATGGGTCTTAAAGGAGGACCCAGAACTGCCAGGGAGTGAGGGAAGGGGGGGAGGAGGGAAGGAGAGCAGCAGAGGTGAGAGCAGGAGGGGTGAGGGCAGGAGGGGGACTGGAAGGAGAAAGAGAGGGCAGGAGGGGAGGAAGGAGGGATGGCATGGTTTCCATTCAGACTCAATCATGACCCAAAAGCCTTGTACCCTGGTCCTCTGGCTCACAGGTTCAGACCCTTAAGGAGAAACTCTAGCCTCAGTACCTGGTGGTCCCAGGCTCCTGGAGGGCCCAAGTGTGCCAAAGCTGAGCCCAGTCCCTGGGAGACAGCTTCCATTGCAATGGGCAGAAGCAGTGGTTGGACTCCACAAGAAAGGTCTGCAGCATGGGTCAGCCCAGACACTGGGGGAGTCAGGCCTGTCACACATACAGCCCCAGCTGCCCCAGGAGGGTGCTCGCTGTGGCCTAGAAGGCCACCCCAGCTGTAGTCACAGCTGCAGAAGGGCCTCAGTTCTGCCTGGCTACTAGCTAACTCCAAGTCTTTCCAAACTGCCCCCTCCACTCTTGCAGGAAGCTTCCTGGTCCAAAGAAGCAGCATGCTCTGTGGTACTAGACCCTATCTTCCCTGGCACATCCAGTGTTTGGCACCTTCGGATAGCAGGGTTGGAGCAGATAAAGTTTCTCTGAAGACAGTCTAGAAGGTGCCCTCCAGACCAACATGGCGGGGAGGGTAGTGCAGAAGGAGAGGTGATGGGTCCTGCTGGGCAGACTCCAGGGGATCTCCTGGCTCCTACTGATGGCTGATGGGGCCCAGAGCCCCATCTCAGTTGGGACACCCACATACCCACCTCTGCCTGGGGCAGCAGATGACAGACCCCCGGGGAGCCTAAGTCATGCTCCCCAGGGAGTACTATTCTGGAGGAACATCTGACCCCCAGATTCCTTCCTTTCTGCTCTCTCCTGGACACCAGTGTTGCTGAGAATGCCACCCTCCCATCCCACCAAGCGCCTCCTGCCTCATTGCCTCTGCTGTAGGAATGCTGGCACATTGGTGCCCAGCCTAAGGGACCTCAGATCACGTGACATAGACACGAATATTCCCTTCAAGTCTATTTCACCAACAGACAGATGACCACAAAGAGCACATAAAGGGCTTGTCCTTATGGAAGGAGGGTTCCCAGAGCCCCCAGGCCACAGTGAGAGTGCCTGCCAGCTACTCAGGGTCCAGACTGGCAGTGCCAGTGGGGTCAGACAAGTTCTGGGGTGAGGGGCCAGCTACATGTTTGCACAAAAATGAAACCAGATGGACAGTTGGCACTGGGTGCCCACCTATGCCCAGGACCAGGCATGGTGGCACCAGGCCTGCAGCATCCCCACACCAGCCCAACTTACTTGGAAATGAGAGAGAAGGCCTGGGAGCAGATGGCCGGGCAGGGGACGAACTGAGTGAGGACACGGCCCAGAGCTGCAGGGAAGTGGGCGCGAGTCACCTTCTCCAACACTGAGCTGAAGGTGTGGACATCAGCTGCCTTGCAGCCTGGGTCCCCGCTGCCTGTGTCCAGGATGTTACCTCCGTGAAGCACCAGGAGGAGGACATGTGTTCTACAAGCCCGCTGTTGAGAGCCTCCCTGGAGGAGAGGGGTGGGTGAGGAAGACTGCCCCGCATGGGGCCACCAACTTTGGGTGCCACCCTCCCTACCTTGCCCCTCTGCCAGTCCCATCGCTGACCCTTGAGAAGCTTGTGACCTCAGTGGGGAGACTTGCCATGCCCACAATGTGGGTGGAATGAGGAAAATGATATTTCAGGAGGGAGAAGTTCTGGGGCCGTGGGGGTCAGGGAAAGCTGGGAGATGGAACTGAAGTTGGACCTCAACAGGGGGAGATGTGAAGGGAAGTGAGCTAGGCATGGAGTGCAGTTAGGAGACAGTCATGCCAGTCTGGAAATTCTACCTGGAGGGGAGAAGCCAGGGGCTTATACACCAGGGGAAAGGTCTGTTTTATCCTAGAACAAATGGGGAGATATGGAAAGTTTGGGAAAAAGGGAGTGAATCATAAAATCAAAGTTAGTGCCAAGAGGGACCTTGGAGGTCAGCTACACCAAGGCCCTCCTTTTAGAGGAAAGGAAACTGAGCCCAGGACACACAGGGAGTAAATACCAGGGATGGATTTGAACCCAGGTCTGCCAACTCCACAGCATCTCAATGACTCCTCAACCTGACTTGAACTGTAGGAAGATGATTTTGGTGGCTGGACTACAGATGTATTTGAGATGACAAAGTGGAGAGGGAAACCTGTTAGACACCATACAGGTCTAGGTGAAAGGCAATGAGGTGAAGTAGGCTGGCAGCCAGAGAGGGGATAGAATTAGCATCTACCTTGGAAAGATTCTGGGGCAGCAGTGGGGACATGGGGGTTCAGAGCTAAGAAGAAAAGGTTCTGAGGCTGAAAGTCTCAGTGACTAGGAAGGGAAGGGGCCAGAAGGGAGAGACAACTGAGGCCAAAGGAGAGCTTTCCTCCCCACAGGAGTCCCTGCCCCCAATCCTTCAGCTCATCCCACTGCCTGTTTCTGTCTCTGTCCAGCATCCTCTTCTCTAGGCCTATCTTTGTCTCACCCTCCCCACCCTCCCCCATTTCAACTGCCATTGCTCTGCAGATGACTCCATCTCCCCAGGGCCCCATTACCAGCTGCCTGCTGAACACCCCCTGTCATGGTCCTCTGGCACTTCAGACCAAATCTGTACAAAACAGAGCTCATTGTCCTCTTGTGTCTGCTTAGCCTGGAACCAGCTTCAACATTTGGACCACAGCAGTAACTACTTCCTTCCAAATCTCCCTACCTCCCACTCCTACTCCATTCACCAGAAGAATAAGCCCAGAGCACAAGCCCGAATGTGTTCAAGACTGGCTCCAGAACCTACCACTCTGGGGGAGTAAGCAAGCACTTTCCTCATTGGGGCCAAGGTTTGTACATTTGTAAAATAGGGGTCATAGGCACACCCCACCTCAGGCATGTGACAAAATACTTTGTGAGCTTTGTGACAACTTGTTTGTCATGTGCCTCCCCTGCCCTCAAGCAGGCCATGGCTCCCTAGTGCCTCTCGACTCAATTCTAGATCCACAGTTTGGCAATGAAGGGTCTTCACAAAGGATAAAGAGCCTTTCTGCACCAGGGATCTGCACCCTCATCACTGCATCACCCACCTCAGCATCTTCATGAATCTCAATGCTGCCTTGGGCTGGAAATTTCTGTCTTCTCAAAGAAACTCGGTACAATTCTCCTGTGTGGAGGAAGAAGAACAAACAGCGGAGGAAAGGCTCATGGTCATTGCTCACACAGGGCACTTTGTAGTCTGTTTAGGAAAGGGTTATCCCCTCCACCCAACACCAGAGGGCGTGCATGCCCAGGAAAGTCTAGGTTCTCTGTGGTTCTCAGAGAGCTGGCGCTCCCCATCCCCTAGCTCAGTGATTCTCGAGGTAGGCTCCACATGGTCCAATCTATTTTTCATAATAATTTTAAGATGCTATTTCTATAACTGACCTAAACAAAAGCATTTGGAGATCTTCAATAATTGTTAAGCATAAAGTGGTCTTCAGGCTGACTCTATGGGGGGCTCATATCCAGAGGCAGACCTCAATTCCAACCCAGAGCCCTGGTAGAGGCAATCCATATCATCCTCATGGGCATCTGCCAGTCTTTTGTGAGGTGAGAGGACTAAGGGGTGCCAGATCTGTCTCAGTGGGCATCTCCCTGATGTGCTGGCCACGCTGTCTTGTGTAGACCTCTTGTCCCCACCCCTACTCAGATTTCACTGTACATTCATTGAGGACCTACTAAGGCTACAATGACCACTCTCCCATCCCACCCCAGGATCACCCTGGGAGTCACACAGAGGCAGCAGCAGCCCTCAGAATTACCCACAGGAGCCATCTAGATGGGAGTAGAGAGAAAAGGCAGCAAGAGAGGGAGCCATGCTGTCCAGAGGAAAGGAACCCCCATCCTCCTCACCACTATTGCCATCCCAGTCCTTTCTGCCCGAGGCTGAGACCCCTGGCCACAGACTAGATTATATTCATTTCCCTCTGCTTGGGGCCCCCTTCATTCATGCCTCATCATGGTGTGGAGTGGCCCCAGGGACCCAAAGGCCCACAAGATGGAGCTGTAAGTCAGCTGCCCAAAATTCTTCCCTGGAGACCTTGAACACCAGGCTGGCTGCCCCAGGTGAGTCGAGGTCAGGGCCACTGGATTCTGGGCCAGGTGAAGGAGAGGATGTCCCTCGCAGAGGAAAAACCGCCAGCCAGACAGCCCCATCTGAGCAGAAACCAAGGGGCCTGGCCATACAGCAGGGATACAGCTGTCATGAACCAAGGTCTCCATCAGGGGCATCCTTCTTCCTGAAGTAGCCGACAAGACCGCTGCCATGATACTAAGGGGTGACATCTCCCACATTGAAGAGTGTTACAAAATACTTTCACTGGATCAACCCTGAGAGGGAGGTAATGCAGAGTCAAGTGGGGAAACTAGGGCAAACAGAGTGAAGTGACTTGCCCAGGGTTACACAGCTAGTAAGCGTCTGAGGTCAGAGCTCCCAATTCCAGGTCTGGTGGTCTGTGCACTATGGTGCCTCGTGGCGGCCCCGAGTGTTGTATGAATATATTGTTATTATTAAGTATTATCACTGCATTATCAACCTTCCTGGTCCCTACGCCTGCTTTCCCATGGCTGTAAGGAGCCCTAAGTACACACTGAGGGTGCACTTGGAGAAAAGACCAGAGGAAGTCAGATGAGTGTTAGAGTCTGTTCTCCAGAAGATTGTATCTTCACAGTCACACCACAGACATCTTAAATACTGAGCCAGACATTCTAGGCCTTCTACAGTCTGGGCCCACCTGCCCCATTCAGATGGGTCACCCACTATTCACCTGCACTAGGCTAATGCCCACATCTGTCACTGGGTGCCTCTGCCAGCCCAGTCCTGCCCCCACCTGCTGCCCAGGTCTGGCTCAGGGCTCTGGCTCAGAAGAGGTCTGCTCTCCCCCACCCCCCACCTTCTCAATGAAGAAGGCAAGCTTGCAGGGGCATAGGGCTCCCTCCAGCGACCGAGTGGACCTTGACCCTATTCTACCACTGCTCAACAGCAAGCTTGTCTGCACAAGGGGATCAGCCCTGGCTTGGCTCAGGTAAGGAGGTCCCAGAGGTTAAAACCAGATGGGTAAAGGGTGCTTTTGTGTGGCAGCCTCAGCCTTGACCACCCTATCATGATGACAACCCAATCCTGAGGCATTATCACAAATGGTCACCCAGCTGCAAAAAGCCTGAAGTGGCATTTGAATGGTGATCTCCCAACCAGGGGACTTCACTGCCTCCTCTCCTGAACCCAGTCTCATCAGCTGCCCTACCCAGGATGATGCGCCCTTCCCCCTTCCCCCTCCAGTTGCAAAAAGGGTTACTTTTGTCTATTTTAATCACAAATTATGTCTACCACTGCCCTAACTAGGGGCCCTTTACCCGGAGGGGGAGGGAGGACAGAGTAGACTCCGCCCCCAGGGCCAGGAGCCCCCTGCCTGAGCTCAGGCCCCTCCCCTGGGCTGCTGTCCCTGCACCGCTCTCCCCCCCTCATCCCAGCCCTCGGCTTCATTGTCCTCCCCACCCTCCACACCTCCCGGAGTCTTTCTCCTGGACATCTCTTTGTCATCCGACTCAGTGTCCCCTGGGCTTCTCAAACTTGCCATGTCCAAACCAGGACTCAACGTCCTCCCCACCTAGACTCTGTCCACCTCCAAACGTCCCTATTTTGGTTAAAGGCACGTCCACATGCTGATCACCCAGGCTTATGACCTCCTCTGAGGCAGCATGGGGTGGTTGAGTGGATAGAGCATTGTTTCTGGAGTCAGGAAGATCTGAGTTCAAGTCCGCCCTGAGATTCTTGCTAGCATGGTGATGGTGTGAGTCACTTAACACTCTGGCTGCCTTCCTTCCTTTATCTATAAAATGAGGATAATGACGTCTTCCTGCCAGGTGTGTTGCCCATAGCAGGTACAGTGTCTTCGCCCCTCCTTGACTCTCTCCCCTCCTTCGCCCCAGACTATGTGCTCAGCCATCCCCTTCCGGCCCTCACACAGCCCTCAGTTCCCACTGGCCTACTAGCTCTACATCCTCTCCCCAATGTTGGAATCATCTTCCTGAAGCCCAAGGCTGAGCCTCCCCCTCCCCAATTCAGAACCGTGAATGGCACCTATCCGGTAAGAGGAGTCCTTCCTCATGTGGCTCCACCCCACCCCCCTCCAGGCCTCGGCACCCCCTCCCAAAGGAATCCTTCCCTCAGTCCTGTGGCTCCGGGGGAGCCTCTCAAATCACCTGGTTAATGTATCTATTTATAACTGCACTCCTCCCGCTCCGCCCCGCCCCCCCCCCCCATGTAAGGGCAGGACCTGTCTTACCCTCATGGTCCCCAGCACCTCCAAGAGCTTGACAGGTTACACAGTAGGTGCTTAGTAAAGCTGGCTGGGGATCCAGAAATGAGAGGTGGGGAGGGAGAGGGAAGGAGGGAGGGAGGGAGGGAAAGAGGGAGACAGAGGCTGCTCTCCAGAAGCTACCATTCTAAGCCCCAGAGATCAGAGGAGACCTGCCAGGACACTCAGGCCCCCTTGGGAGGCCTTCCTCCATTCCACGCCCCGCCTCCAGCCTGTGGCACCTAGACCATGGGTACCAAAGAGCTCTTCAGGCGCAGAGTGCTCAGAAGCTCGAGGGGAGCAGGCACAGAGGGTCCCAACACCTTCCTCAGTTAGAGGCCCTCCATCCTCGACTTGGGGAGAAACACTAGGGAGGGGGAGCAGGCCTGGCTTCATACTGGAGCTAAATCCTGTAGGAAGCAGCGGTGTGGGGGAGGGGGAATGGCTCCCCTTCCGCTCCAGTGACCCCGGCTTCCCGCACCCCCCATTCAAGATCCTACCTAGGAAGCTGGTCTAGTGGGAGAATCCGATCATTCCCTGCCCCCACCCTGATGCAGAGGCTCGATCAGACTAGAACCTCCCTGCGTGGGGAATGGGGAAGAGGGTGCTGCAGAGACGGGGCCACCAGGTGGAGGTGGGGGCAGGGGGGATGGTGGGAGGCATGGAAGCCCCCCGGGAAATCAAGGCTCTCCCAGCATCTGCTTCCCCAAGGCTGCTGCTGCGCTGAATGACTTCATGCATCAGGACAGATGTTTCCATGGCACTGGCGGCATATGTGGTCAATTAGAAAACGAAAAGCCATCCTAAAAGCCTCGTCTGCAGGGGAAAGGAGCCGGGCATGCACAGAGAGCGCTCCAGGGGGGAGGCAAGGGGGGACCCAGGGGGCAGGGCTGGGAACAGAGGCAGAGGACTCCCTGCGAGCCCAGGGGCTCAGGTGGAACCAAGGCCTTCCACCGAGGCACAAAGGAGACAGAACAAGAGAGAAATGAAGAAGACTAACCCCCTGACGAGGGAAAAGTGACAGATGAAGAGGGAGAGGGAGGGAGAGGGAAAGAGAGAAGGGGAGAGAAGAAAGAGAGAAGAGAGGGAGGAGAGAGAGGGAAGAGAAAGTGTGAGAGAGAGAAGACAGAGACAGAGAGACAGACAGAGAGAGACAGAAGCAGGGAGACAGAAAGAGATAGGGGGAGGGCCCCTTCGGGAGAGCAGAAGGGGCTGTGGGGATCACTGGGCCACAGGTCTCTGATCAAGCCTATCAGCCCTCCAGGCACTATGCACTTGGGGGAGGGAGGGTGTCTGTGGGTTCCTGTGTATGCGTGTATATATGTGTGTATATATGTGTGTATGTGAGTATGTGTTGAGGAGTGGCTACGGATGAGCCCTCCCTTCCCTGGTGGGCACCAGGAGCCAGGATTCCCCAGGGTCAGCACAGGTGGACCCTTGCTAACAGGAACCCCAGGTACAGCCTAGAGCCGCTTCCACCATGAGGGGTACCAGCCTGAAGTGGGCATACCTTGGGCCACCTCCTGGCTCCTGAGCGTGGTGCTTACCCAGGTCACAGGCCAGGAGGTGGCCAGTCCACCCTGGGCCTGCCCAAGAGGCACTCCACCCCCTACAATGTAGTTGGCAAGTGGTCACCAACCTTTGAAGCCCCCTGCCCCATGGCAGGTGCTTGGTGGTGCCCCAGACAGAGCCAGAGGGCCTTTGTTTGGGTTTTTGTCCCTCCCTCCATGGGTCTCTCCTATTCTGGGCCTGGACCTGTCTCTCTGTCCCTCCAGTTCTGCCATGATCTCTCTCTCTGATGCTTGGACCAAAGAATTGGCCCCCACTGGAGATGCACATTTAGAAGACCATCATGAGGCCTGCTGGGCGAGCCAGATCTGCCTGACCTGCCTCTGGGGCAATGGACTCCCTCCTGGCCCTTCCTTTGATCTCTGATGCATCTTAGGCAACCACTTGTTGGTGTTGGGAGCACGGCAAATGGCAGGACCCAGAGAGCCAAGGGATCAGGACAGATGGGAACCTCTCCCAGTCAGGCTCTAACCCCCAGCAGCCTGGAGCCTTTCTTCTCCCCTGACATCTACTCCCTGGCTTCTGCAGGGAAAGCTTTCTGCATTGAAGACCCCAGAACTGAGGGGAGTCCAGAGCCCCTGGGCCCAAAGATTCTTGTCATCTGCCCTTCCCCTGTGAGCCCTCCCAGAGGAAAAGACACTGCAGCCCACACACACCCCTCCTCCAAGTGGCTCCTTGCTTCCCTGGTTCTCCCCTTTCCAACCCCAGTCCTTAGTCTCTGAGCTCCCAAGTCTTCGAGGACCTGAGGGCCCAGGAGGGTTTGGCTTATAATCCCCCCCTGCACCCCAGATCCTGAGAGACCTAGGCAGGGGCAGGGGCAAGGCTCGCCATCACTGGGATCCTGCTGCTTTTCCACTGGAGGAAACAGAAGCAGCCACAGGCAGTCAGTCAAGTCAAAGAGAATTTAAGGCTGCACTCACTCTGTTTTTCCTGAAGGACGCTGGATGTGCAGACACCAGACCCTGAATCTGTGGGAGGACGTGAAAAGGAACATGTTAGGATTTTGGCTCTAGCCTTTGGTTTTCTGTACCCAAAGAGAGCGAACCCTGAGTGTGAGACCATATGGGACCACTTCCCCTCCCCTGCTATCCCCCTCTTTCTCCTCCCCTTCCCTGGGATCCCCTCCCTTCTCTCTTCGATCTTCTCCTCCTCTCAGGCTTCTCTACATCAGGGCAGGCCCAATTTTCCTTCCCCACACACCCAGATAATAGTTACAAAGTTCTTCCAAGAGAGGGAGAGTTCTGCTGGGCGTCAAGAAGGACCTGGTGAAGGACTGAGCGCTTGAGCTGTGCTGGGAAAGAGACGGGGCAGGTCAGCATGGGCACAGCTGCAGAGGTAAGGAATGCAGAGAGTGAAAGAAGGCAGAGAATTAAGGCAGAAAAAGTTAGTGGGGGCCGGATGGTGGAGGAGCTTCAGTGCCAGGCAAAGGGCGATTTTTAAGACAACAGTGACCCAGTCAGAGCTTTGCTTTTGGAACATGAATGTGGCCACTGTGCCGACATGGAGTAGGGAGAGCTCCTAGCAGGCTGCAGCAGCTAGGGAGAGGGCCAGGGCCTGAGCTGGCGAAGCCTTCGTCTGAGAGGAAAGAGAACAAGGGCAGAGAATGCCCGGGCCCCTGGCGGACGTGGCTGATGGAGGAAAGGAAGCCTCGGAGAGCAGGAGGGAAATTGGGTATTGGGAGGATACCCATGTCCCGGGAGGAAACAGGGATGAGTTTGGGGCAGGCAGAGCTAGAGACGACTCTGGATCATCTCATGTGAATTGTCCAGTGTGCATTTGGTGGCCTGGAGCTTGGGGGAGAGACTGGTGCTGGAACCGTGGCTGTAGGAATGGTCTACAGAGAGTACAGAACTAAACCATGAGAACTGATGAGATGAGAGGGAGGGAGGGAGAGGGGGGAGGGGTGCAGGGGGAGAGAGAGAGACAGAGAGAGATAGAGACAGAGACAAAGAAAGAGGAGAAACAGAGGAGGGAGGGAGGGAGGAAAGGAAGGAAGGGGAAAGAGGGAGAGGAGGACAGAGACAGAGAGATGGAGACAGAGAAAGAGACAGAGAAAGATGCAGAGAAGAGGAAGAAGAGACCCCAGTTAGGGCCTTGGGGAGCACCCCCAGTTAGGGGCCAACCAGAGATGGAGAAGGAGTAGAGAGGAATGGTGGCAGAAAGGCCAAGGCATTCAGGGCCCAGGAGCCAGGCGTGGTCTACAGGGGCAAAAGTCTCCAAGAGTCCTGGAAGGAGTAGGTGTGGGGAAAGCCCCCCCCTTTCCCTTCCCCCCACCCCCTGCAAAGGCAAGGGTCACTGCTGTCTACCACGCTCTGGACCAAAGGAGGTCTTCAGGATAGAGACCCCAGACGTGCTGGCTCCAGCCGCAGTTTTGTGCTTGAGACTGTCCAGGGACATCAAGCACCAAATCCTCCCTCAGGGTCCCCTTCGAGAGCGGAGGAGGGGTGACATTGCAGGCCTGGCCTGTCTAAAGCTTCATTCTTGTTGAGGAAATGAGCCTTGTGTGAAAAGTTCAGTAAAAAGAGAAATCTGTGCAATGACAAACCTTGACTAGAACAGCAAGGGAGGCAGGAACAGGATGCCTGAAGATCTTTGGTCCTTCCAGGCCAGTGTTTGAGAAAGGCCAGCCTGACCCCACCCTCAGCTACACACAGGAGGGAGCCTGTACCAGGAGCCAAAGGAGGGAGATGGGAGTTCTTCCTCCCCCTGCCGCTGAAGACCTGGCTCGGGTAGACAGTTTGGCCTGGGAGTGGGGCCCACGGTCAACAGGATGAGAACAAGTGTATTCCATTTCCCACAAATCAACCTCCCAGGGGTCTAGGAGCCAACATGGCAGCCCTGACTGGGGCCACAAAGAATCTATAAATAGCTTCCTCCTGCCTGGCCCTCCTCGGCTCTGGCTGTATTTTCCCTGAGACAGTTGGAGTTCTCAGAACAGACTGGGGGGTGGGTGAGGGTGGGGATTGGCACGGATGGGTTTATTTGCAGCTGGCCAGAATGGGAAGCCAGGGGTAAGGAATAGAGACCACCTCCAGGCAGGAACCAGGCCCAACCTGCCGACACATATTTCCCCATAGCCTCCACAGCTGAACTCTGTCACTACACCCTGGTCCCATACCCCCATTCTGCCCATTCTGCCTGGCAGCTGCCCCATAGGAGCCCCAAAGGCCCAGGCCCAGGGCAGCCCAGGAAACAACTCCCACCCTCAGATCGGGGCAGACATAGAGCCAAGATCAGAGAATAATCCGTCCTCAGGACCCCAAAGGTCCCTCTATTCTGGGATATGGCAGGCCTCCCTGCTCAGTCAGGATATATGGCCCATGGCAGATGGATGCCCCCAGCAAGGATGTGGGAGAGGCACTGACTGGTCTGGGGTGCCATTGACTTCATTCAGGCTACTTTTCCTGCCTGCCCCATTCCATCTAGATGAGGGATAATCACACCTCAGTTGGATAGTGCAAGATGGACTGGAAGTTCTTAGGGATGCAAGCCTTCCACCAGATCGAATTATGACCCATCCTCTGGGGGAGCTACCATGAGGCCGGGTGTTAAAGTGGCAGCCAAGAAGACCCATCCAAGGACAAGAGTGCACCATGAAGCCCACTAGACCTGCTCACACACTCTCCAGAGTCCTAGGATACCACAGGGACTGCCGTGGTGGGGAGGGTGAGGTCAAAAGGGAGCCCTGGGCCCACAAACTCTCAGGCTGCTCTTTTTAAGGCTTTACTGAGTGCCAAGCACTGGATTCCCACTGAGGGTGCAAAGAAAGATACAATGCTTTCTCCTCAAGGAGCTCCCAACCAAGTCCAAACCAGCCCCAGACAAGGCTGTAAACCAAGAGAAAGCTGGAGCAGTTGGGGGATGGGGGAGGCATCCCAGGAGATTGTGGGATTGAAGCTGAGCCTGGAAGGAGACCAGGGAAGCCAGGAGGCAGAGATGAGGAGAGAAGGTCACCCAGGGGATGGCCATCCTCCCTGGCCATCTACCCTCAAGGTGGAACCCAGGACTCCAGGCAGTGAGTGCTCAGGGGCCACTGCTGTGGCCTCATCCTGGGTCCTCAGCCTGTCTCCCTGCAGCCCTTTACAGCTCCACACCCCATGGATGATTCACAAAACCAGTCCTCTGGTCTTTTCTCCAGGAAATGTCTCCTTGCATCTCCCTCATCATTCCCAGAGGTTGCTTGCCACAGTCAAATTCTCTATGTATCGTGATCACCCTGCTGACCTTTCTGTAGCACCTGGAAGGTGAAGGACATGGAGCACATGGTGGGAGTGAGGGCGGGGGGGGGGATTCCATGGTTCTGGGGACACAAATCCTGGAGAAGAGAAGGCTCAGGGAGTCAGGAGAGCTCCCTATCACCAGCTGAAGGCTGTCGGGTAGACTGACTTGGCTGGCCATGGAGGAAGGAATCATGAGCGATGCAGAGAAAGCTGGGAACAGGCAGACTTGGGCCAACTGATGCCAGGGAATCCATCCCAACCAGGAAAGCTGCCTGGGGTGGAACACAGCAGCTTCTCCTCCCCAGAGGCCTTCTGGTAGAGGCTGAGCCTCGCCTTGTGGAGTCTGCCTGAGGAGGACTCTTAACCCTCTAAGTGTCCTAGGGGCCAACAACAGCACCCCTACTCTCCCTCCCCGACTCTGTTCTTGCCACTCCTAGGGAGATGTAGAAGGTCCTGGTGCTTTAGAATGACCCAGCAAAGCTTCATCTCCCACTGGCCCTGGCCAATAATAGGACTCTGAATCCTCCAACATCTCAGCAACTCTTGGGTCACTAGTTGCAGCTTAGGTTTTCCTGCCCTGAACTGCCATCCTCAGATGGCCATGTCCAGCATGAGAGGTAGCCACATGTGTCAGAGAGGTCAGGAGCTCCTGGTGCCTTCCATCAGAGCTGAAGCAGGAGGGCTGGCAGTGGAACCCTCCTTGGAGATGACCACAGACAGATAGAGGAAGCCCAAGCCCAAGATGTGGCTTTCCAGGGATGTGATTAGACAGTGCAGAGTCAAGGTGGAGATGGAAGGCCAATTCACCAAGGGCCAAGTTCTGGGGACGCAAAAACATATGAACAAACAAGACAGTCCCTGCCTTCCAGGATCTTCCATTCTATTGGAGGAAGAGATCACATAAAGGCAAGCTGGCATGTAAGGAGTCACAGGATTTCCCTCTTTAGAGGTCAGTCCCAACCCATATGCCCAAGTGCAGAGCAGAGGAGTTCCTTAGTGGGACAATCGGAGGGCGAGCACCCCACCCTCTCTTGGACTGTGGAAAACTATGTTTTGATGAGAATAATCCCAAGGATGTTCCACAAGCAGAGATGCAGCTTGGAGCTCCCATCTGACTTAGGGAGAGAGGCAAGGAAAGGAACGATGAAGTCTCATGGAAGGACGCCAGGTTGTTACTCTATTTTTGCTACACAACTGGCAAGGAATGTTAAATGCTGAGTAAAGGCTGGATGACGTATCACTGAGTCCTTGGTCAGATGGGGATTGGACAAGGTGCCCTTAGGATTCTGTGACTGCCACTCTTTAATGCAGCTAGAACAGAAGCAGAGATGAGGTAAGCCATTACCATGGAGTCCAGAGAGGTTGAGAGCAGGGAAACAGCTCCCAGTCTGGGGATGATGCACCATGGTGGAGCCCATGAAGGGCCATAGCCTGAGAAGAAAGCAGGAGCCTCAGGTGCCCTCTTATACAGGGCCTGTCCTCATCCTTAGCTAGGTTACTTTCCTAATATTTGAGCCATCAGAGATTCTGGGAGGTGAATAAACCAAGTCCCAGAGGCATCCTTCCATATATGCTACTTACAGGAGGAAGCCTTTCTGTTGTCACCAGTCTCTGGTTTTGACACTGCCTGAATTTGTCTAGTGAAAGGAACTATGTGCGAGATGCTGTGATAAGATTTACCTGGAGATAAGCGAGAAAAGCAAATGAGTCTAACGTCCTGTGGAGAACCTGTCAGCACTTAGCTCAGAGAGAAAATGGCCAGGGAGATGGCAGCACCCAAGGTGTGAATGGGGCCAGGTGCCAGGCACAGATCCATTTGGGTTTGAGTCTGGGGATGAGATAGCGGAAAGACTGAGTGGCTGAGCTGAGATCCTGTGGCTGGTGCTGAGTCCTGGAGACTGTTCCTCGGAGGCTGAGCTCACAGTCAGACTCATTAGTCCCCATGCTTCTAGACCGTACTACACAGATGGCCAATCTGCAGGCTCCTTCTCGGCCCCTTCTTAGGGTTCTGGGCTCAAGCGTTTTGATTTCTGACATCTTCCTTAAGATTTCCATCTGCCTGCTTCTTATCTTACTGACTTTGCAGCAGATCTCTGCTCCACACTCATCCAGCTTAAGCCCTGGGGAATTCAGTAATTATTGAAAACCACAGCAGAGTTGGACGGGTTTGTTTTTCTATCACTGGTTTTTCTCCTTCACAGAACAGAGGTGTCCCTGACAAGCTGCCTGTGGAGTCTATGTCTGCATCCAGAAGCTAATATTTCCACTGACTTTCATTAAATTATTAGAGATCATCTGGGGGGAGGGGGGATGGGAGGAGATGGGGGGAAGAAGTTGTTTAAAGGTGCAATAAAATTTAATAAGGCTTTAGAAACCACATGACATGAGGGAAATGAGAACCGCATGATAAAAATACTGTTAATACCTAAGTTGGGTGAAGGGCATTTCTTCTCCCTATAAGTATTACCAACTAAATCACAGCACACAGTGAACAAGCAAATCTGTTCTTTTTCCCCTCAAAGGGTCAGGTTAGGATTGAGATGTAAATGAACGGTCCAGGTGGAGCTGTCCAGCAGGAAAGGAGGAAAAGGGAAGAGGAAGAAGTGGGGGAAAGAGAAGAGAGAGAATGGTAGGGGAGGAGAGAGACAGAGGGAGAAGGGCAAGGGAGGGCTGGAGAGGTAGGTTTGAGAGTCATCTAGAGAGAAATAGAGTAGTTGACCCCATGGATGCTGATGAGGGCATCCCCAACTGTCTTCCTAGACTCTTTCAGGGAGAGAATGCCCTGAGGTGGGGAAAGAAGATCCCAGGGGAACTGAGGGTCTGGAAGGTGGGTTATCGCAGGCCCTTATGCCAGTGGGGATGACTGCAGCCCATGACTTCCCACCCATCCATGTCACTCATTCACAACTGTGGTGACCTTCAGTTTCATCCTGCACTCAGCTCATCCCAGGACCTTTGCTATGGGGTCAGCAGCCTCCTGCCTTGCATTCCTCCAGCCTAGTTGCCAACAGTATTTGCCTTTAGTCAGCCCCAGAAATGAACCATAAACTTGGTAGAGGTGACCCCCAACTACAGCCCAGTAACTTCTGGTGAGTTAACCTTCCAAGCTCTCCTGAGGCCCCAGTGCTGGACACCCACCAGAGCGAGGTAGGAAGGGTCCAGGCTACGAAGACTTTGAAGGCCAAAAGAGGCCTTTATATAAAGTCCTGGAAGTAACAGGGAGCCATGGGAAGTTACTGAGCAGGGGATGGGGGTGACAGGGAATAGCTCACAATAGATGACAATGAGAGTGGGACACAGCTGGTAGGAACAGTGTTGGGAGCTGAAGCTAAGGATGAAAGGATTTCTTAACTCTTCTGGGGAGAAGGGATAGGAACCCTGCTTGTGAAAGAGGGTGTCACTCACTCCGAAAAGAAAGTGCAGACACATTCAACTCAAAGTTTGCTTCTCTGCCAAAGTGACTGAGCTTTGGATCCGAAAACACAACAAAAAGAAATGGAAGCCAAGAAAAGTGAGATGAGGGTGGGAAGACGCCTGGCTGGCCTGGATGTGTTCAAGTCCCTGGGCCTGGTCAAAGGAAGAACTGGGGAATGTGCTCATGCTGTTTGGAAGAGCTAGAACAGGAGAGGAACACACCCAGGGAAGGAGAAGGGCAATGTCCCCACTTGCCCCAGGAGTCAAGAGAATGGAGTTGATTTACTCCCAAGGCTTTGATTCCAAATGCATCACAAAAAGAAAGTCAGAAAAGGAAGGACACGCTGATGTCAAACTAACCCCGTTTCCTTTTTGGGTGGGGTTACTAGACTAGGAGATCCAGGGCAAGGCTTTAAAAATAGTTCACCTAGATTTCATGAGCACGATGAGCTGTGGGTTGGACAGTGGGATCAATAAAACAGGGCTAAAGAAGAGTCTCTGATGGTTAAATGTAGGCAAAAAAGGAGGTCTCCAGGAGTGGGCCTCAGGGATCTGCTCTTTGTCACGTGTTATTGTACATTTTTATCAATGACTGGTCTAAAGACACAAGTGGCAAACTTAGTGAAATTTCAAGCAACATAGAACCAGGTTAGACAGCCAGCATTTTGAATGTTAGAGTCAGGATCCTCAAAGATTGTGACAGACAAGCACATAAGACAAAAATTAACAAGAGGAAATCTAGTCCAGGCAAATGTAAAATCGTCTACTTGGTCAAGTGAAGACACACTGATTAAGGACCTATTGTGTGCCAGGCACTGAGAACATGAATGCAGGGTGGGAACAAAGCGGCAGTGGGTCCATTCTTCAGAATAAGATCTTGGCAGGGGCAAGGAACAGTTGGCAGGTGATGAGCGGGCAGTGGTCTCCACAGGAGTCAGTGCTGGGACACAGATACCCCTGGGGGGCACCCAGGGTATCCAAGACAGGGGCTGATACCTCTGTCCTCTGCCCTGGTATGGGCTGCATTCAGCATCTGGATTCTTGTGCTCACTTCTTGGGGCCACCATCTAAGCTGGAGAGGGTTCAGAGGAAGAGGGGGTCTAGGAGGGCAAAGAGCCTGCCTTTCAGAGGAATGGGGCATGGTTAACCTGGAGATAAGAAGCCTCAAGGGAACATGAATGTTCTGTCCTGTGAAGGAGGGATCAGCCTCCTTTGCTAGGCCAGAAGGGCAGAATGAGGAACGGTGAAGGGGGCTGTGAATTTGGCAGTAAATTGTCCCAGGATGGAGCAGGCTGCCCCAGGAGGTGGTGAACTCCCCCTTCTTGGTGGTCTTTAAGGAGAGGCTGGACAAGCACTCATAAGGATATAGGGGATTCCTATTCAGGCTCAGGCTGGCCTAGCTGAGGTTCCTTCCTGCTATGATATTCTATGATGCTGTAAGGAAGAATGTCCCTGCACTTGGTCTGCTCTCTTCCAGGAGTCAGTCGCTGGCCTACATGATGATAATGTCCATGAATGTTGTCCTCCAAGACCCCTGAGGTCATGCGGTGGTGCTTGGTCTAGTGGGTCTCAGTAGAGCCTGGACAGCAGGGACTCACAGACCATCCAGGACTGACTAAGGAGTGGGAGGGCATCTGTCAGCTTCCAGGAATGCAGAAAAACACTGATCTCTTCTGAATTGACAGGGCAAGGGAGGAAGGCTGCTCCTGGGAGGTGGGGCCCTGGGGGTGATCAGATCTGTCATCAGACACCTCAGTAAATGGAGTTCAGTTGCTTGGATCACAGGGCCAATGACTTTGCAATATCCCTGCCATCAACAGCATGGTCTGAACCCTTCCTGACCCTCTTGTGGCCACACCATTGGGGCCTTGGAGGATTCAGACAGGCAAATGCATGCACTCAAGGCATTCCAGGCACAGAGAGTGGCTTACAAGGGCCATCCATAGAAATTCAGGGGAGGATTCTAAGTACAGAGTACTTGGGGTGA